>NC_091475.1:68533079-68861079 GCF_036971445.1 Narcine bancroftii
TCAGTCCAAGATTCCGCCCTGCTCCAGCTCCCTCAACAGCCCCTAAGGCTAGAGCTGGATGAGGTTCCCACCCTGGATGAGACATTTCAGGCAATCGAACAACTGAAAAGTGGCAAAGCAGCAGGTATGGATGGAATCCCCCCAGAAGTCTGGAAGGCTGGCGGCAAAACTCTGCATGCCAAACTGCATGAGTTTTTCAAGCTTTGTTGGGACCAAGGTAAACTGCCTCAGGATCTTCGTGATGCCACCATCATCACCCTGTACAAAAACAAAGGCGAGAAATCAGACTGCTCAAACTACAGGGGAATCACGTTGCTCTCCATTGCAGGCAAAATCTTCGCTAGGATTCTACTAAATAGAATAATACCTAGTGTCGCCGAGAATATTCTCCCAGAATCACAGTGCGGCTTTCGCGCAAACAGAGGAACCACTGACATGGTCTTTGCCCTCAGACAGCTCCAAGAAAAGTGCAGAGAACAAAACAAAGGACTCTACATCACCTTTGTTGACCTCACCAAAGCCTTCGACACCGTGAGCAGGAAAGGGCTTTGGCAAATACTAGAGCGCATCGGATGTCCCCCAAAGTTCCTCAACATGATTATCCAACTGCACGAAAACCAACAAGGTCGGGTCAGATACAGCAATGAGCTCTCTGAACCCTTCTCCATTAACAATGGCGTGAAGCAAGGCTGTGTTCTCGCACCAACCCTCTTTTCAATCTTCTTCAGCATGATGCTGAACCAAGCCATGAAAGACCCCAACAATGAAGGCGCTGTTTACATCCGGTACCGCACGGATGGCAGTCTCTTCAATCTGAGGCGCCTGCAAGCTCACACCAAGACGCAAGAGAAACTTGTCCGTGAACTACTCTTTGCAGATGATGCCGCTTTAGTTGCCCATTCAGAGCCAGCTCTTCAGCGCTTGACGTCCTGCTTTGCGGAAACTGCCAAAATGTTTGGCCTGGAAGTCAGCCTGAATAAAACTGAGGTCCTCCATCAGCCAGCTCCCCACCATGACTACCAGCCCCCCCACATCTCCATCGGGCACACAAAACTCAAAACGGTCAACCAGTTTACCTATCTCGGCTGCACCATTTCATCAGATGCAAGGTTCGACAATGAGATAGACAACAGACTCGCCAAGGCAAATAGCGCCTTTGGAAGACTACACAAAAGAGTCTGGAAAAACAACCAACTGAAAAACCTCACAAAGATAAGCGTATACAGAGCCGTTGTCATACCCACACTCATGTTCGGCTCAGAATCATGGGTCCTCTACCGGCACCACCTACGGCTCCTAGAACGCTTCCACCAGCGTTGTCTCCGCTCCATCCTCAACATCCATTGGAGCGCTTACACCCCTAACGTCGAAGTACTCGAGATGGCAGAGGTCGACAGCATCGAGTCCATGCTGCTGAAGATCCAGCTGCGCTGGATGGGTCACGTCTCCAGAATGGAGGACCATCGCCTTCCCAAGATCGTGTTATATGGCGAGCTCTCCACTGGCCACCGTGACAGAGGTGCACCAAAGAAAAGGTACAAGGACTGCCTAAAGAAATCTCTTGGTGCCTGCCACATTGACCACCACCAGTGGGCTGATAACGCCTCAAACCGTGCATCTTGGCGCCTCACAGTTTGGCGGGCAGCAACCTCCTTTGAAGAAGACCGCAGAGCCCACCTCACTGACAAAAGGCAAAGGAGGAAAAACCCAACACCCAACCCCAACCAACAAATTTTCCCTTGCAACCGCTGCAATCGTGTCTGCCTGTCCCGCATCGGACTTGTCAGCCACAAACGAGCCTGCAGCTGACGTGGACTTTTTACCCCCTCCATAAATCTTCGTCCGCGAAGCCAAGCCAAAGAATTATTGCACTTGAACAAGATTCTGGTAATGATTGTTCATACGTTATTTGTTGAAGTACATTCAAAAATATTGGAGACAAATTTTCATAAAACACCTTATAAAACTCAACAGTAAATCCATCATCTCCTGGGAACTTACCATTTGGCATCTCCTGAATAGCTTGCTTAATCTCAAAATCTGTAAATGGAGATTCCAATTCTTTCACACCATCTTCTCCTAACACTGGCAGATCTAAAGCAGATTTTAAAAAATCAATAGAACCATTATCTCGAACCCCCTCAGAAGTATACAATTTCTGATAAAATTAACAAAATTGGTAATTAATTTCCTGAGATTTATAGGTAATTATTGAATTTTTTTTACAGCATTAATAGTTCTCAAAGCCTGTTCTGTTTTAAATTGCCAGGCTAATACTTTGAGCTCTCTCACCTAATTCATTATAATGCTGCTTAGATCTTTGAATTAGATGCTCATATTGGAATGCTTGCAGTGTATTATAGCATAATTTCAACTTAGTTGAAATGCTGCCCTCAGACTTTCAGTACAATTTTTCTGAAACTTTTTCCAACTCAGTTATCTGTTTCTCGAATGTCAAACTTTCTGCCGAATACTTTTTTCTTTTGCTGAATAACTAATAACTTGGCTCTGTTAATATGCTTTCAAACCATACCATAAAATGAAATTACTTCGTACTGAATTCGTATTTATACTCATAAAAAGAAGTAATTTACTCCTTGACAAAACTAACAAACTTAGGTTTCTTCAATAGCATTACATTAAATCTCCAACGATAAGTTTATTGCATAACTTCAGATCCAGCACACGATATAAATAACATGAAATGATCAGACACAATTTTGCTCTTATATTCGGCCTGAATAATTCGAGCTTGAAGGTGAGCGGATACCAAAAACAAATCTGTTCTAGAAAATGAATCATGTCTAGATGAATAAAACAAAAATTTTTTTCTGTTGGATTTAATCTTCTCCAAATCTCAACTAAATTCAGATCTTTCATCAAAGATGCCATTTGCACGGCCATCTTCGATTTCTTTATACTTTTCGGAAATTTATCCAATAACGGATCCAAAACAGTTAAAATCCTCTCCAATTAAAATGTTTTCCTTAGCCAGATTTAATGTCAGAAAAGCTTCAGATATAAATCGTTCATCATCTACATTAGGCACATAAACATTAAAACTCGACCCGCTGTTTCAGAAAATGATTCCAATTCAAACAGTATTTTCTTATGAACCAAAATTGCCACTCCTCGTGCCTTAGAATTTAAAAAAGTCCTACCCAATCTCTCTTCAATTTTAAGTGTTCTTTTTCAGTTAAATGTGTTTCTTGCAAAAAAGCAAGATCAACCTTCAACTTTTTAATATAAGCCACCACATGTCTTTAGAGGTATCTGAAGATTGAAGGAAGAAAATGACTACTAATGTGAAGAAACTGAAAGCATAATTACAAAAGAAACTACCTTACAAGAGTGTTAAAGAATTGAGGCCTACTCACCAAGCTGAAACCACAGAGTTAATGGATCCAGCTGCCAAGACACAATGAACTCCTGGCCGGATCAGGCGCCTACCTTGTGGTTGCATGGTGGTGCCGGCACCGCTGTCCACCTGGCCGACTCTAATACGCGTGCCCCTGATGCTGGGCGCACGGTGAGACGGCCAAGTGGCGTAACTGTGCCCGATGACCCTGATACGTGCAGAGGCCCATCTGAAGATATCCCTGTGCGATCTGTGGCACTGCCAGGCATGGTTGGTGCCTCGTGAGTTCGCGACTTGTTGGACAGGGTCTGGGCTGTGGGGGGACCCAGCCGACAACGGGCTGAGGAACTCAGCCAAGTGTCGGTGGGGGTCCAGACCTGCAGCCGAGCGACCCAACTGACGATGAACGCAGGTGACAAGGAGGAAAGAAGTCCTGCCTTGTCAGAATAGAGACAGGAAGAACTTGTTTCAGGCATTGCAGTTAAAGAAGGTAAGCCTCAAGGAGGAATGGGGGAACCTGGTTTTGAAGCAGTTTTTACAATTTTGGAAGGGATTGCTCATCAAATGGAAAATATGTCATCACAGGTGTCTTTACAGATGGATCAGGATTTATGAATCTGAAAGTTAAAATGAACAGTATCTGTGAAGAAGTGTCATCTGTTAAAGCTGATGTTAACAGATATCTGAAAGTGGTGGACAAAGTACAAGATAATTTTAAAAAGATTGAAGGGGCATTTCATGACTGTAGAGACCAAGTGGAACGGAATTTAGAAAAAGTGCAAGATTCTTTCGAAAGATGGGAGATTCAGAAGAGAGAATTGCTGAAGAAATTGATTCTTTGGAAAACCAAGGTCGATGGAATAATGTGAAAATAGTAGGACATCTGGAAGATATTGACGGTTCGGATCCAGTGAAATTTTTTAAAAAGTGGATCCGAGATGTATTGGGTGTTGAATTTTTCCCGGATGGTTGGAACTGGATCGAGCGTTGAGGAATAAACCCTATCCGCGTCCAACACCTCGAGCAGTTTTACTTAGTTGTCTGAGATATCAGGATAGAGATTTTATGGGTTAAAGTCATCTGCCACTAGTGGGTTTTTTTTAACCACACCCAGTTAATTGGGGAATTTCTACATTGGTGTATTTTCGGGGAATTTTTTTAATATTGTAAACCCATCATCACCTGGAAATTTACCACTTGGCATATTTTGAAGTGCCTCCATTAATTCACTAACACTAATACCAGCATCTAAATCCTTAACATCCCTATCATTTAAAGTAGGCAAAGTTAAACCAAATAAAAATTAATCATTAGCTACCTCATCCTGCCCTACCTCAGATGTATACAACTTCTCATAAAACCTACGAAACTCATCATTCATTTCCTGAGGTTTATAAGTAATTTTCGACATACTGAATAGCATTTATTGTCCTAAATGCTTGCTCCGTTTTTAACTGCCATGCTCAGACTTAATGCACTATCTCGCCAATTCATGATACCATTGGTCAGTCCTCTGTAAGAGCCTTTCAAATTTGTAACATACTGCAATTTTAAATTTCCTATTTGTACTTTTTATCCTCCATTGAACCACGTTGTATATCTCCTCCTCCCACATCATTTGGCCATTTAAATTTTGCTAACTTTTTACATTCTTTACAGCATGGATTAACCATCGGCATCTTTTCACTTTTATCCACATTGACCTTGTATCGATACTAATCCATATTCTATTAATCTTTCATTTTATCTATTCAATTAAATTTCTGCTTTAGTCAAATATACTATAACATCATCTGCAAAAGACTAATTTTATGAACTTTATCTCCTATCTCAAAACCTGTAATTTCCTCATGTCTTTGAATCACTTTAGCTAACAGTTAGAAATAGTGAGAGTGGGCAACCCTGCCTAGAAGACCTTTCTAATCTAATCAAGCTCGACATTTGACCATTTACTACTACTTTCGCCTTTGGTTCATAATACAATACTTTTATTCCTTTTAAAAATATCTCAGGAAATCCAAACTTATGTTACACCTGAAATAAAAAATTCCATTCTAATCTATGAAATGGTTTTTCTGCATCTAAAGGAACTGCTACTGCTGGAACTTTCCTTTTTTGAGCTACATTTATCAAACTTAAAAATATGACTATCAGCTGTCTTTCGCTTTGTCTGGTCCATATTGATTAATTTTGTAAGTATCTTAACCAAACAATTGGCCCACAATTTGGATACAATTTTATAATGTAAATTTAGCAAAGACGTTGATCTATATGAAGCTGCTTGTAGTGGGTCCTTCCCTTTTTTTGGTATTACTGTTATCAATGCCATCTTAAAAGATTCTATTATATCATTTACTTCTCTCAATTGATCTAATATCCCTTTAAAAATTGGCACCAACAATTCCTTAACTAAAATTCCTCTGGAAACCATCTTCTGCACTTTATTTTGCAATGTTTTCAAAACATCGTATATCTCATCTTCTGCAAAGGAGTAGATAATTCTTTCTTCTCCCTGTCACACAAATTTGGTAATTGAATTTATTGCAAATATTACTCAATTTTAATTTCATCTTGTCTTAACTCAGACTTGTATAATTTCTCATAAAACTCTCTAAAATTTTCATTTATTTCTTTTGACATAAACCATCTGATCATTTTTGTCTTTCATTGCTATTATAGTTCGAGATACCTGTTCTTTCTTTAACTGCCATGCCAACAACATGTGAGCTCTTTCTCCCAGTTCATAATACCTTTGTTTAGTTTGCATAATATCTCTTTTGACTCTATATGTTTGTATCATATTCAGCTTGACCTTTTTTGTTTCCATTAATTTCCTCTTTTCCTCATTTGGACTAATTAGTATTGTTTTTTCTAAATCAGTTATATTTTTTAAATGATCTACTTTAAAATAGTCCTTTTTTAATTTTACTGTATAATTAATTATTTGTCCTCTTAAATATGCTTTTAAAGTATCCCATATAACAAATTTATTATTTACCAAGTTTTTATTATTTCCTTAAAAATTTAATTTGTTTTTTTACAAAATCACAAAAATCGTTCCTTTTCAACAATACCTTATTTAATCTCCACCTATATCCACTAACCTTTTCCGCTTTGCATACTATTAACAATAATAAAGGGGAATGGTCCGAGATGGTACGTGCCAGATATTCCACCTGTTGAACTCTGGATTGAACTTGAGCTGCCAGTTAAAAACATGTCAATTCGTGAATTATGTCTTATGGCGAAAGTAAAATGAATAATTTATTCATCTGCATTTTTCTTCAAATATCTATCAGCCCATATCTACCATTAATTATTTTACTTCCTTAGACACTTGACTATCTCCTGTATATTTCCCCAATCTCTCCATTTTCAAATTTAATGTCAAATTAAAATCTCCTCCCATCAAAATCTTAACATTGGCATTTGACAGTTCCATAAAAATGTCTTGCATAAATTTATTATCTGCATTTGGGGTATATAGATTCAACAAAGTCCAATTTTCTGAATATATTTGACATTCTACCGAAACATACTTTTCTACTGGGTCTTTTTCTACATTTAAAATTTTTATTGGTAGATTTTTATTTATCAATATTGCAACTCCTCAAGCCTTTGAATTAAATGAAGCTGCCACTACTTTACCTACACAATTTATTTGTAATTTATCCAATTCCTTCTCCACTAGATGTGTTTCCTGTTTAAAAAAAAAAGTTACACCTATATTCTTTCTCATAAATATGAAATTTTTTTAACCGTTTTATTTGATTTTAAATGACATTAAAGCTCATAAAGTTAATCTTCCCAATCATTTTAATCAAATTTAATCCCCTACTCATCCAGCCTTCATAACATAACAATTCCAGCACGGAAACAGGCCATTAGGCCCTTCTAGTCCGCACCGAACCAAACACTCCTTTCTAGTCCCACCTCCCTGCACAATGCCCATAACCCTCCATCTTCTTCTCATCCATATACCTGTCCAACCTTTTCTTAAAAAATACAATTGACGCCGCCGCCACCATTTCTCCCGGAAGCTCATTCCACACGGCTACCACTCTCTGAGTAAAGAAGTTCCCCCTCATGTTACCTCTAAACCTCTGCCCCTTAATTCTTAACTCATGTCCTCTTGTTTTAATCTTTCCTCCTCTTAACGGAAATAGTCTATCCACATCCACTCTGTCTATCCCTTTCATAATCTTAAATACTTCTATCAAATCCCCTCTCAACCTTCTACGCTCCAAAGAATAAAGACCTAATCTGTCCAATCTCTCCCTATACTCTAGATGCTTAAACCCAGGTAACATTCTGGTAAATCTTCTCTGCACTCTCTCCACTCTGTTTATATCCTTCCTATAATTAGGCGACCAGAACTGCACACAGAACTCCAAATTAGGCCGCACCAACATCTTATACAATCTCAACATCACCTCCCAACTCCTATATTCCATGCAATGATTGATAAAGGCCAGCATACTAAAAGCCTTCTTCACCACCCTATTCACGTGAGTTTCTACCTTCAGGGAACGATGTACCGTTACTCCTAAATCTTTCTGCTCTTCTGTTTTCGTCAATGCTCTCCCATTTACCACGTATGTCCTGTTCTGATTCTTCTTACCAAAATGAACCACCTCACACTTATCAGCATTAAATTCCATCTGCCATTTTTCAGCCCACTTTTCTAAGCAGCCCAAATCCCTCTGAAATCCTTGAAAACCTTCTTCATTATCCACTATTCCACCTATCTTAGTATCGTCTGCATATTTACTAATCCAATTCACCACCCCATCATCTAGATCATTAATGTATATAACGAACAACAATGGGCCCAATACAGATCCTTGAGGCACACCACTGGACCGGCCTCCAACCTGACAGACAATTATCCACTACCACTCTCTGGCCTCTCCCTTTCAGCCAATGTTCAATCCATTTGACTATCTTAAAATTTATACCTAAAGACTGCACCTTCCTAACTAACCTTCCATGTGGTACCTTATCGAAGGCCTTACTGAAGTCCATATAGACAACATCCACTGCGCTACCCTCATCCACATTCCTAGTCACCTCTTCAAAAAATTCAATCAGATTGGTCAAACATGACCTTCCTCCCACAAATCCATGTTGAGTGCTCCTGATCAGACCCTGTCTATCCAGATGTTTGTAAGTACTATCTCTAAGAATTTTCTCCATTAATTTACCTACCACAGATATCAAACTTACAGGCTGATAGTTGCCAGGCTTCCTCCTTGAACCCTTTTTAAATAACGGAACCACATGCGCAATGCGCCAATCCTCCGGCACTATCCCCATATCTAATGACATTTGGAAAATTACCGCCAGAGCCTCTGCTATTTCCTCCTTCACTTCTCTCAATGTCCTGGGAATGATCCCGTCTGGTCCCGGAGACTTATCCACCTTTATATTCTTCAAAAGCCTTAAAACTACACCTTTTGTAATCTCTATATTCCCCATATTTACCCAATTTGCTTTTTTTAATCTCACATCTCCCAATATCCTTCTCCTTAGTGAATACCGAAGAAAACAAACTGTTCAATATCTCCCCCATTTCTCTAGGCTCCACACACAGTTTTCCGCTCTGATTTTCTAAGGGACCAATTTTGTCTCTAGCTTTCCTCTTACCATTAACATATTTGTAGAACTCTTTTGGATTAGTTTTCACCCTGCTTGCCATAGTTTCCTCGTACCTTCTTTTAGCTTTCCTAATTTCTCTCTTAAGATTCCTCTTACATTCAATGTATCTTTCAAACATCTCCTTAACTTCATGCTTCTTATATCTAATGTACGCCTCCCTTTTTCTTCAAACCAAGTTTCCAATATTCCTTGAAAACCACGGCTCTCTCAAACCCTTTGCCCCTCCTTTTAACCTAACAGGAACGTAAAGCTTTTGCACTCTCAAAATCTGATCTTTAAAAGACTTCCATCTCTACTACATCCTGCCCATAAAACAAATTGTCTCAATGCACACCCTGCAAGTCCTTTCGCATCTCCTCAAATCTAGCTTTTCCCCAATCAAAAACCTCAACCCTTGGCCCTGACTTCTCTCTTTCCATAATGACATTGAAGCTGATGGCATTATGATCACTGGACCCGAAGTGCTCGCCAACACTAACCTCCGTCACTTGACCCATCCCATTTGCCAACAGTAGATCTAACACTGCTCCTTCTCTGGTCGGCACCTCTACATATTGTTGTAAAAAACTATCTTGCACACATTTCACAAACTCTAACCCATCCAGTCCTTTCACAGAATGTGTTTCCCAATCTATATATGGAAAATTAAAATCTCCCATAATTACAACCCTGTGCTTATCACAAATATCTACTATCTCCCTACAGATTTGCTCCTCTAGGTCTCGGTCCCCTCCGGGTGGTCTATAATACACCCCTACAAGTGTAACCTCTCCTTTCCTACTCCTCAGTTCCACCCAAATCCCCCTCTAACATAACAAAGGCATTATAATTTATTAAATCTATTATACAAATAAATATGTAGAAATTAGAAAAGTTAGAAAATAAGAAAGAATAGAAATCCCCACATGATTCGGTGGCAACCAACAAACATTCTCTTTGCTTCTCCTGAATCTTGTACTAACTAACCTCTACATATATCTTGTCATTTATTTAACTACCTATTAACCTTGTCTTAGCTCCCTACCCTTGTAATCTTAAAAGTCAAATAAACATATTTATCTTCCAGTTTTACTGTCAAACCAACCAATAAACCTCTTTACCCCTTACTTCCCACCTTAGCAGGCAAAGATTCAGCAAAAAATTTGGCTTCATTGGGATCTGAAAAAAAAAATGTATGCATATCAAGAAATTTTTTTAGGACAGCAGCGTATCTCAAAACAATATTCTTCCACAATATATTTTTAACTAAATTAAATTCCTTTTTCTTTTTCAACAGTCTTGTTTCCATTGTAGATCATTGGAGCTTGTCTTGCCTTCAATGGCTTTGCTGCTAGTTCCAAAACTTTCTCTCTCACCTCGTAGCGAAGGAAATTGACCAATATTGGACAAAGGTTTTGTCCTTCTTGCAGTTTTGGTCTTAAAGCTCTATGTGCTCTCTTGATTTCAATGTCTCCTTTAAATTCTTCCATTCCCAATACTTGTGGTATCCAACTTTGTAAAAATTTCTTCATATCTTGACCTTCATCACCTTCTCTCAGCCCCACGATTTTAATTATATTTCTTCTACTGCAGTTTTCCAAAGTATCCATCTTCTGACTAAATTGCTTCTTCATTACTTTTGACTCTGTTTGCAGATTTTTTGATTGATCTTTTAATTTTTCTATTTCAAATTCCTTTCCTTTTACTCTTTCTTCCATAACCAAAGACTGGGAATTGGCCTAATGATGTCCACAATGAGCAGTGAAGCCATTTGTGCATTGACATCATGAGTTTACAGTGTAGCAAGATTGTATCCTCTGGAGATACAGGGTAGTCATTCCCCAAAAGCTCCAAGAAGGTGTGTTGTTGGAACTACACACATCACATCCAAGAATCGTAAAGATGAAAGAAATTGCAAGGAGTCATGTGGGTGGCAGAACATTGACAGGGACATTGGGGGGCTAGTGAAACAATGTGTAACCTGTCAGCAAACTCGCAATGTTGATGCCATGGGCTTGGCCAAGAAGTCCATGGAGTCGTATCCATATTGATTTCACCCAGGAGAAACAGGACTTCCTAGTCATTGTGGATGCACATTCAAAGTGCCAGAAATCAGGATGACTCAAACAACAGCAAGTGCAACCATCAGAGTGCTGAAAGACTTGTTCGCCAAGTATGGCATACCAAACCAAGTAGAGAGCAACAATGGACCACAGTTTTGCAGTGAAGAGTTTCAGAGCTTCCTGAAATGAATGGTGTGAAGCAAGTGCTAATTGCATCCTACCAAGCTGCAAGCAATGGGGTGGCAGAGCAAATGGTTCAAGCGTCCGGTGAGTGCCAGCAAAAGCGAGAGTCGCAGCACACAGCAGTGTCTGAACAGCTTTCTCCTGTCATATTGATCACCAAAGCACCCAACAGCAGGATGAACGCCATCCAGTTTTTTCCTGGGACGTGAACTTCGCACAAGATTGTCCCTGATTAAACCCAGTGTGGAAATCACAGTAGAAGTCGAGCAGACATAAGTGACACCATAAGAGGTAGAATTTCTGAGAATTCTACCCAGGTGATCAAGTACTGGTGGAAGATACTTGGCATAGGGGTACAATCGTTGACCGCGCGGTGCTCAAGTCGTACATTGTCAGCATGGGTGACAGCCTTGTGTGGAAATGCCACATTGATCAGATGAGAAGGTCGAATTTTTACTTATCTTTTGCCATCTACTGCTGAACAAACACTGTGGTAAGATGATCAAGAAGCAGGAGAGCTATTTTCTGAACCTGGAGACGAGGTACGATCGCCACCGTTGCAGTCAGTCGGAAAAGAGATTGCAGAATCTGAGATGCCAGAACCTGAGAGGCTTAACAAAAATTCAGGAGTCTGTGTCCCAGTCCGCCCAGCTACTGAGACGTTCTGGCAGGATGAGGGGAAAAGCAGGAATGCTATTGCAGAGATGAAATAAAGAGCTGAAGATTGTAAATGTTGGTAAGTTACTCTTGCAATGTAATGTTTTGGTTTTTTTTTAAATTGTAAATGGATAATGTGTAACTCAGGTAGATGGATAGTTAATTTAGTTTTCCTATAAAAGGGGGGTAAGAAACATTATTGTGGGAGCTAGATATTTCTGTCATAGGACAAGAAAGCTTGAGAGGGAAGAGTGTAATGTATGCAAATGATATATGTGTGTGATGTCATTACATGACATTTTTAGTACATGTTGAAGGCCCTCCATAGCTACAAGCTGCACCCAGTTAAGAGTCTAATAACGTAACCGTTTGAACCTTGTGGTGATATGTAATTACACCACTAGGTCACCAGGGGTCATCCTGGTGACCTTGTACATAAAGCAGTCCAGAGCTACAGTCTAGCCTTCCAGGTTTGTCTTGCAGAGAGACAAGTCCTCTTAGTGTACATCTTCTTCTTCTTCTTTGGCTTGGCTTCGCGGACGAAGATTTATGGAGGGGGTAAATGTCCATGTCAGCTGCAAGCTCGTTTGTGGCTGAAAAGTCCGATGCGGGACAGGCAGACACGGTTGCAGCGGTTGCAGGGGAAAATTGGTTGGTTGGGGTTGGGTGTTGGGTTTTTAGTTTATTAAAAGCTGTCTTATACTCGCACTGCTGTTGTGGTTATTGTCAGTACAAACCTTATGATTGAACGCGAATTATTGTATACCAACAATATTTTTTTATATGTCTGGTAATTTAATTAATGCTCATTGTTAAGTGTATTTTACCTATCTGCAGCAAGCAAGAATTTCACAGCATCTGTAATTGCATTCATGACAATGAAATCCCCTTGCATCATCTCACACCATCAACCGAGTTATTTGGAACTGCTATGGAAGCAGATGGAGGACAGATAAATTTGATTATGCAGACTTGCATTGATCCAAGTGACATTCTGGTCTCAATTGAATGGTAACAACTTGAATCTCTTCATGAGAGCAAGACACAACCAGGGATGTTACATATAAGCAGCTAGCTGTTCTCCACTGAGAGTGAAATGTTGAATGTAATTTTTTTAAATTTATTTATATTTTTTGACCATCTATATCAGGGGTGTCAAACTCAAATTCACGGAGGGCCAAAATTAAAAACTTGGACTAAGTCGAGGGCTGAACTAAATATTTATTGAAAATTTTCAACAACATCTGCATGTTTTCTCTTCTTTCAACATATGTAATGTTAAACTTTAGGATATAACTTTAGGAGGATAATGTTACAGGTCAGGAGTAGGTAGCTCAAGTTCACCCTTTGCTTGACCTGAGGGAAACATATTTGGTCCCTGTGGAGATGTAATCAGCATTCACAGGCTGTGTCCATTTTGGCCTGCATCAGGACTCAACATTTCCTGCTCACTCCTCAGGCTCTAGGCCTCTATTCACCCTCAACCCACCATCCCTCTACCTGACCAGTCCTTTACCCAACCTTTACTCACCCCTCACTCCACTCGCTCTGCCTGCCTCTCCCCTCAACCTGTTCCACCCTCTACCCGTCTCTCATCCTCTAATCACCCCTCCCCTACTCACCCTGCCCCTTCCCTTTTACCTCTTCCCTATCCACCCCTCCTTCTTCTCATCCCTCCCTCTAACTGCCCCTCGCACCACCATAACTTCCCCTGCCCATTACTCCTCTCCTACACCCTCTGCCCACCCCTGCTTACCCACCCACTCAGGCCCAGCGCACTGCCGATCAGCCTTTGCGGACAGCCACCATCTCTCTCTTCACGTGCAGGGCCGAACCAGCCGTCCCTGGGGTCCGCGTGGGTGCAAGCGCTGAAGGCCGAGGCGACCAGGAGAAGTGCGCTCGCGCTGTGGAAGGGCCGTCCGGTGCCAGTCGCGCGGGGCTCGCGCTGCCATGCCCGTCGCGCCGACAGGAAATCACAGGCGCTCGCCAATCCGCCGCACCGCTCGACAGATGGGAGAAATGACTGGTTGTGCGGGGAGCCTTCCAATTGGCTTGCCGGCTGATGACATCGACAGACTTCTCGTGTTACAATTTCTCGTGTCACAATGGGGAAGGATGTGCAATGAAGGGGGAGGATGGTGGGGGTGACATTACCAAAAAACAGCATCGGCTCTCGCTGCAGGGTGGGCCACCTCTAATACATTTTTGAAATGATCTTGCGGGCCAAATATAATTATATCGCGGGCCAAATTTGGCCCGCGGGCCAGAGTTTGACATGTGTGATCTATGTAGTCAATTACAAAGTTAAAGAGTACAAGTACAAAAGTAAATACAGTATTTACTCCATGATAGTTATACCCCAACCCCCACCTACCTAAGAAAAAGACCCCAAGAAAAAGATGTGGATATATAAAAAGATAAAGAAATAGGAAAAAGACAAAAAGCAAAATGGACTGCTGAAAAGTGCCACACACTCCACAGATCATAAATTCATATTCTGTTTAATTTTCTTTGGAGAAGATCAACTCAGGTCTTGAGAGCTAGGAAGAACACAACAAAAGATTTGCACCTGAGATTTGTAAAAATATCATGCTTATTTCTTAAGTTGTAGGTAATCTTCTCAAGGGGAGTACAGCTATGCAGTTCCGCGTTCCAAAGTGCCATATCTAGATGTGAATCTGTCTTCCAAGTAACTGCTCTACATTTTCTAGCCACTGCCAATGCAATTTTAACAAATTCTGTTTGATGTTTGGATAGATTCAGTTTAGGTCTTATCCCTATAATATTCCCCAGTAAAAAATAATTCTGGGTTTTGTGGAAATTGAATAGTGTTATATGCAAATTGAATGCATTCCTGCACTCCAGATCCATTTGTGAACAGATAAATCTTCAAAACTAGGAGATATGAAAAGGGAATTCTGTAGGATCATTGCATTTGGACATCTCTTCATCATTTAGTAGAATTCTGCTCTGATAATGCACAGCTCAGTCTGGGATAACTGAACAAAGCAGGGACAATATCTGAATTTCCCTTTTTGGGGTCTGGAGGTTGAAATGAATATTGTGCCATCTGATTCACAGTGGGTTGGGACATCATCGCCTTGCTAGTTTCCATGAAAGATCAACATACCCTCTATCTCTGTTATTCAGGCAATATGCTTCAGTCATGCCACATAGCATACATCTTCAATTGATTGAACATGATAGATTGAGGACAAACCATTCAGGACAAGAGTTTCATGTAGTTATATTTTTGGACATTTGACAAGATACAGAAGCTTCCAGCAGCCAGGCTGCACCACAGAGAAGAGGTGATGATTAGGTGTGTACTATGGCAAATGCTAATTGTCAGAGCACCTACATCATGGTGACCAAAAAACAGCTGAAGGATGTTTAATTCAATACATTTCCATTTACAATTTGTGTTTACTTTAATATAAATAATCCTCAAGTCACGTCAGTTTCTTTTCTCATCTGTCCCACGTCAACTTTCATTGTGCAGAACAAAGTCAGTGGTCTTCCCAATGGTGAGATTCCTGGTGATCCCATGGTTCATAAAGCAGGAAATGGAATGTTTGACAGATCAATAATGTTAAAGATTAATGGAGTTCTTTGAATATATAATGACTATAGCAGTTAGAAGGGAGCGTGGATATAGAATAAGATAAGAAGGCATGTATTGGCATGGATGGAGGATTCGTTAATTGAAGGCAGAGGGTGGTAGTGGATGGTTGCTTCTCAGATTGGAGGCCCGTAACCAGTGGTGTACCTCAGGGATCTGTGTTGGGGCCATTGTTTGTTGTATACATCAATGATCTGGATGATAATGTTGTGAACTGGATCAGCAAGTTTGCTGATGATACAAAGAGGCATTGTGGACAGTGAAGAAAGTTATCAAAGTTTGCACAGGGATCTGGACCAGCTTAGAGAATGGGCCAGAAAGTGGCAGCTGGAGTTTAATGCAGACAAGGATGAGGTGATGCCTTTTGGAAAGGCAAACCAAGGTAGGAGATGTAAAGTATTTGATAAGACACTGAGGAATGTGGAGGAGCAGAGGGATCTAGGAGTGCAGATGCAATGTTCCCTGAAGGTGGCAGGGTTGTAAAGAAAGTTTTTTGTACCTTAGCCTTTATAAATCAAAATATTGAGTATAGGAGTTGGGATGTTATGCTGAAGTTGTTTAAGGCCAAATGGGAAATATTGTGTGCACTTCTGGGCACCTAACTACAGTAAGGATATCAATAAGATTGAAAGAGTTCAGAGAAAATTTACTAGAGTGTGGCCAGGTCTTAAGGGGTTGAGTTACAGGGAAAGATTGAACAGGTTAGGACTTAATTCCTTGGACCGAAGAAGAATGAGGAGAGATTTGATTGAAGTTTATAAAATTGAGAGGTATAGACAAGAGTGGATACAAAGAGACTTTTTACAATTAGATTGGGGGATATAAATACAAGAGATCATAGTTTTAAGCTGAAGGAGGAGAGGTTTAGCGGGAACATTAGGGTGAAGTTTATCACTCAGAGGATGGTGGAAGTGTGGAATGAGCTGCCATCTGATGTGGTGTATGTGGGCTTGATTGTATATTTTGAGAGTAAATTGGATAGGTACATGGATGTGAGAGGACTGGAGGGTTATGGTATGCGTGCAGGTAAGTGGGACTAGGGAGATGATGGTCAGCACAGACAAGAATGGCTGAATCACCTGTTTTCTGTGTGAAGCATTCTTTGAAGGCAGAGATTTGGGATAAATTGACCTTTCATTTGGGATAAATTGACCTTTCACTGATTGGCAATCAATGATTGCTGGAGCACATAGGGATTTGTCCTGGGCCCACAACTGTTCAAAATTTACATGAATGAGAATGATTTGGAAGAGAAGACCAAGTGTAGCATATCAAAGTTTGATGGCATGAAATTGAATGGAAAAACAAATTATGTAGTGTGCAAAGGGATACAGATGGGGTAAGAGAGTAGGTAAGGCCTTCCAGGTTCCCAGATCTCTCTCCCATTTCACTCTTGTTTAGTCAACATCTGACTTAAGACATTTAGCCTGCAATAAATTATACATATTTGATATAAAACCCTTCCTAGTTCCATCAATAATTAAACTCTCAAATTTAGATCTTCTTGGAAGACTCAAAGTACACCCAAAATTTTCTAACAATAAAGCTTTAATTTGATAATAAGTAAAGAAAGTACTCAAAGGTACATTATATTTCTCTCTCATTCATTGACAAGAAATAAAATGTCCTGCAGTTTTCTAATTTTACACCGTTTTGTTCCCATAATTTTAAAAATTGATTATTAATTGTAAATAGAAAAAGTTTGTTTTGAAATAAAGGCATCTTAGCTGAAACTCTTCCTTCTGTATCAAACTGTTCATTTTTATTTATCCATAACTCAAGCAAATGCTCCAATACTGGTAAATTATAACTGTAATAACTGACAATTACTTCAGAAAATAAATTGATCCATCCTCTTCTCACCAATTTGATCCAATTCAATAGTTGCCCAAATCAAAGGAGTATCCACTTGAAACATTCTATTTATAAATTTTAATTGAGCCGACTGTGACAGAGTATTTAGAGGTAGCTTGGGAGGAATTGCTAGAGCAGGTTGCACACAAACATTTTAAAACACAGAATATTTGTAGAACTTTTGCAGAATGCTTTTTGCAAAGGAGTAACAAAGTAGCAACATTTAATCAGCTTGCCTGGGAGAGCATGTGATCTTTGCAGGCAGGCCAGAACAGTTTTCCTCTCAGAGAGGGAGGGAGTGAAACAGAGAGGAGAGACACAGAAATCAGTTCCAGAGGGACAAGCTGGCAAACTTTGGAAGACTGCCTGGTCAAAGGAGAAGACTGGCAGTCTGAAAGGTGACCAGAAAAAAAGGATAATTTGGAGAACCCTGAAGGGGGCAAGTTTTGTCAGCAAGACTGATTGATAAGGAATCAATTGCGGATGTCCTGGAAAAGGAATCTCTCTCTGAAAACCAGCAAAAACCCTCCTGAGTGGTAACCGTTTGCCTGTTAAGCACCAAAGACTGGTGAACTTTGTTAATGCTAACTTCTTTTTTTTAACTTTGTTTATTTGTTCAAAATACAGATAATAAGTAACATATATAACAATAAACTAAACATGAATGATATATTTTATATATATAAAAGAAAAAAAAGAGAACCCCCCCCCCTTTCAGTCAACTCTCCTAAGGAGAGTCATAAAGAGAGAAAGAAAAATAAAGAAAAATTAAGCATACATATTAAATGTAAATCAAAATATGAATATTCTGAATATAACAACCACTTATTAATAAAAAAAACTATAGTTATCACATGAAACATATGTGATTTTTTCCATTGTTAAGCAATATTTCATCTCATTATGCCATCTATTACTATCAATCATATTTGTATATTTCCACGTACTAGCAATACATTTTTTCACTACAGATAATGCTAAATATACAAAAGCAAGTTGAAATTTATCTAATCCCAGACCTTTCAGAGGTTGCAAACTACCCAATAAAAATACTGTCGGATCTAAAGGTATTTTAATCTTATACAGGTATTCCAGAAACAATTGTACTTTCTTCCAAAAAGATTATATACATATATACATGACCAAACAGCTTGAAAAAAAGTTCCAACAGCATTACCACATCTAAAACACAAATCTGATTCATGAAAACCATATTTTTTTAGCTTTTCAGGTGTTAAGTATAATTGATGTAAAAAATTATAATTAATCATTGCATAACGAGCATTTATCAGTCTAGTTACACTATCAACAAATATCTGACCAATCATCCTCGGAAAAAATAAAACCAATTTCCGCTTCCCATTTACTTTTAGATCTATCCCAACCCCTTTTATCCATACCATCCTGTAATATTTGATACATAACTGAAATATAACCCTTCTCTGGTACCTTCATAAGAAAAGTCTCAAAATTAGTCATTTCAGGTAAAATCATATCTCTACCAAACACATGCTTTACCAAGGATCGAATTTGATAATAAAGAAACAAAGAATTCTTATCAATACCATAACTGTCCCTCATCTGATCAAAAGATAAAAATTTACCTTCTTTAAAACAATCTCCCAAATTTTCCACACCTTTAAATCTCCAATATAATAAACTTCGATTATGTATTGAGAAAGAAAGTTGATTATTATACAATGGAGTCAAGACCAACAATTCACCACTAGAACCTACCATTTTATTTTTCTTTGTCCATAGCTTCATTAAATGTTTTAATATAGGCACATTATGGTGCTATAACAAATTTACATTCCACCTAAACAAAAACTGATGTATTTCAAGTTCAAAAATATTTGCCATCTCAATTTTGGCCCAACTCAGGGGCCGTTCCAAATCCATCAATGAACTAATAAATTTAAGTTGGGCTGCTTCATAATAATTTTGAAAATGTGGTAAACGTAGTCCCCCTAGGTCATATTTCCAAGTTAATTTATTCAAGGCTACTCTTGAAAATTTACCGCTCCATAAAAACTCCCTAACCATTTTATTCAAATCTCGAAAAAAAATTATCAAGTAAATACAGAATAGATTGAAATAAATATTGTATACGTGGAAAAATGTTCATCTTAATTGTATTTATTCTACCCAATAAATTAATAGGGAGATCTTTCCATTTAATCAAATCAGTTTTATTTTTTTATTAACGGAACATAATTTAATTTATATAAAGATTGATAATTAACATCCATGATTATACCCAAATACTTAATTCGATCTGTCCATTTCAAATTAAGAATGTTTTTATAAGCTGAATAATCTCCTTCACTCACCGGTAATATTTCGCTTGTTTCTCAATTAACTTTGTATCCAGAAAAACATCCATATTGCATCAAACACTCCTTCAAATGCAACAGTGATTGAGCTGGATTTGTTAGGTACACCAATACATCATCAGCAAATAAATTAATTTTATATTCCTCATCTAAAACTTTAATACCTTGTATCTGTGTATTCTGTCTTATCAACTGTGCCAAAGGTTCGATCACTAATGCAAATAAAGCTGGTGATAAAGGACAACCTTGATGAATAGATCGGGTCAGTTTAAACGGTTCCGAAATCAAACCTTTCATCAATACTCTTGCTATCGGTTTACTATATAAAGTCTTTATCCAACCAATAAAAAATGGACCAAACTTAAATTTCTCCAAAACTTTAAACAGAAAATTCCACTCAACTTTATCAAACGCTTTTTCGGCATCTAAAGATATCACCATCGGATGGTCTGAAGATTGTCGAAATCTATTAATCAAACTAATCATACATAAAATATTATCCGAGGCATATCTATTCTTTATGAAACCTGTTTGATCCATATGAATCAGCTTAGGTAAAAACTTAGCCAATCTATTCGCTAAAATTTTAGCTATAATTTTATAATCTACATTCAACAATGAAATCGGTCGATATGAAGATACTTTCAAAGGATCTCTATCTTTCTTTGGAATTACTCTAATTAAAGCACTAGAACAAGACTCAGGCAATTCATAATGTTCTCCAACCTGACGTAGTACATCTCCAAACACTGTAGAGAGGTCATCGTAAAAAAATTTATAAAATTCAACCGAAAATCCATCATCACCGATTTACCGTTCGGCATTTCCAACATAACCATTTTAATTTCTGAGTCAGTAAATGGTGCTTCCAACTCCTGTATATCTACATCCTCTAATGTCGGTAAGTTCAACTGTGATAAAAAAAAAGATCAATCGATCTATTTTCTTGTTTTCCATCAGATGTATATAACTTTTTATAAAATGAACAAAATTCATCATTAATCTCACAATGTTTATACGTAATAAACAAATTCTGTCTAACAGCATTAATAGTCCTCAAAACCTGTTCCTTCTTTAATTGCCATGCCAATACCTTATGTGCTTTCTCTCCCCATTCATAATATCATTGTTTAGTCCTGTTAATCATACACTCAAATTGATAAGATTGCAAAGTATTATATTCCAGTTTCAACTTAGACAATTCTATTTTCTGATCTTCTTTCACATCTCTCTGAAACTCCTTTTCTAACTCACTAATCCGTTTCTCTAACTCAAGATTCTGATTTAATCGATTCTTTTTTATTTTAGAAGTATAACTAATTATTTTTCCTCTCAAATAAGCTTTCATAGCATCCCATACTACAAATTTACTATGAACAGAATTAGAATTTTCATTCAAAAAGAAATTCATTTGTTTTTTCAAAAAATCAATGAATTCCGTATTTTTTATTAACATTGTATTAAACCTCCAACATCAGGCCATTTGAATTTTCTCAGAAGTTATATACGTGAAGTATAACAAAGAATGATCTGAAATCACCCTGCTTTTATATTCCGCTTGTTGTATTTTCCCCTGTAAATGTGACGATACTAAAAAAAAATCAATCCTTGAAAACGATTCATGTCCAGATGAATAAAAGGAGAAATCCTTCTCTGTCGGATTAAGACATCTCCAAATATCCACTAAATTGAGATCATTCATCAGCGCTTGAACCTGAACTGCCATTTTAGATTTCTTAACTTTCTTCGGGGACTTATCTAATAAAAGTTCCAAAACACAATTAAAATCACCACCAACTAAAACATTCTCATTAGCTTGACCCAGATATAAAAATGCATCAGAGATAAATCTTTCATCATCTTCATTTGGGGCATAAATATTAAGTTAAGTCCACAATTCACTAAAAATCTTACAATTTAATTTAAGAATACATCCTGCCTTTTCCTCCATTGATTGTAATTCAAAAGATAAATTCTTATGTATCAAAATTGCTACACCTTTAGCCCTGGAGTTAAATGAAGAAAAATATACATGCCCTACCCAATCCCTCTTCAATTTCATACTTTCCTTAACATTCAAGTGTGTTTTTTGTAAAAAAAAGCGACATCAATTTTCATTTTCTTAATATATGCCAAAATGCGTTTACGCTTAATCGATGTGTTTAAACCTCGAACATTAAAAGTAGCAAACCTCAACTTTGACATATCTACTAATATTACTAAGAACTAATAATATCTATATATAAAAATTCAAAATAACATAAATAGGCCCTCCAATAGGAGAAAAAAAAACCCGCAAATTAAAGTCTAAATAAAATAATAATGAAAAAAAAATAAAGTAAAAAAAAACCCAGAAAACTACCAAAAGGTAGTAATCCCTAAACCAAACGTGGGTGTGGATCACCCAGCAGTGGCTGATGACTAATAGAACATAGAACAAATCTCTCCCTCCCCAGCCAAACAAAGAATAACAACAAGATATCATAATGACATAAAAATAAAGTAAGAATAAGAAAGTTCTTCTATTCATCCAAGAGATTCCAAACTTGGCGACCCCATTTTAGGAGAAGTTAGACTCTTTCCATTCCCATTTCTACCATTTGTTCCATTTCCAGAACAACCAGATTTTTCTTTAGGAGACAATGGTGGACTAGATCTTTGTCCTCATACATCTGGCAACGAATCAGCAAAAATCATTGCTTCACACTCATTCTCAAAAAACCGAGATTGAAAATCTCCACAAAACACCTTCAACACTGCCGGATAATGAAAAGTAGACTTATAGCCTTTACGCCACAAAACTTCTTTAACTATATTAAATCGACGCCGACGCTGAATAACCTCTTGACTCAAATCGGGATTAAAAAAAACTCTACTATTCTGAATCATTAACGGAGCTTGTCGTCTCGCATTTTCCACTGCTAGACGAAGTATTGTTTCTCTGTCCAAATAATTCAAGCATCGAATTATCACAGGTCTCGGTGATTGATCAGGCAGAGGTCTTCTTCTTAAGGCTCTATGAGCTCTTTCCAATACCAAGCCTCCAGAGAAAAATTCTTGCCCCAATATTTGTGGAATCCATTCTGTAAAAAAATGAAGAGGATCTTGATCTTCCATACCTTCCGGCAAATCAACAATCTTCACATTGTTTCTTCTACTTTGATTCTCCAAATAATCTACTTTCCTCTCTAACTCCTTCTCACGTTCTCGCAATTCTTTAATGGATTTTTCCACCTCCATCACTTTTTCTGTATTAGAGACCACTTGCTGTTTACATTCCAAAAAAGCAGGCTGAATTTTTTTTAATCTTCAGAAAATACTTCCATTCTTGCATTAACTGTAGTGAATTCTGACCTCATGCTATCTTTCATTTGAGCCAACTCTTGCAATATCGGCTGAGTAACAGTACTTAACAAGTTAACTTGTAGTTCAGAAAGACCCAACCCTGTTTTCTTTAACGTAGTGTCAGAACCAGATAACTGCAGCTCCTGCTGCAGCTCAACAGCAGGCATTTTAACAGATTTACTGCAAGTTTGAACTCCCAGCGACGACACCCCGACTTCCTCAGAGGGTTGATGCTGATTTCCCCCCACAACTCACTGTTGTTTCAAGAATTCACGGATAAGATCAAACTCTTCAGGTTGGAGTACTGCCTGAGTGGTTTCAAACAATGGAATCATTTTTCTGTGAGCTCCGTCTGCCAAAGTTGGCAGACTGCTAAAATCAGGATCCACTTCCTGGGAACATGCATCTTCCTCCTGAGAACAAGTAATTCCAGCGATATCCTTCTCCTGGTGAGTAGTAGTCATTTTTCCAGCTCCCACAGGCAATCTTTGTGACTTAGATATGGAGAAAAGCAAATCTGAAGTCATAGCAAGCTTTTTTGGCCCTAAATCTTCAACACTCCAAAAATGTAGTTTCTTCTGCACTTGAGAATTAATCTTTTTACCATTAATGGCCATAACAGTTCCTTGATACTTTAAACTAAGTTTTTAAAGAGTTTAAACTTAAAAACAAAGAGTTAAAAACGGGTTCTTAAAAGTCTGGCCAGAGAGGTCGAGATTACACATCTAGACTCTAAGCCGTCTTGCCACGCCCCCCGTTAATGCTAACTTCTGTGCGCAGTACAAGAATTGCCTGCAACCAGTGAGGTTGGACTGTGATCCAAAGAACTTTTCTAATTTTAAATACACATTACACACACCTGTACTTAGTATTAGAGGGGGGATTAAGTAGGTTAGGTAGGTTAAGTAATAAGTTAGAGTTTAATCCTGTTTCTTGTTCAATTCTAATTAAAAACTACATTTGTTTAAGTAACCCCTGTGTTTTGGTGCATATCTATTGCTGCTGGTTTTTGGGGTCGTCTGGTCTTCGTAACATGACTCAGAGTAATATTGAAAATTAGGTAATTATAAACCACCCAATACATATTTCCATGTTAATTTTTGTAGTGAAACTCCCACCATTTTATCTTTCAACAAAATCTTTCTTATCAAAGAATTGATATCCTTAAAAAAATTATAAGGACCTTACATGGAAGAGATTGAAACAAATACTGAATTCGAGGAAAGACATTCATCTTTATACAATTGACCCTTTCAATGTTATAGGTAAACCCTTCCATCTGTTTAAATCATCTTTAATTTTAGCCATTAATGGTAAATGAATGTAAGTAAATTATCAATAATAATACCTAAATATTTAATACGGTCAGACCATCTAAACCTCAATCTGTCTACAATAATCCATTTCTGTCAACAGCATAATTTGACTTTTATACCAATTAACCTTATAACCAGATAATACCTCATACTGTTGCAAATGTTCATGTAAATTCACCAAATTTCATAAAGGATTAGTTAAAAATATCAACACATCATCTGCAAACAAATGTCTTTTATATTTATTACAATTCACTTTAATCCCTGTTATCACATTATCTTGCTTGATCAATAACCAATGCACACAAATCTGGTGACAAAGGACACCCTTGTCTAGTTGATCTAGATAGTGTAAAAGATCCATTCATCACTACTCTCACTGTAGGATTTTTATATAAAGCCAACCAATAAAAAGAGGCTCAAATTTAAAATTTTCCAAAACTTTAAACAAAAAACCCAATTCAACTCTATCAAAGGCCTTTTCAGCATCCAAAGAAATTACCATCGGTTGGTTGGGTTGCTGCCGTGAAGTATTAATTAAAGGAATCAACTTTATTATATTATCTGCTGAATAACGGTTCTTAATAAAGCCTGCTTGGTCCTCATGGATTATATCAGGTAAGTATTTTGCTAGTCTATTGGCCAAGACCTTGGCTACTATCTTATAATCTACAATTGACAAAGAAATATGTCTGTATGATCCCACATTTGAGGGATCCCTATCCTCCTTAGGAATCACAGTAAATAACTGCTTTAGAAAAAGAATCTAGTAAAGAACCAACATCAGCTGCTTGATCCAGAACATCCATCAACAAAGGAACTAAAGAATCTTGAAATTCCTTATAAAATTCAGAAGTAAACCCATCATCACCAGGGGATTTACCAATTGGGATATTTTGAAGTGCTTCTATTAATTCACTAACAGTAATACCAGCATCTAAGTATTTTACATCCCCATCATTTAAAGTAGGCAAAGTTAAGCCAGCTAAAAAAATCATCCTGTCCTACTTCAGAATTATACAACTTTTCCTAGAACCTCCAAAATTCATCATTGATTTCCTGAGGTTTATAAATGATTTTCGACTGATATCTAATAGTATTTATTGTCCTTGTTCTATTTTTAATTGCCATGCTAAAATTTTATGCACTATCTCCCCTAATTCATAATACCTTTGTTTAGTCCTCGATATAAACTTTTCAAATTTATAAGTCTGCAATGAATTATATTTAACTTTTAAGTTTACCAACCATATTTTTTACCCTCCGCTGAAAAACGCTGTAAATCTTTCTCCAAAACTTCAATCTCTTTCTCCAATTTGCAAACTTCAGCTATTCTCCGCTTCTTAACTTTAGCTGTATAACTAATAATTTGTCCCCGTAAATAAGTTTTCAAAGCATCCCATAGAACAAATTTATAATCAACTGAATCCACATTTATCTTCAAAAAACTTTGACTATGGTGCCGTATAAACCTACAAAATTCCGTGTTTTAATTAAGAAAGAATTAAAATGCCACCTATACATATATATATATGTATTCCCCATCCTTTCTGATGCACAAATAATTAATAACAAAGAATGATTGGATAGAGATCTCGATTTATATACAGCTTCCAGAATTCATTTTTCCACATTCGCTGATATTAATAAAAAAACAAATTATTCTTGAAAAGGAATCATGCCTAAATGAATAAAATGAAAAATCTTTTTCTGTAGAATTTAATTTCCTCCATATATTCAACTAAATTCATCAAAACCATCAACTGTTTAACTATCTTGTCCTAGTTACCGTTTTAGGAGATTTGTCCAATAATTGATCAAAACAACAATGAAATCACCCCCTATCATAATTTTATCATAAGCCTGATTCAAATTTAGAAATAAATCTGCCATAAATTTTTCATCATCAACATTTGAATCATATACATTCATTAAGGTCCAACATTCTGAAAAAAATTGTACAATTAACAATCAATAGCCTACCAGCTGCTTTGAAAACTGATTCCAATTTAAAAGATAATTTCTTATTAATCAAAATAGCCAATCCTCTTGCCTTAGAGTTAAACAAAGATGATACTACTTGCTCAACCCAGTCTCTTTTCAATTTCTGATGTTCTTCAGTCAAGTAAGTCTCTTGCAAAAAAGCTACATCAACTTTCAACTTTTTAAGCTAAGACAATAAATACTCTTTTTCTTTTAATATGATTATTTAGCCCGTTAACATTAAAAGTAACAAAATTTAAACTAGCCATTTAAAATTTTGTCAATCCCTCCACTATAAATGGTGAAGTACCTCCACATGACAACAATGCACAAAGAATTAAATTGCACTTCCATAAAAGATAGATAAATAAAGAAAAAGCCCATAATAAGAAAAAAAAACAATATATAAAAAAGAATACTTGAAGGTATTACTGCCCTCGATTACACAGGAGTGACAAATGCCACAAAGTGGCCGACGACTTCGGAAGGATCCGCAGTTGGACCACCCCCCTCCCAAACAGAACAATCAAAAAAAATTTAATACATGTTATCATCTCAAGTATGAAACTCTTCTTCCAAATCACAATTTACTTGATCATCAGCAATACCAACTTCAATCAACTGACAAGGTTCTATATCTCATTTAACGCTTCTTCCCTTAGGAGTATGCTGCTGGAAATTCTGACCCTGTTTATTATCAAGTAAAATATTAGCAAATTCCACAGCCTTTGCATCATCTGAAAAAAAAGTTGAGACTGATATTCCCCAAAAAAAATTTTAAGATTGCGGGATAACGGAAAGCAAATTCATACCCTTCCTTCCACAGAACAGCTTTAGCCAAATTAAATTCTTTACGCCATTTAATCACCATTTGACTTAAATCGGCATTTCTTTTAAAACCCTGTTATTTTGAACAAGCAAAGGTCCCTGATGATTTCTCACATTCTGCACTGCAAGTCTCAAAATCAATTCTCTGTCCTGATAATGCAGACAACATATCAAAATAGAGAGCAGTGGTTGTCCAGGAAGTGACTTCCTCTGCATCGCTCAGTGGGCTCTGTCCAGTTCTAATCCATCTGTAAAATAAATTATTCGCAGGACCTCCAGAATCCATTTTTGAAAAAACTGAATCAAATCCGGTCCCTCAAAGTCCTCCAGGAGACCTACTATCTTAACATTATTCCTCTGACCTTGATTCTCCAAGACATCCATCTTCTTCAATAATTCAGTCTTTTTTTTAATCTCCCAGTCAGTAAATGAATCTTCCATATGTTCCATCTTCTATGGACAGAATTCAACATCATCCTTACAACTAACAAACTCTTCTTCAGTCCTTTTAAATGTATCTTGAACTTTATCCACAGCTTTCAAACATTTAGCCACATCCATTTTAATTGTAGATATTTCCCCTTTCATTTCCACAAGTTGCTCCTTCACAATAGAGAAACCTGTAAAGCCAAATCAGCATTTGATGGTGACTCTAATTGGGAGGAGCCAGGCACTAACTTAGCAATCTGGCTCACCCTAGGCCTACCCTGATACACTGCAGTTTCCTCTTCAGTTAAATACTGCTCTTCCTCCAATTCAGCCACATCCCTTTCCTCCTCTGTTGGGGAGTCAGCTGGTGTGACGCAACTGCAGGTGCAGATGCTCCCTCCCCCCCAGCCCAGGTTCACTCGGCCGATGGAGATCAGGTCCCCCTGCAGCTCACTTCTTGCCCCGAAGTCGACGGGCGCTGCTCACCGGTACCATTTTGCTCGTCAGGATGGGAGGTTGGTGCCAGTGTAGAAAAATGGACTGCCATTGGGATGGAATCTGCATAGTAATTGAGTCTCCAGGCTTCATTGTTAAGGTAGGCCAAGTTTCTTCTGACATTATTACTGATTTTATAACTGTTTTCTTTGTTGCTTGAGCT
Organism: Narcine bancroftii; assembly: GCF_036971445.1. Lineage (NCBI taxonomy): Eukaryota > Metazoa > Chordata > Chondrichthyes > Torpediniformes > Narcinidae > Narcine > Narcine bancroftii. The sequence continues at coordinate 68,561,349 of NC_091475.1, forward strand.
TTCATTTTTCTCATTGTTGGTAGTTTCACTCTTCAATGATATTATCTATAATTTTTAAGATATTTTGAACATTTTAACATGGGTTTTTTAAAGTTCTGCCAGAAGGGGGTGTTTTTCACATATTCTTACTACACCATCACGCCATGCCGCCCCCCCCCCCCCCGCCCCATCAACCTCTTCATGGAATCCTTGATCTCTCATTGACCCCAAGCATATGAAATAAATAAATAAATAGATTTTGCCACTTTTAAATTTATCTATAGCCTAGACATCTATCAACCCCTTGGATAGTCCTATTGTCCACTTTCCTGACCCCTGCTTTAGAGGCTTCCAGCTCCAGTGGACAAGAAGAAGAACATGAACTATGTTTTGAACAAGGAACAATGGCTAAAAAGGTGGGGAAAATGAAAGAGTCCTATGTATATACTGCTGAAAAGAAAAATTTATTAAGAATTTCCAGTAATCTTGATGTTATCTTTTTTTGAAAATGTTAAACTATACAATAAAAAAAAATAACAGAATACATATGTGATATTTTTTGTAAATAATACCCACTACAACTCCCAACCCATCCCTCCCCACCTCCCTCTAACTACCCCCAAAAAGGAAGAAGAGAGAAAGAGGAGATCACAAAACATAAAACTCATCAATCAGTTGCCATGTTTCAGGACAACACCACTAATGTGTGGAAAGGAGATTAACCCCATATAATCCAAATACAGACTCCAAGTTTTAACAAAAAGAATAGTTATTATGTAAATTATATGTTATTTTTCCAATGGAATACAAGATCTCTGAGTACTCAAATTAGTCTCATTTTTTCCTAATTTTCAAACATTTTCTAGCCACAGTTAAAGCCAATCTCAAAAAATCAAATTGAAATTAATTTAATTTTAACTCCAAACTCAACCTCTTAATATAACCCAACAAAAAATACTAAAGGATCAAGTGGAAGCTTAAATTTAAAAAAAAACTTCTAAAAATTCCTTAAATCTATTCCAAAAAGATTTCACCATCTCACATAACCAAGTAAAATGTAAGAAAGAGATCAAAAACATAAATCTGAGGAAATAAACTTGTATTTCCTTAATTTTTCCATAGTTAAATATAATTGATGTAGAAAATTATAATGAAATGTATACCTTACATTTACAATCTTAGTCATACTATCCTCACATAGGTTCATCCAATCATCCTGAGAAATAGATACAGCCATATCTTTTTCCCATTTTAATTTATATTTATGAACATCCATCTTAAGCATTTTATTCTGTAATAAAGCATACATCTCAGATATAAATCCTTTCTTGCCACCTTCAGTAAGTAAAATTTCAAATTTAGACCGTCTAGGTAACCGTAAAGTGTGCCCAAAATTATCCAGCAATAAGGCTTTAATTTGATAATAAGAAAAAAAGAGTATTCAAATATATGTCATATTTCTCTGCCATTCTTTGTTATGAAGCAGGATATTTTATTTCATGTCAATCTTCTACCAATTTTATGCCCTTTTGATCCCATAACCTCAGAAGTTGATTATTAAGTGTAAAAAGACAAAGCTTATTTTGAAACAAAGGGGTTTTACCCAAAAATTTACCTGAGAACCTATAGTTTCACTTTTTTTAATACCACAAATCCATTAAATGTTTCAACACAGTTAAATTATAATTACTCAATAACTGAGGATTCCATCTATGAATAAACGGATCCATCTTCTTCTCACCAATCTGAGATCATTCAATATTAGCCCATATCAAAGATTTATCCGCTTCAAACTGTGCTGATTCATAATAATTTTGGAAATTAGGAAGTTGCAAATCTTCTAATGCATACTTCCAAGTAAATTTCTGTAATGAAACCCTTACCATTTTATATTTCCATAAAAACTTGCTCACCAAATATTTTATGTTTTAGAAGTGTTGTCTTACAACGTGTTCAAAAAAAGAAAACAGAAATGGATAAGGAGGAAAGGTGGTGATGAGGAAGCGGAAAGGAAAGGTAAACAAAGTATGAAATGGCCATTTTGAACTATATGTCTATAATTATTAACAGAATACATAACCAAATCAAAAGGAAGAGGCTGTTAAATTTACTGAAGAAAGTAAAAATTGATATAGCATTCGTGCAGGAAATACATCTAACTGAAGTGGAACACAAGAAATTAAAGAGAGACTGGGTAGGGCACGTAATGGCAGTATCATATAATTCAAAAGCCAGAGGAGTAGCTATATTAATCAATAAAAATGTACCAATCAAAATAGAGGTGGAAATAATAGATCCAGCAGGGAGGTATGTAATGATAAAGTGTCAGATATATTCAGAATTTTGGAATTTGCTCAATGTATATGCACCGAATGAAGAGGATCAAAAATTTATGCAAGATATCTTTTTGAAGATTGCAGATACGCAGGGGAATACACTGATAGGAGGGGACTTTAACCTTAATTTGTACTCAAAGATGGACAAAACTGGACAAAAGACTAGCAGAAAGAACAAAGTAACCAAATTTATGGTTAAATCGATGCAGGAAATGCATCTTATATATGGAGGAGACAACACCCAAAGGAGAGGGAATACTCATATTTTTCAGGTAGACACGAGACATACTCAAGGATAGACCTGTTCCTGTTGTCAGCCCACATCCAAGGGAGAGCTAGAAAAACGGAATATAAAGCTAGATTGTTATCGGATCACTCAAGCCTGTTATTAGCAATAGAGCTGGAGGACATCCCACCGAGAATGTATAGATGGAGATTAAACTCCAAGCTACTTAAAAGACAGGAATTTTAGAGAATTAATTGAGCGACAAATTAAAATGTACTTTGAAATAAATACGGAATCAGTGAAAGATAAATTTATACTATTGGATGCAATGAAAGCATTCATCAGAGGGCAGATAATAAGTTATGTAACTAAGATGAAGAAGGACGACAATTGGGAAACAGAACAGCTGGAAAGGGAAATAGCATGTACAGAAAAAGAATTAGCAACAAGGGAAGATACAACAAAAAGAAGAGAATTGGTGGACAAAAAAATAAAATACGAAACACTACAAATGAAAAAGGTGGAGAAGAACATAATGAAAATAAAACAGAAGTATTATGCTAGGAAAAAAAAACGCACAAACTACTAGCTCGGCAACTTAAGACAGAACAAACTAAAAGGATGGTATTAAGCCAACGGAGATCAATGAAAACTTCAAGGAATTCTACGAGCAATTATATCGAACTGAGAACGAAGGGAAAGAAGACAAAATAGATGAGTTTCTAGCTAAAATTGAACTACCGAAATTGCAAGAAGAAGAGCAAAATAAATTAATAAAACCATTTGAAATAGAGGAAATACAGGATATATTAAAAAAAACTACCGAACAATAAAACGCCGGGAGAGGATGGACTCTCAATAGAATTCTATAAAACATTTAAAGACTTATTAATACCTCCTCTCCTGGAAGTAAAGAACCAGATTGAAGAAATACAAAACATGTCAGAATCATGCAAAACAGCAATAATTACAGTAATACCAAAGACGGGGAAAGATCCACTAACACCAGCATTGTATAGACCAATATCTCTACTTAACACAGATTATAAGATAATAGCTAAACTATTAGCAAACCGATTGGCCGACTGTGTACCAAAAATAGTAAAACTAGATCAAACTGGATTTATTAAGAAAAGATGAACAACGGACAATATCTGTAAATTCGTTAACTTAATCCATGCAGTGCAAGGAAACAAGACACCAACAGTGGTGGTTGCCTTAGATGCAGAGAAAGCCTTTGACAGAGTAGAAAGGAATTATTTATTCAAAGTACTACAGAGGTTCAACTTACCAGAGAAATATATTAATTGGATTAAAGCATTATATAAGGGACCATTGGCGAAGGTGACAGTAAATGGACAGTAAAAATCAAACCAATTTAAATTAAGCAGGTAAACTTGGCAGGGATGTCCACTATCTTCCTCACTGTTCGCGTTAGCTATAGAACCACTAGCAGAACTGATAAGAACAGAAAATAAAATAAGAGGGATAAAAATAAAAGAGAAGGAATATAAAATCAGTCTATTTGCAGATGACGTCATTGTATACTTAACAGAACCAGAAATATCAATAAAAGAATTACATAAGAAATTGGAGGAATATGGAGAAGTATCGGGGTACAAGATCAACACAAATAAAAGTGAAGCAATGCCAATGAATAATGCGGATTGCACAAAGTTTAAGAAGGAATCACCATTTAGATGGCAAACACAACCAATCTGATACCTAGGTTTTAGACTAGATAATAATCTAGGCCATCTATACAAACTAAATTATCAGCCATTAATGAAGAAAATGCAAGACGACTTAGAACATTGGAAAGATTTACCACTCACACTGATAGGAAGGGTAAATTGCATTAAAATGAATATCTTCCCAAGGATACAATACCTATTCCAATCGTTACCAATTCACCTAACAGAAAAATTCTTCAAGGAGCTAAAGAAAATAATAAGGAAATTCTTATGGAAACCGAGGATAGCGCTAGATAAATTAACAGAATGGTACAAACAAGGGGGCTTACAGCCACCAAACTTTAAGAATTATTATAGAGCAGCAAAATTAAGATACCTATCAGATTTTTATCAAACAAGGGAAAAATCAGATTGGACCAGATTAGAGCTCGATAAAATAGGGGAGAAGGTACCTGAACATATACTATATAAGTGGGATGAAAAGCTGGTGCAACATAGCAATTCACCAGGACTGCACCATCTGCTCAACATTTGGAAGAAGATTCACGTAGAAAGGAATAAAACAAATTATCAACTACCAAAATTAATATTGATGCAAAATCAACTAATCCCCTTCACAATAGATAACCTTTTCTTTAGAGAATGGGAGAGAGAAGGGATCAAAAGAATAGAAAATTGTTTTTCAGGAAATAAATTATTATCTTTTGAACAAATGAAGTGCAAATATGATATAACTCACAGGACAATGTTTGCATAGCATCAACTGAAAACCTACTTGAAGGACAAATTGGGAAGCAGGCTGAGGTTACCAGAAGGAAGCAATTTTGAATATGTGATTCTTTGGCTTGGCTTCGCAGACGAAGATTTATGGAGGGGTAATGTCCAGCTGCAGGCTCGTTTGTGGCTGACAAGTCCGATGCGGGACAGGCAGACACGGTTGCAGTGGTTGCAAGGGAAAATTGGTTGGTTGGGGTTGGGTGTTGGGTTTTTCCTCCTTTGTCTTTTGTCAGTGAGGTGGGCTCTGCGGTCTTCTTCAAAGGAGGTTGCTGCCCACCCACCGAACTATAAGGCCCCAAGATGCAAGGTTTGAGGCGATATCAGCCCATGGCGGTGGTCAATGTGGCAGGCACCAAGAGATTTCTTTAGGCAGTCCTTGTACCTCTTTGGTGCACCTCTGTCATGGTGGCCAGTGGAGAGCTCGCCATAGAACATGATCTTGGGAAGGCGATGGTCCTCCATTCTGGAGACGTGACCTACCCAGCACAGTTGGATCTTCATCAGCGTGGATTCAATGCTGCCAGCCTCTGCCATCTCGAGTACTTTGATGTTGGAGATGAAGTCGCTCCAATGAATGTTGAGGATAGAGCGGAGACAACGCTGGTGGAAGTGTTCTAGCAGCCGTAGGTGATGCCGGTAGAGGACCCATGATTCGGAGCCGAACAGGAGTGTGGGTATGACAATGGCTCTGTATATGCTGATCTTTGTGTGTTTCTTCAGGTGGTTGTTTTTCCAGACTCTTTTGTGTAGTCTTCCAAAGGCGCTATTTGCCTTGGCAAGTCTGTTGTCTATCTCTTTGTCGATCCTTGCATCAGATGAAATGGTGCAGTCGAGGTAGGTAAACTGGTTGACCGTTTTGAGTTTTGTGTGCCTGATGGAGATGTTGGGGGGCTGGTAGTCATGGTGGGGAGCTGGCTGATGGAGGCCAAACATTTTGGCAGTTTCTGCAAAACAGGATGTCAAGCACTGAAGAGCTGGCTCTGAATGGGCAACTAAAGTGGCATCATCTGCAAAGAGTAGTTCACGGACAAGTTGCTCTTGTGTCTTGGTGTGAGCTTGCAGGCACCTCAGATTGAAGAGACTGCCATCCGTGCGGTACTGGATGTAAACAACTTCTTCATTGTTGAGGTCTTTCATGGCTTGTTTCAGCATCATGCTGAAGAAGATAGAAAAGAGGGTTGGAGCGAGAACGCAGCCTTGCTTCACGCCATTGTTAATGGAGAAGGGTTCAGAGAGCTCATTGCTGTATCTGACCCGACCTTGTTGGTTTTCGTGCAGTTGGATAACCATGTTGAGAAACTTTGGGGGGCATCCGAGGCTCTCTAGTATTTGCCAAAGCCCTTTCCTGCTCACGGTGTCAAAGGCTTTGGTGAGGTCAACAAAGGTGATGTAGAGTCCTTTGTTTTATTCTCTGCACTTTTCTTGGAGCTGTCTGAGGGCAAAGACCATGTCAGTAGTTCCTCTGTTTGCGTGAAAGCCGCACTGTGATTCTGGGAGAACATTTTCGGCGACACTAGGTATTATTCTATTTAGGGGAATCCTAGCGAAGATTTTGCCTGCAATGGAGAGCAGCGTGATTCCCCTGTAGTTTGAGCAGTCTGATTTCTCGCCTTTGTTTTTGTACAGGGTGATGATGATGGCATCATATGTGATTACAGACACAATGATAATTAAAAGATTTATACCAAACATGTACATCAAACTGCAAGAGAAAGAGAATGAGGAAACAAGCTGTAAACCCAAACAAAAATGTGAACAAGATCTAACATAAAGATAAAGAATGAAACATGGGAAAAGCTATGCTCCAGAACTATGAGAAATGCAATAAACACGAGGTTATGCATGATACAATATAATTGGTTACACAGGCTATACACCATGCCCCAAAAGTTAAATAAATGGGACCCAACAGTATCAGACAGATGTTTTCGCTGTAAGAAGGAAATGGGAACAACAGTACATGCAATTTGGGCATGTGAGAAAGTGGAAAAGTTTTGGGAAGATCTAGATCAGGTATTAAATAAAATCATAAAAAAGCAACATACCAAAAAATCCAGAGATCTTTCTACTAAGTAATATAAGAAGTAAAGAACTTGGACTCGATTTGGATGGAGCACAAAAAAGATTTATTATGATAGCCTTAGCTGTAGCAAAAAAATGTATTATGTCAACCTGGAAATTAGAAGATAGCCTGAGAATACAGAAATGGTACATAGAAATGGATAAATGTATTCCATTGGAAAAAAATAACATATAATTTAATAAATAACATCACAGTATTCGAACAAATTTGGGAACCGTACGTGGAACACAGCAGAGAAGTCCTACCACGGACCTCCACCACCTAAAATGACAGAAGGAGAAGAAGACAAAATGAACTGACCCAGTATGTAAAAGTAGATGACACAAATTTCTTGTTTATTTTCATTGTGTAATGACATTGTTTAATGGGTTTAATGTATCATATATGTTGAACGTTGAGTGGGTGGGGAGGGAGGGTGAAGGAGGGAGGGAAGGGAGGGGGAAGAAAGGGAGAAAATGACACTGTATATTCAAGAGGGAAATGTTTGTGTGCAGTTTGGTCAGTATGGTTCATAGTGTGGAAAAATAAAAATAAAAAATTAAACTTGCTCTTTAAAATTTTTTGAGGAATCTTACAAAGAATAGACTGAAAAAGATACTGAATTTTAGGAAAAATATTCATTTGATACAAATAACATGTCCTATTAATGTAATAGGTAGATCTTCCACTGATTCAAATCATATTTAATTTTAGATGATAAAGGAGAGTAATTCAATTCATATAAATGATTATAATTACCAACTATCTTAATACCTAAATACTTAATCCGATCTGACCATTTAAATTTCACAATATGCCTACACGAAGAATAATCCATTTCAGCTAGAGGCATAATCTCACTCTTTTCCCAATTAATTTTATAACCCGATATTTCATCATACTACTTCAATCATGCAGACTCCTCAAAGAACTCAAAGGTTGTGTTAAATATATCAAAACATCATCTGCAAACAAATTTATTTTAAATTTATCAGATTTCACCTTAATGCCTTCAATATTACTATCTTGTCCAATCATCTGACCAAAGGTTCATTAATAAATGCAAATAGAGGTGGTTAACATAAAAGGTGAAGATACCTGTCCATTTGTCACAACTCTAGCAGTAAGATTTCTATATAAGACTTTAATCCAATCAATAAAAAAAGGCCAAAGTTAAATTTCTCCAAAACCTTAAATAAAAAGCTCCATTCTACTCTATCAAAGGCCTTCTCTGCATCGAGTGAAATAACCTCCATTGGTTGGTTAGATTGCTCCTGACTTCACAATATTATCTGTTGAATATCAATTTTTAATAAAACCCACTTGATCTACATGAATTAAACCTGGTAAATATTTAGCCAACCTATTAGCTAGAACCTTTGCCATAATTTTATAATCTATATTCAATAAAGAAATAGGTCTATAAGACCCTACTTTTAATGGGTTTCCTATCTTTCTTAAGAATAACTATAATAATTGCTTTAGAAAAGGAATCCAGAAAAAAAATGAACCTCTGACACCTGTTTTAATACATTCATCAATAAAGGAATTAATAAATCCTGAAATTCTTTATAAAATTGAGAAGTAAAACCATCATTTCCTGGAGACTTCCCACTAGGCATAGATCAAAGTGCATCTGTTATTTCTTTAATAGTAAAGGAATCATCCAAATCCTTAATATCCTTATCATTCAAAAAGGGTAAATCCAAATCAGATAAAAAATTATCATATTTAGCTTAATCTTCCAACACTTCAGAAGTATACAATTTTTCATAAAATTTATGGAACACATCATTGATTTCCTGAGGTTTATATGTAATCATTGAATCATATCTAATACCATTTATTGTTCTAGAAGCTTGTTCTGTTTTTAACTTCCAAGCTACTACTTTATGACCTTTTTCACCCAATTCATAATATCTGTAATAATTTCTCAAATGTATAAGTTTGTAATGAATTATATCATAATTTCATATTAACTAAGCATACTTTCTTAGCTTCTGAAGAATTTTGTTGTAAATAATTTCCCAAAATTTCTATCTCCTCCTCCAATCCAACTTCAGCTATATGTTGATTTTTTGTTAATTTTGACAATATAACTAATGATTTTTCCCCTTAAATAAACTTTTAAAGCATCCCATAAAACAAATTTACTATCAACTGAACCTATGTTTATTTTCAAAACATGCTGTATTTAATCCCTCATAAATTTACAAAATTCAGCATTTTTCAACAGCAAAGAATTAAATATCCTGCGATAAACATTCTCAATTCTCTCTGAACCAACACACGTTATTAATAGCAAAGAATGATCAGACCAAATCCTACTTTTACATTCAGCCTTCAAAAACTGGCTTTGTAATTCTGCTGATACTAAAAATAAATCTATTCTGGAGTAAGAATCATGATGAAATGAATAAAATAAGAAATCTTTCTCTTTAGGATTTAACCTCCATATATCTACTAAATTCATAATCTTTCATTAATGCCATTAATTGTTTGGCCATTTTGGTCCTAATTACTGGTTTTAGAGATTTATCTAATAATGGATCCAAACATAATTTTTTCATATGCCTGATTTAAATAAAAACAGAATTCAACATAAATTCCTCATCATTTATATTAAGAGCATAAATATTCATTAAAGTCAAACACTCAGAATTTTTTTTACAATCAACAATCAAAAGCCTATCAACTGACTCAATAACTGATTCAAATTTAACAGATAACTTTTTTATTAATCAAAATAGCCACACCTCTTGCTTTTGAATTAAAAGAAGACCCTATAACTTGCCCAACCCAATCTCTTTTTAATTTCTGATGTTCCTTTTCAAACAAATGTGTCTCTTGCAAAAAGGCAACATCAACCATCCATTTTTTTAATATGCGCCAACACCCTTTTTCTCTTAATCATACTATTAAGCCCATTAACATTAAAAGTACCAAAATTTAAATTAGCCATTAAGACATATCAGTAATAACATTACCACACATGGCAAACCACCTTCCCATGGCAACAACACAAACAAGGCCAAAAAATCTCAAAAAAGAAAGAAAGAAAACCCCATTAAAAAAAACCCAACCAAAAAAATTACTGTAAGCAGTATTACCCTCCTCGATTATATGGGAGGAACCAATGCCACAAAGTGCCTGACAATTTTGGAAGGATCAGTAGCTGAACCCCAAACAGAACGACAAAGAGTAATATATAAAAAAATCATTTCAAGTATGAAATACTTCCTCCAAATCTCTATTAACTTGATCATTATCAATTCCAATATCAATCAACTGTTGAGATTCTATCTCTCGCTTTCCATTCTTCCCCTTCAGAACCAAAACAGGTTGTTGAGGAAACCTTTCTTGATTTTGCACCTGCTTATTATCAGGTAAAGCATCATCTAAAAGCAAATTTGTATCCTTTTTCCACAAGACAACCTTAGCCGAATTATATTGTTTACGATGTTTGATAACTGCTTGACTCAAATCAGCATAAAAAAGACTATTTTTAACTACTAAAGAGCCCTAATTATTTCTCGTATTTTGAACAGCAACTCTTGAAATCAACTCTCTATCTTGATAACGCAGACATCTAATCAAAATAGAATGTGGAGCTTGACCAGGAAGAGACTTCCTTCTTATTGCTCTGTAAGCCCTGTCCAGTTCCCAACCATTTGGAAAATATTCTGTTCCCAAAACATCGGGAATCCACCTCTGAAAAAACTGAACTGAGTCCGGACCTTCAAAATCTTCTGGAAGACCAACAATTTTAATGTTATTTCTTCGACTTTGATTCTCCAAAGCATCAATTTTATTCAACAAATCACATTTCTGAATTTCCCACCAGTAAATGAATCTTCCGTCGGTCCCATCTTTTCTTTGCATTGTTCCACATCATCTTTACAATCAATAAATACTTCTTCAATCTTTTTAAATTTATCCTGGACCTTATCAACCACTTTCAAACATTTTGCCACATCCAATTTAATAGAAGATATTTCCCCCTTCATATCAGCAAGTTGTTCCTTCATAGATGAAAACCCTTGACTCATCTGAATTGCCAAATTCTCCATCTGCTTAGTTAAATCAATATCTAATCTGAATGATGAGAATCAGACTTAAACGTTAAAGCCTGTTTAACCATGTGCCTACCCTTGTATATAACAGTTTCCTACTCCATCCCTTGATCTTCCTCTTCTTCCAGTCTCCATATGTCTGCTTCCACCTCCTCCATTGATATTGAAGTCACATCAGTCTGACTACGGGTGCGGACATCCCCTCCCATCAGTCCAGGATCGCTGGACCAAGAGAGATCAGGTTCCCTGGCAGCTTGGGCGATACCCGACATAATGCATTTCGTGCATGCGCAATTGTTCTTCTTGGTCCAGAGGAGGATGACGTCGGGTGCTGGCGCCATCTTCCGCAGCACTGCGTGAAGTTGGTGCCAGTGTAGACTGAATCCTACTGGAGGACTAGTGCTATGGACGAGGATGAGGAGAAATCGAGTCTGAAGGCTCCACTTGTAAGGTAGGCCCATACTCTTCAATGCATGGTAGCTGTTTAGTAGTCATTTTCTTTGCAGGTTGAGCTTTTGTTTTCTTCATAGCTGCTTCATAGCTTCTTCTAAGATACTTAACAGAATATTTAAAATTTACTGAAAATAATTTTTAACCTTTAAAATAGGTTTTGAATAGTTCTGCCGGGGAAGGTGCTTTCCCACATCTTCTCCCTACACCATCACGCCATGCCCCCCCCCCTTGATGTTATTAATGGAAGTTAAAAAATGTGCAGAGGGTATATTTGAAAATTTAAAAAAATTACAAAAAAGGTGGAAAAAATGATGCAGCAAGTGAACAGAAAATTTAAAGAGGAAGAAAATTAATGGGAATGAATTTGAGATTCAAGGCATTACGGAGCAGATGAACAAAATGCAAGCTGAAACAACTGCAACAAAAGATCAATTAACACAAAAAATTGACATTTTAGAAAATTTTAGTAGGAGGAATAACATAAAGATTGTTGGACTTAAAGAAGGTGATGATGAAGGTCATGAAATGAAGAATTTTTTACATCGTTTGGATTCTGCAATCTTTGGGGGTAACTGAATTTAGAAACATAGAAAATAGGTGTAGGAGTAGGCCATTTGGCCCTTCAAGCCAAAGTCTCAAGGAGACATTGAGATTGAGAGAACTCATAGAGCACTATGGCTGAAACCACAAACAGATCAGAGACCTCGTCTGATACTGGTTCAATTTCTTTGTTGCGAAGTAAGAGAGAAGATCTTGGAACTGGTAGCTAAACAAGCAAAAGAAAGACTGTCACCATTGAGTTATAATGGAAATAAGATTTTCTTTTACCCTGATATAAGTTTTGATTTGTTGAAAAAGAGAAAATGATTCAATGCAGGTAAAAATGTATTATGGAAGTGTGACAGAGTATTTAGAAGTGCCTTGGGGTGAATTGCTAGAGCAGCTTGGACACAAACACATTTTAAAACACAGAATTTTTTCAGGACTTTTGCAGAATGCTTTTTGCAAAGAGAGCAACAAAGTTGCAGAATACAGCTTGCCTGCATGTGATTTTTGCAGACAGGGGCAGAACAGTTTTGCTCTCAGAGAGGGAGGGAGTGAAGCAGAGAGGAGAGACACAGAAATCAGTTCCAGAAGGAAAAAGCTGGCAAACTTTTGGAAGGCTGTCTGGTCAATGGAGAAGACTAGCTGTCTGAAGTGATCTGAAAGAAAGAGGATCATCTGGAGAACCCTGAAGGGGGAAAGTTTCATCAGCAAGACTGATCGAAAGGAATCAGGTGCGGATGTCCTGGAACAAAAGGAATCCCTCTCTGAAAACTAGCAAGAACACTCCTGAGTGGTAACCATTTGCCTGTTAAACACCAAAGCCTGGTGAACTTTGTTAATGTTAACTTCTGTGCACAGAACAAGAATTGCCTGCAACCAGTGAGATTGGACTGTGATCCAAAGAACTTTTCTAATCTTAAATATATATTACATACACCTGCGCTTAGTATTAGAGGGGGGATTAAGTAGGCCCTTCAGCTAAGAAGGAAATGGGGAGAAGAGGAGAGTGGTGTGATTGGGCATTCAATAGGAGAATACATAGGAATACATAGTTTTGCATTAAGCTCCATGACCTGCTGCCACCTGGGGGGCCCAAGGTCCTGTTGCTGCCGCCACCGGAGGCCCGAGGTCCTGCTGCCGCCCGGGGGGCCCGAGGTCCTGTTGCTGCTGCTGCCAGAGGCCCGAGGACCCGCTGCCACCCAGAGGGGCCCGAGGTCCTGCCTGAGTCCACCTGAGGTAACAGCCGCATCATGGGGAGAGACAGCCAGCCGAGACCGGGCCTGCCCGCACTGCTGCCCGAGCACCGAACACAGACCGCCGTCGCCAGGCAAACCCCGGCAGCCAGCACAGCCCGACCAATGGCAGCCGAGCCCTGCGCCGGGAGCGGTCAATGAGAACTGTTTGGTGTATTTCAGAGTTTAATACACACCTCAAAAACCAATAGTCTAAACACTAACAACTGTGAACTCCATTGCAGAGTTCTCTCCAGTCTTAAAAAAAATTTTCTACTAGAACTTTTCTTTCTGATCTTCAACCAATGCTGCATCCCCTTTACTCGGCCGCGGCAGGAGTAAACGCACGCAGGCCGATTCCAGGGCGCACCACTCCATAACTGGGGACAGCAGTCGTAGATCTACAGAAATGCTTCGACCTAAAAGAGGAGACAGGCCTCTTCACCTCAGTTAAGCAACCTGCATAGGAGAAAGTCACTCCGATATAAAAACTACAACCCAAGGACCTCGCTGCCATGTCCCAGCTTGCTTGGCCACGGCACACGAACCATGGGTGTAAAGGGTGGGGCCAGTACTGCGCACACTGCACTCCACCTAAAAGCTCCTTTGCGCAGACCTGAGGACAGGTCCACATCCTCCCCCTCAAAAGATGCACACAAACTCAAGCTAGCATGTTGGAACATCAGAACCATGCTAGACAAGGCTGACAGCCACCAACCTGAACGTCGGTCTGCCCTCATCGCACATGACCTCCTCAGACTCGACATCCACATAGCCACTCTCAGCGAAGTCCACCTTGCAGATGTAGGCAGACTCCAAGAACACGGCGCGGGCTACAAACTCTACTGGTCTGGCAAGCCTCAGGCTGAACGACGCCTATTTGGTGTTGGCTTCATGGTCAAGAACTCCATTGCCTCCAAACTCGAAAACCTCCCGACAGGCCACTCTGACCAGATCATGTCCATGTGACTCCCGCTTCAAAACAAGTGATGCATCACCCTCATCAGTGTCTATGCTCCAACCCTTCAGGCGGAACCAGCAGAAAAGGACAAGTTCTACACTGACCTGCGCAACCTCATCCAACGCAGTTAGACGTAGTGAGAGGAAACTTCCAGGGAAACCTCCAAGCAAAGCTCGAAGATGCAAACTGCCTCATGGACACGTCTCCTGAAACCCTCTGAGATCAGCTGAAAACGGCCATACTGCAATCCACTGAACAGGTACTGGGCTTCTCCTCCAGGAAAAACAAGGACTGGTTTGATGAAAACAACCAGGAAATCCAGGAGCTGCTGGCAAAGAAGCGATCTGCCCACCAGCTGACAAGGTTGTCATCCTTGGCGACTTCAACGCTCGCGTCGGAAAAGACTCAGATACCTGGCCAGGAATCCTTTGCAAGCATGGTGTCGGCAAGTGCAATGACAACGGGCGCCTCCTGTTGGAACTCTGCACAGAACAGCGACTTGTCATTACTGACACCCTTTTCCAGCAGAGAGACAGCCTGAAGACTATCTGGATGCATCCCTGATCCAAACACTGGCACCTCCTGGACTACGTTCTGGTTCAAGGAAGAGACAAACGAGATGTGCTCCACACCAGGGACATGTCCAGCGCGAATGCCACACTGACCACCGGCTTGTTCGCTGCAAGCTCAACCTTCACTTCAAGCCAAAGTTCAAGAACAGTGCAGCCCCCAGAAAGAGGTTCAATGATGGAAACTTGCAGTTAGACGTAGTGAGAGGAAACTTCCAGGGAAACCTCCAAGCAAAGCTCGAAGATGCAAACTGCCTCATGGACACGTCTCCTGAAACCCTCTGAGATCAGCTGAAAACGGCCATACTGCAATCCACTGAACAGGTACTGGGCTTCTCCTCCAGGAAAAACAAGGACTGGTTTGATGAAAACAACCAGGAAATCCAGGAGCTGCTGGCAAAGAAGCGATCTGCCCACCAGGCTCACCTTGCAAAGCCTTCCTGGCCAGAGAAAAAAATGAGCCTTGCATCTCGCAAGCAGCCACCTTCAGCGCAAACTCTGGGAGATCCAAAATGAGTTGGTGGACTAGCCTCGCCAAACGAACCCAGCTTAGCGCCGACATTGGCGACTTCAGGGGTTTTTATGAGACACTAAAGGTGGTGTACAGCCCCTCACCCCAAGTCCAAAGCCCTCTGCGCAGCTCAGATGGCGAAGTCCTCCTCAGTGACAAGATCTCCATCCTCAATCGATGGTCAGAACACTTCCAATCCCTTTTCAGTGCCAACCGCTCAGTCCAAGAATCCGCCCTGCTCCAGCTCCCTCAACAACCCTTGAGTCTAGAGCTGGATGAGATCTTTCTCGGGAAGAGACATATAAGGCAACTGAACATCTGAAAAGTGGCAAAGCAGCAGGTATGGATGGAATCCTCCCCAGAGGTCTGGGAGCCTGGCAGCAAAGCTCTGCATACCAAACTGCATGAGTTTTTCATGCTCTGCTGGGACCAAGGAAAGCTGCCTCAGGACCTTCGTGATGCCATCATCATTACCCTGTACAAAAACAAAGGCGAGAAATCAGTCTGCTAAAACTATAGGGGAATCACGCTGCTCTCCATTGCAGGCAAAATCTTCGCTAGGATTCTCCTTAATAGACTAATACCTAGTGTCGCCGAAAATGACCTCCCAGAATCACAGTGTGGCTTTCGTGCAAACAGAGAAACTACTGACATGGTCTTTGCCCTCAGACAGCTCCAGGAAAAGTGCAGAGAACAAAATAAAGGACTCTACATCATCTTTGTTGACCTCACCAAAGCCTTTGACACCGTGAGCAGGAAAGGTTTTTGACAAATACTAGAGCACCTCGGATGGTCCCCCAAGTTCCTCAACATGGTTATCCAACTGCATGAAAACCAACAAGGTCGGGTCAGATACAGCAATGAGCTCTCTGAACCCTTCTCCATTGACAACGGCGTGAAGCAAGGCTGCGTCCTCGCACCAACCCTCTTTACTATCTTCTTCAGCATGATGCTGAAAACAAGCCATGAAAGACCTCAACAATGAAAATGGTGTTTACATCCGGTACCGCACGGATGGCAGTCTCTTCAATCTGAGGCACCTGCAAGCTCACACCAAGACACAAGAGCAACTTGTCCGTGAACTACTCTTTGCAGACGATGCCGCTTTAGTTGCCCATTCAGAGCCAACCCTCCAGCGCATGACGTCCTGTTTTGCAGAAACTGCCAAAATGTTTGGCCTGGAAGTCAGCCTGAAGAAAACTGAGGTCCTCCATCAGCCAGCTCTCCACCATGACCACCAGCCCCCCCACATCTCCATCGGGCACACAGAACTCAAAACGGTCAACCAGTTTACCTACCTCGACTGCACCATTTCATCTGATGCAAGGATCGACAAAGAGATAGACAACAGACTTGCCAAGGCAAATAGCGCCTTTGGAAGACTACACAAAAGAGTCTGGAAAAACAACCATCTGAAGAAACACACAAAGATCAGCGTGTACAGAGCCGTTGTCATACCCACGCTCCTGTTCGGCTCCGAATCATGGGTCCTCTACCGGCATCACCTAGGGCTCCTAGAACGCTTCCATCAGTGCTGTCTCCACTCCATCACCAACTTCATGACTTCATCACCAACATCGAAGTACTCGAGCTGGCAGAGTCCGCAAGCATCCAATCCATGCTGCTGAAGACCCAACTGCGCTGGGTAGGTCACGTCTCCAGAATGGAGGACCATCACCTTCCCAAGATCGTGTTCTATGGCGAGCTCTCCACTGGCCACCGAGATAGAGGTGGACCCAAGAAGAGGTACAAGGACTGTTTAAAGAAATCTCTTGGTGCCTGCCCCATTGACCACTGCCAGTGGGCTGATATCGCCTCCAACTGTGCATCTTGGCACCTCACAGTTCGGCAGGCAGCAACCTCCTTTGAAGAAGACTGCAGAGCCCACCTCACTGACAAAAGACAAAGGAGGAAAAGCCCAAAACCCAACCCCAACCAACCAATTTTCCCTTGCAACCGCTGCCACCATGCCTGCCTGTGCCGCATCGGACTTGTCAGTCACCAACGAGCCTGCAGCAGACGTGGACATACCCCTCCATAAATCTTCATCCGCGAAGCCAAGCCAAAGAAGAAAGAAAGTAGGTTAGGTAATAAGTTAAAGTTTAATTCTGTTTTCTTGTTCAATTATAATTAAAAACTACTTTTGTTTAAATAACCCTGTGTTGTGGTGCATATCTATAGCTGCTGATTTTTGGGATCCTCTGGACTACGTAACAGAAGAAAGGTTATGCCTTTGGTTTAAGGTATCTGGCAATTTTGAAGGTTTTTTGTCCCCGATGGGAAGAACACGTTTTTTACAAGCCTAATGAGGCAAAGGTGCTTGCGGATTCATTGCCTGAAAGAGAAAGACAAGTAGTGGGTGACACTTGAATGAAATATATCACTAAATGGTTTCAGTTGTTTCTAAAGTAAAACATTTTGAGAGAGTTTAATGGGGAGGAGGGTTTTAACCTATAAATAATCTCTCTATATATATATTTAAAAGATCCATAAATGACTAAGAATGTATAGACATAATGCAACAGGAGTGTGTATTGCATGTCAAGTGAGTTAGTCGGGAGTATGAAGCAAACTGCTGCAGAGTCTTGAGTGCTAGTGTGGTTTCAACCACAACCCAAATAGATCAGGGTTTTAAAGACGTTATACCAACATTGTGCGCCTTGGTGTTCTCTCTTTATTCTGTTTTCTTTTCCCTTTTCTTTATATTCCTAGATTAATTAAGACCATTATGACGTATGCTATTAATATTATGAGAATGGGAGGAATGGGAGAAGAAGGATGAATGGCTGAAAGATTTCACAAAGGTAATTTATGGCAGGAAAATAGAATTTTATTAGTATTAATATTAATGGAATACAGAACTCAATAAAACAGTAAAAATTATTAATATATATGAAAAAGCAAAAGTGGATATTGCTTTTTTACAAGAAACACAGTTGACAGAAAAAGAACATTAAAAATTAAAAAGGGATTGGGTTGGAACTGTATTGGCATCTTCATTTAATTCAAAAGCGAGAGGTAAAGCAATATTAATAAATAAAAATTTACCAGTAAAAATATTAGAGACAACTATCGATACAGCGGGAAGGTATGTAATGGTCAATTGTCAATTTTATTCAGAATATTGGACTTTAATGAATGTGTATGTGCCTAATGTAGATGATGGAAAATTTATACGATATATTTATGCAATTATCAAATGCTAAAGGGAAAATTTTATTAAGAGGAGACTTTAATTTCACCTTTGATTCAAAATTAGGTAGATCAGGTGATAAAATTATAAAAAGTAAAGTAGCTAAAACTGAAATAGGTTTAATGAAGGATATGGGACTTATAGCTATATTGAAAAGAACTCATCCAAGTGAAAAGGACTGTTCTTTTTATTCTTTTCTACATAAACATATTCATGAATAGATATGTTTATAGTCTATGCATAGCTTCAGTGCAGAGTTCAAAAGATTGAATATCAAGCATGAGTTCTATCTGATTATTTACCACTAATTCTCAATTTAATTGGAGGAAGAACAAGACCGCAGAGCCCACCTCACTGACAAAGACAAAGGAGGAAAAACCCAACGCCCAACCCCAACCAACCAATTTTCCCTTGCAACCGCTGCAACTGTGCCTGCCTGCCCCGCATTGGATTTGCCAGTCACCAACGAGCCTGCAGCAGACGTGGACATACCCCTCCATAAATCTTCATCTGTGAAGCCAAGCCAAAGAAAGAAAAGAAAGATTAGAGGAAAGATTTTTGTGATTTTATGAGACAGCAGATAATTTTTTTTTTGAGAAACCAAAGACAATTCAGTAACAAATAAGTTTATAATATGGGACACTATGAAGGCTTTTTAAGAGGTCAAATAATGTTATACTTCTAAAATAAAGAAAGAGCATATAAAAAAGATATATTTCCAGTTGTAAAAATAAATATTGAAATTAGAAAAGGAATTACATATGCAAAAAACAATGAGAAAAAAGATTATTGGAATCAAGAAAATTGAGACTTGATACAACACAAACCTATAGGGTAGAAAGGAATATATTAAGAACATGACAGAAGTATTATGAATTAGGTGAAAGAGCTTGTAAAGTATTAGCATGGCAGTTAAAAGCTGACCAAGTTTCCAGGATAATAATTGCAACAAAGAAAGAAACTGGTCAAGTCATTTACAAGACATAGGAAATAATTGATAATTTAAAGAATTTTTATGAAAATTTATATCAATCAGAATTTCTGAAAGATGGAAAAAAGATCAATATTTAAGATAAATTTCATATGTTAAATACAGATGAAAAATTAGAGTTATCTTATTCTTTTTTGGAGATAGAATTTTATGAGATTTTGATGTCATTACAAAACAATAAAGGTCTGGGAGAAGATGGTTTCCCCCCCCCCCCCCCCGGAATTTTATAAAGAATTTAAGGAATTATTATTTCTTGAATTAATGGGTGGATTAGATCAAATGAAAGAGGTACATGAATTTACAGAATCTTTTAAAACAGCATTAATAACAGTTATTCCAAACAAAGGAAAATAACTTTTACAACTTATAGACCTATATCATTATTGAATACAGATTATAAAATTGTATCTAAATTATTAGCTAATTAATTAGCTAAATATTTACCAAAATTAATAAATATGGATCAGACTGGTTTTATTAAAAATAGATCATCTGTAGGCAATATAGTTAAATTTATGAGTTTAATAAGCGTAGTACAGAAAGAAAAAAAAACAGCAGTAGCGATTGCATTAGATGCAGAAAAAACATTTGATAGATTAGACTGTGACTTTTTATTTAGAGTATTAAATACATTTGTAAATCAAAATTTCTTTTATAAATTGAATAAGAGCATTAAATAATCAAACCAAAGCTAAAGTAGTGACAAATATCAAAGCCTTTTCTATTAGAAAGATCATCTAGACAGGGATGTCTGTTATCACCATTTTTATTCACATTAGCTATAGAATCTTTGGTGGAAACGATTAGAAGAGATAAAGAAATTAAAAGTTTTGAGATAAATAATAAAGAACATAAAATCAGTTTATTTGTGAATGATGTCATAGTTTATTTAACAAAACCAGAAATATAATTGAATACATTAAATGCTAAAAGAAGCAATTAAATATTTAGCAATAAAAGTTGATAGAAATTTAGAAAATTTATTTAAATTAAATTATTTACCACTATTAAAAAAGATATAGGATTATTTAAAAAGATGAGGGCATGTAAATTGTATTAAGATTAACATTTTTCTAAGAATACAATATTTGTTTCAATAATTACTATTTCTATATCAGAAATGTTTTTCCAAAATTTAAATAAAAATGTATGGGAATTTATTTGGAAAGGTAAAATGCCAAGAATTGCTATGGAAAATCTAACTTGGAAATTTGAACAAGGAGGACTGATATTACCAAATTTTAAAAATTACTATAAAGCAGCTCAATTAAGATTGCTGTTCTCCTGTTATCAAATTGCTGAGAAAAGAGCTTGTGCTCAGATTGAAATGAATAAAATTGGAGAAACTATTCCAGAACAATTTTGGTATAAGTAAAATAGTGAATTACTAAAAGGGAAAATAGAAGCACCGATTTTAAAACATTTATTGAAAATATTGAATGGGATCCATGTGGATAGAGGAATTAAAATGATCAAACACCCAAAATGATGCTAAGACAAAATCAACTTATTCCATTTACTTTGAATAATTCTTTATTTGATCGTTGGTACAGTAAAGGTAGACAGAAGATAAAAGATTGTTTTTTAGGAATTTTTTCTGTCTTTTGAATAATTGAAAGAGAAATACGACATACAAAATAACACTATTTTTGTATATTATCAAAAATCATATTTAAAAAGGAAATTAGATTTGAATTTTAAGAGTTCTGGAGCAAAATCAATTTGAATATTTGATTAGATATAAATTTATAACTAATAACCATATAACCATACAACCATATAACCACTTACAGCACAGAACAGGCCAGTTCGGCCTGTAACAAATCCCCACCCTCCTAGACCCACTGACCAGCACCCAGTCCATACCCCTCCAGTCCTCTCATATCCATGTAACTATCTAGTCTTTCCTTAAATGTAACCAATGATCCCGCCTCGACCACGTCTGTCGGAAGCTCATTCCACATCTACACCACCCTTTGCGTAAAGAAATTTCCCCTCATGTTCCCCTTATAATTTTCCCCATTCAATCTTAAACCATGCCCTCTAGTTTGAATCTCCCCCACTCTTAATTGAAAAAGCCTATCCATGTTTACTCTGTCTGTCCCTTTTAAAATCTTAAACACCTCTGTCAAGTCCCCTCTCAATCTTCTACACTCCAGAGAAAAAAGCCCCAGTCTGCACATCCTTTCCCTGTAATTCAAACCTTGAAATCCTGTCAACATTCTCGTGAACCTTCTCTGCACTCTCTCTATTTTGTTTATATCTTTCCTATATTTTGGTGACCAAAACTTTACACAGTACTCCAAATTTGGCCTCACCAATGCCTTGTACAATTTCATCATAACCTCCCTACTCTTGAATTCAATACTCCGATTTATGAAGGCCAACATTACAAATGCCTTCTTCACCACACCATCTACCTGAGTATCAGCTTTGAGGGTACTATTTACCACAATTCCTTAATCCCTTTGTTGCTCTGCACATCTCAATAGCCTACCATTTAATGCATATGACCTATTTAGATTTGCCTTTCCAAAATGTAACACCTCACACTTATCTGTATTAAATTCCATCAGCCATTTCTCAGCCCACACCTCCAGCCTTCCTAAATCATCTTTTACTCTATGGTAATCTTCCTCACTGTCCACAACACCACCAATCTTTGTATCATCTGCAAACTTGCTTATCCAATTCTCCACCCCTACTTCCAGATCGTTAATATATATAACAAACAATAGTGGACCCAGGACCGATCCCTGAGGAACTCCACTAGTCACCGGCCTCCAATTGGACAAAGAATTTTCTACCACTACTCTCTGATACCTCCCATCCAACCATTTGCTGAATCCATTTCACTACCTCCTCATTTATACCTAATGCCTCCACCTTTTTTCCTAACCTCCTGTGGGGAACTTTGTCAAAAGCTTTACTAAAGTCTAAATAGACAACATCCACAGCTTTCCCTTCATCAACCTTTTTTATAACCCCCTCAAAAAACTCAATCAGGTTTGTCAAGCATGATGTACCCCTGACAAAATCATGCTGATTACTCCCTAGCAATCCCTGTACCTCCAAATAATTGTAAATACCATCCCTCAGAACACTTTCCATCAACTTGCCCACCATAGATGTCAGACTCACGGGCCTATAATTCCCAGGTTTACATTTAGACCCTTTCTTAAACAGAGGAACCACATGCGCCACCCTCCAATCCTTTGGCACTACCCCCGTGGCCAGTGACATCCTAAGTATCTCTGTTAATGGCCCCACTATCTGCCCACTAGCCTCCCTGAGTGTCCTTGGGAATATTTTGTCTGGTCCCAGAGATTTTCTGGACCATACATAATTAATCAAAACTGAATAATGTTAACTACGTTGTTAACACTCCAGATTGAAGGAATAAAACTCAGGCTTGTCATAGAAATATGCTGAAACCTTATTATGAGGAAAAAGGTAGTGGAAAACAATCTGTATCAGAGGTGTTAGTTGTTGACAGGGTTGAGGAAGTTATGGATCACAAGATTGTGGAAACAATAAAGAAACCATGGTTCCTGTGCACCTGTCTAACTCAGCAATTTTGGACAATTTGGAGGAAAAGTTAGGTCATCTTTATCACAAGAACTGATGCAGTTGAAAGAATTAATTTTGAAATATGCAAATTTGTTTCCTGATGTGCCAAAAAGGACATCAGTAATTTATCATGATGTGGACGTGGGAGAAGTAAATCCCATAAAACAACACCCATATAGAATAAACATTTAGAAGAGTAAAATCATGGATCAGGAGGTGGAATATATGTTGAGAAATATTATTAGACTTTCAAACTCAGATTGGATTTCTCCTTGTATTCTTGTAGCGAAACCAGATGGAACTCTTAGGTTCTGTAGAGATTACAGATGCTTATCCTATTCTGATAATAGGTGGCTTTATTGATAAAATTGGCAAAGCTAAATTTCTTACTAAGTTGGATTTGTTGAAGGGACTGTGCCTTTAACTGAGAGTGGAAAGAATATTTCAGCATTTGTAACTCCATCTGGTTTATACAAGTATAATGTGTTACCTTTTGGCATGAAAAATGCCCCTTCAAAATTCCAATGGATGATTAATTTGGTACTCCAAGGATTAATATATCCAGATGCTTATATTGATGACTTGGGCACAAAAAGCGACACATGGGAAGAACATCCAAGGCAATTGGACAAATTGTTTGCAAGATTATCTAAAGCAAACTTAACGGTTAATTTAGCAAAGAGTCAATTTGCAAATGCCACGGTAACATATTTGGGATATGTAGTTGGCCATGGCAAAGTTGCACCTATTCAAGCTAAAGTGAATGCTCTTTCTGAGTTTTCTACTCCCAATGGCAAGAAAGCAGTGAGAAGGTTTTTAGGAATGGCAGGAAATTTTGCAGAGGTTGCTCTTCCTTTAACCAATCTTTTGAAGAAAGGAGAGAAAGTTTGTCAGACAGCTTTGGAAAATTTAAAGGTGATGCTATGCCATTACCCTATGTTAAAAATCTCCTGATTTTGACAAGCTATTTTCTTTAGCAGTAGATGCTAGTGAGGGAGCAGCAGGTCCAGTTTTATTACAAAAACATAATGAAATTGACCATCCAATTGCCTACTTTTCCAAAAAAAATTCAATGTACATCAAAGGAACTATTCCACTATTGAGAAAGAACTGTCGTTTATAATATTTGCTCTGCAGAATTTTGATGTATATCTTGGTACCTCTCTTGAAGCAGTTGTGATATTTACTGACCACAATCCTTTTGTGTTTTTGAATAAAATGAAGAATAAAAACAGAAGATTGATAAACTTGAATTTAATAATACAAGAATATAATCTGCAAATTAATCATTTAGAGGTACAAATAATGTGATGGCAGATTGCTTGTCAATATGTTAAAATTGATCATGTATAGAAATATTTGCTCTCATCATTGGGTTACTTTATTATAACATGTTATATATTGTGTATTGTTATCTCTTTAATGATTTTAGAAAGTATTTTAGTTATAACTGAATTTTATCTCGTGAAAGTGCACAGAATATAGATATGTTTTTATGAGATAAATTGGGGCAGTGTATTGTTAGTGTAGGTCACATACAAACATTTAAAATAGATCTTATTTGAAATACTGGAGCTCTGCTAATGTTAGACATGTTCGAGTGCTCAGAGCCTTTGTAAAAGCTTTGGAGAGTGCCCAAGAGACTTCACTAATCGATAATTGTTTACAAAAAGGCAATGGATGCAAGTGCTTATTGGAGTCGCATTCTGTCAGGAATGGAACTTGCTGTTATGTGGTTTTGCAAGCAGAGAGAATAAAACAGGCTTTCTCTGTGTGTGTGTGTGTGTGTGTGTGTGTGTGTGTGTGTGTGTGTGTGTGTGTGTGTGTGTGTGTGTGTGTGTGTGTGTGTGTGTGTGTGTGTGTGAGAGAGAGAGAGAGAGAGAGAGGGAGAGAGATATCAGTTCTACGGTGTTACATTCAGCAACAGCAGCTGGGACTGGAACAGGACAAGCTGGCACCCCATTTGGAAGATGGGTTGTGAGTGCTTAGTTCAGCCTGGTCAAAGCCCTTTTGTGGTTCATGCAAGAAGAGAGGATTGGCTCTCTGATGATTCACTTGGAATAAGAGAAACAAAAAGGAATTTGTGGTTACCTGAAAGAAAGAGGTTATCATCTAGTGGGGAAATTTTGTCAGCAAGATACTGAAATGGCTAATGGAAGTAAATCAGTGTGGGTGTCCAGCATACAACAAATCCCTCTCTGAAAATCGACAAGAACCTTCCTAAGCAGTAACCATTTACCTTTCAAGCACCAAAGCCTGGTAAACTTTATAAATGTTAAATTCTATGCACAGTATATGAATTGCCTGCAACCAGTGAATTTGGAGGAATGAGAAGTGAAATTGGACTGTAAATCAAAGAACGTTTCTGAACTTACACACACATTACATACATGTGCGCTTAGAATTAGAAGGGGGGTTAAGTTAGTTTAGTTAAGTCAATAGTGATGTTAAAGTGTGATTCTATTTTCATTAAAGATAATTAAAGGCAACTTTTGTTTAAGTAACCATTTGTCTTGGTGAATATCTATTGCTGCTGGGTTTTGAGGTCCTCTGGGCTCACAACATAACATTTTTTTCTACTTGCACAATTACTGTAAATATTTATTAGCTACCTATTTTTATTATCTATTTTTTATATATATACCACTGTGATATCTTTTTTCATTAAGTACTTGTTTGACTGCAGCAAGTAAGAATTTTGGTGCAGATATATATTGTACAATGTATATGGCAATAAACTCATTGTTATCAACTTCAATTCACAGAATGCTACCTCCTAATTGAAATCAAAGTCTCATCTTCTTGAGCAAAAATGTGTGTGATCTCTCCAATAGAAATCGTGAATAGTAGCAAGATTTAAATTTTAAATTTAGAAATAGAGCATGGTGATGGGCCATTTCAGTCAACACCACCCAATTAACCTTCACATCCGGTATGTTTTGAATGGTGGCAGGAAGCTGGAGCCCCCGGGCGAGACCCACACAGACACGAGGAGAATGTACAAACTTACAGACAGCACGGGATTCAAACCCTGGTCCTAATTGCTGCCATTGTAATGGTGTTGTGCTAACCATATACCAACCATGATTCTCCTGCGATCTGCAGTGACTGCTTGGAATTGAATAGCAGTGGTCAGATTCGGGAAAAGCGAGGAGCAGAGACACAGTGCTCCTCTGCAGGGTCCTACTGCCCAGTCCAACTACTAACATCTCTACAGGCTTTAGATGGCCTGTTAAAGGAACTGATGGTGGACCATAGTACAATCCTCCAACCATGAGGTCTGGGTCCAAGATGGTAGTGCCTATGTTCAGCAGTGACCTTGAGGGGCTGCAGACACCGGGGAAACAGAGAACTGGCATAGGACACCAGCAAACAGTAAGACCAGCCCCTGCTTGAGAAGGAGAGGCAGACAAAATGACCTTATTGGACAATGACCATGGTGGTGGTCCAGTTAGGGGCTCTGTGGCTGAAGAACATAGGTGGCAGGCTGTTGGTGTCTCGAGGAGAGGAATCCATGCAGGCTATTGGCTACTGGAGACTGGCTCGAGTGGCCAAAGAGATGATAGATATTGGAACCATGATACAAGAGGGGATTGAAGACTTGTTGATCATGTTGGAGGTTTGGATCTGGAGTTCAGGTTGCCAATGATTTGGACTGAAGTGTGTGTGGCTGCATATGGCTGCAGGAGCACTGGGAGATGAATCCACAGACATTTAGTGACTCTCAAGGGACTCTCTTTTGCATCTCTTTCTCTATCTGTAAGGGGCTCTGGGCAATTTCTTCTGATGGCTAATATTACATCTGTTTTATTACATGACAACAAAAGAATCTTGAATTTTGTATTAACACATGGCTTGGAAGTTAAGAAAGAATCTCCACAACAAGAGCAACCCAGGCCTGAATACATGGCTGAAGGTCATCCTGCAGAATTTCTCAGGCTTTGAAAAATTTAGCTTGTTTAGAAGTGGATCCATGGAGCACTTATGATTGGATTTTGAAAAGTATCTAGATGGGTGCAAATGTGCATAGTCTGCATCTTAGTTGTTAAAGATGCCCTGATTTTTCAATCTCCTATGATGTTACATATGCATTTGTAGATCAGTTACTTCTACATTAGCAGATAAATCCTTCAGGTCTGATGGAAATCTAACCCAGGCAAAGGAGGAGATTTCTGGGGATGACAGAGATCTTTGGAGTTAAACAGGAAAGTCTGCATATTGTTGTGCAATACACAAAAGTGGTGCATAAACTCAGCATGTCATGCAAAACCTATAGGAAGCAAAACCTAACCAACATTTTGGGCCTGATCCCTTTGTTAAGGTTTGAACTAAATGCAGGCAGGTAGATACCTGAATAAAAAAATGTGGTGGGAGGAGATAAGGGAAGAAGGGGAAGGGAAAGGAATATAAATGCCCAGCCGCACTGCAATTTACCTGCCAGACTGATGCAAGAACACAATCACTAATCATTCCTGATATGACTGATTGTCCTTTCACATTGCCAACTCGGCTGGACTGTCAACTCTGCTCTGACCAAAGTTGCAAGCCCGGTTGAAATTGACTTACCCTGCCGGGTTATTTCTTTTCACACCGCACGATTCCTGCAATTTGAGCCTCAAATTTGGAGGGTTAACACACATGTACTTGGCAGTGTGAATAGGCCTTAAGAGGTTATAGGTGAATATGGGTGGGAGGGTAGAAAAGAAAAAAAGCTGAGGTGATAGGGGGAGGGGGTAGCTTTCTCAATGAAGTGGGAAGGGAAGGAGGTGGGGAGCTGGAGGAAAGGAGACAGGAATAGGAAAAGAGAGAGACTTGGGGAGGATTTAATGGAAAGTGGAGAGGTTGATATTAATGCCATCTGCATTAGCTTCGATAAGGTCACAGAAAAACTGGAGAACAGTCAGTTATTCTGCTTTACCTGCACTTCGGAAAGCATAGACTTATTAGGGAGAGTCACTGTGAATTTCTGTGGAAAAATCTTAAAAAGTTCAAAATGTTTTAATTCATTCTAGGGATGTGAGCTTTGCATATGAGCCAGCATTTAATTGCCCATTCCTAATTGCCTCAAGAAGGTGCTGGTGGGCTGCCTTCTTGAATCACCACAGTATTGAGATGTGGGCATGTCATCAATGCTGTTGGGGAGGAAGTTCTCAGGTTTTGACCCAGTGACAGTGAAGGAGGTTGTATGGCTTGGAAAGCAACTTCCAGGTGGTGGCCCCATGCCTTTCCTGCACTTGTTCTTAAAGCTGGTAGAGATCTTGGTTTGAAAGGGGCCATCGAAGGATTTTATATGATTTACTACAGTGCATCTGATAGATGGGACAAACAGCTACTACTGTGTGTTGGTGGTGGAATGAGTGAATATTTATGAATGTCCACTACAATGTTGAGCTTCTTGAATGTTCTACAGATGTTTGGTGGAAAGTGTGCTGACCAGGTGTATCATGATCTGGAATGGGGACACCAATATCACTGAGCATAAAGCACTGCAAAAGGTAGTGGACACCACCCAAGAAATCACAGGCAAAACCCTCTCCACCATCAAGAACATCTACAGGGAACGCTGCTGTTGGAGAGCAGCAGCAATCATCACCCAGCACACACAATACCACCCAGCCCACACTGTTCTGTCTCTGCTACCATCAGGAAAGACTGACACAACCAGATTCAGGAACAGCTGCGACCCCTCCACCATCAGTCTTCTCAACAACAAACTTAATCAGGGACTCTTTAAAGGACTCTAACTTTTACACTTTATTTATTTATTTTCTTTGTATTGCACAGTTCGATTACATTTTTAAATTTGTTTATATGTATACATTAAGTGTAGTTTTTTTTGCACTACAAATAAGTGGAAATTCTGCCTCACCCGAAGGATAAAAAAATCTCAGGGTTGTATGCTATGTATATACTTTGATAATAAACGTGAAATCTTTTGTTAAAGCTAGACTCATCCAGGCAAGTGGTAAGTATTCCATCACACTCCTGACTTGAGTCTTACAGATGGTGGACAGGCTTTGATTGGGGAGTTTAGAGGTCAGTAACTTGCCATGGGGTTCTTAGCCTCTGACCTGCTCTTGTAGCCATTTTTTTGTATGTGGCTACTCCAGATCAGTTTCCAGTCAATGGCAATTTCTTGGATATTTATAGTCTGGGATTCAGTGATAGTAATATCAGAATTTTATTTAATTAGATTTTCTTTTGTTGGACAGCATCATTGCCTGGCATTTGTATGGCATAAATGTTATTTGTCAGCATTAGTTCAGGCACAAATTAAATCCACACAACTGGATTAAAATAGTATGGTTCCTGTAACATATGTTATAAAGGGGCCCAAAAATTTAAAAAATACACATAATTTTTGAAAAAACTTTATTGAACAAAAAGTAAGATACAAATGAAAAGATTTTCTTCTTATATATCCCCCCCTCCCCTTCCCTCCCTCCCAACCTCCCCCCCCAAAAAAAAGAACAAAAATACATATTTATCAATAGCTTGACGCTGCAGATTGTGCCAATCCCATCTAACAAACCCACACATTTCAAATACGGATTCCACATTTTAACAAAGAAAGAATAAAGAATACAAAATCTCAATTCAGTATGCCATCGTTGGATATTTAATTCAATTTCATTCTTTCACATAATTGCTATACATTTCCTAGCAACTGCTAGAGCTAACCGAATAAATGCCATTTGAAATTTGTCTAATTTTAAACCCAAAGTCAATGTTGTGGTATATCCCAATAGGAATAATAATGGATCAAGTGTTAATTTAAATTTTAATAAACCTTCCAAAAACTCCATAATCCTATACCAAAAAGGCTTCACCATTTCACAAAGCCAAACTGAATGTAAAAAAGTACCAATTTAATTTCCACAACTAAAACATATATCTGAAGAACTAAAACCATATATTTTTAACTTCTCAGGAGTTAAATACAATTGATATAAAAATATATATAATGAACTAAGCTATATCTCACATTAATTACTATCCTCACACATAGTCTTCCACTCTTCATGAGATTCTGGAATAGATACATCATTCTCCCGTTTATTTTTTGTTTTATATAAATCAGATTTAGTCATCTTCTGTTGCAATAAATTATACATTTCTGAAATATTTTTTAACTCCACACATTTCAACCCATGGAAATTTTTCCTCCTGATTCCTATTGATGCCAATTCACCCAGGGTTTCTTGATTCGAGACTCGATCAAATCATGCATTATGTCACAAAACAAAGGAACAGAAGTAGGCCATTTGGCCCATAGTGTCAGCTCCGCAACTCCACCCTGAGCTCAATTGTTCTCACATCTAGTTCCAAATTCCAGCCTTTTCCCCATATCCTTTGATACTTTGACTAATTCTTTGGCTTGGCTTCGCGGACGAAGATTTATGGAGGGGGTAAAAAGTCCACGTCAGCTGCAGGCTCGTTTGTGGCTGACAAGTCCGATGCGGGACAGGCAGACACGATTGCAGCGGTTGCAAGGGAAAATTGGCTGGTTGGGGTTGGGTGTTGGGTTTTTCCTCCTTTGCCTTTTGTCAATGAGGTGGGCTCTGCGGTCTTCTTCAAAGGAGGTTGCTGCCCGCCAAACTGTGAGGCGCCAAGATGCACGGTTTGAGGCGTTATCTGCCCAATGTGGCAGGCACCAAGAGATTTCTTTAGGCAGTCCTTGTACCTTTTCTTTGGTGCACCTCTGTCACGGTGGCCAGTGGAGAGCTCGCCATATTACACGATCTTGGGAAGGCGATGGTCCTCCATTCTGGAGACGTGACCCATCCAGCGCAGCTGGATCTTCAGCAGCGTGGACTCGATGCTGTCGACCTCTGCCATCTCGAGTACTTCGACGTTAGGGGTGTAAGCGCTCCAATGGATGTTGAGGATGGAGCGGAGACAACGCTGGTGGAAGCGTTCTAGGAGCCGTAGGTGGTGCCGGTAGAGGACCCATGATTCGGAGCCGAACAGGAGTGTGGGTATGACAATGGCTCTGTATACGCTTATCTTTGTGAGGTTTTTCAGTTGGTTGTTTTTCCAGACTCTTTTGTGTAGTCTTCCAAAGGCGCTATTTGCCTTGGCGAGTCTGTTGTCTATCTCATTGTCGATCCTTGCATCTGATGAAATGGTGCAGCCGAGATAGGTAAACTGGTTGACCGTTTTGAGTTTTGTGTGCCCGATGGAGATGTGGGGGGGCTGGTAGTCATGGTGGGGAGCTGGCTGATGGAGGACCTCAGTTTTCTTTAGGCTGACTTCCAGGCCAAACATTTTGGCAGTTTCCGCAAAGCAGGACGTCAAGCGCTGAAGAGCTGGCTCTGAATGGGCAACTAAAGCGGCATCATCTGCAAAGAGTAGTTCACGGACAAGTTTCTCTTGTGTCTTGGTGTGAGCTTGCAGGTGCCTCAGATTGAAGAGACTGCCATCCGTGCGGTACCGGATGTAAACAGCGTCTTCATTGTTGGGGTCTTTCATGGCTTGGTTCAGCATCATGCTGAAGAAGATTGAAAAGAGGGTTGGTGCGAGAACACAGCTTTGACTAATTAGATACGTATCAATGTCCCCCAATGATCTGGCCTCCATAGCTGTATGTGGCAATGAATTTCACAAATCCATGACCCTCTAGCTAAAGTAGTTTCTCCTCATCTCTGTTTGAAATAGGTACCTTCTAATTCCAAGACTGTGCCCTCTTTTCTTGGATTCATCCACCTTCTTATTCTTATCTACTCTGTCCAATCATTTTAGCATTTGAAATGTCTCAATGAGTTCCCTTTCATTTTTCTATACTCCAATGAATTGTCCAACAGCCACTAAATGTTCCTTGCATTCCTGGTAAATCTTCTCTGTACTCTTTCTAACATCATTACATCCCTTCTAAGATAAGGGACCCAAAACTGCACACAGTTCTCCAAATGAGGTCTCACCAGTGCCCCATAGAGCTTCATCAACATCTCTTTACTCTTCTACACTATTGAAACGAATGCCAACATAGCATTCACTTTCTTTACTGCTGATCCAACCTGGTGGCTCACCTTTAGGTTATCCTATATGAGGACCCCCACGCCCCTTTGCACTTCCAAATTTTGAATTTTCTCTCCATCCAAATAATAATCTGCCTCAAGATTGTATCTCATTTTCCATTTCTTTGCCCACTCCTAAGCTGTCCAAGTCTCTCTGCAACCTTTCAGTTTCTTCAACACAAGGGCAGTTACTTTCCTCTGTAATTCATATGGTTTTTTAAATATAATGATAACCAGCCCTTCTGGCTCACAAGCCTGCACCATCCAAACATGGCCATGTGACTAATTAACCTACTAACCCCTTACGTAGGAAGGAAATCTACACAGAACGGGGAGAACGTACAAACTCCTTACTGGCAATGCCAGATTCAAACCTGGGTTTCTGGCCCTGTAATAGTTTTGTGCTAACCACTACACTCATTGTGCCACCCCTTCATAAGTAGTTATTTCATCCATGTTTAGACCAAGGCTTGAATGAGATGAGAAGAAAAATGACTGGTGGAAACCAAACCTCTTCCATAAGCAGGTTGTCATTCATTAAATGCCACTGTATAACCACATTGATTATCCCTTCTATCTCTGTTGATAATCAAGGGTACATAGCCAGGATGAATTTGCTCTGGTTCTTGTGGAAAGGACGTAACTGGATAAATTTCCACATTTTCACATAGGTGATAGTGTTGTAGCTTTAGTGGAACAGCTTGACCAAGGGCATGGCAAGTTCTGGAGCATGTATTTTCATAACTATTGACAGAATGTGGTCAGGATCCAACGCCTTTGCAGAATCCAGTGCTTTTAGCCATTTCTTGATATCATGTGGAGTGAATCGAATTGGCTGAACAATACCACCTATCACACTGATGACCATCAGAGGAAGACAGAAAGGATCATCCTCTCAGCACTTTTGGATGAAAATTTTAGCCAATATTTTAGCCTTATTCTTTGCATTGATATGTGGACTTTCCCACTGAAAAAGTGACAAAGATGATTGAAAAGGGTAAAGTCAGTGGATGGTGTCTACATGAACTTCCGGAGGATATTTGACAAAAGGCCTTGTCGGACTGATTAGAATATGAAGTCACATTGGATCCACAGTGAATAAGTTGGATACTAAATTGCCTTCATCGTAGAAACAGGGTTTTTTTTGACTGGGGACCATTACTGGATCCTCCATATTTATGGATTTGGATGAAAATGTAGAGAGTCTGATTAGAATGTTTGCTGATGATATAAAAATGAGTGGAGTTGTGGATAATGAGGAAGTTTGTTGAACAATAAATCACAAGTAGGAACAGGAGTTGGCCATCTGCATTGTCAAGCCTGCTTTGCCATTCAATGAGATTATGGCAGATTTCACTTACCCACCTATTCTGCATGACCCTATCATCCAAAAATATATCTGATTTGTCTTAAATAATTTAATAAGGCAGCCTGAACTGCTTAAATTGAGCAGATACTTTCAAAGATTCACTATTCTCTGGGAAAAGGATTTCTTCATCATTTCTGTCTTAAATCCAGTCCCCCTGAATCTTCTTGTTGTAGTAGTTGCTGTTGTTCCACACTATTTATCAAATGAAACCACCTCCTTGTTTCTACAGTATGATTCCAATTATCCGAGATGGTCGGGACAGGACCTATTCGCGTGACTGAATTTTTCAGAGAACTGCTCATTTTTAAAAAACAGCCCAGTTACAACCGCAAATCACTTGTATTAATGTTCAAACAACCACAAGCCACAAGGGAAGGCTTTTTAAGTATTAAAATAATGTTTAATTCTCACCAAAAAAATGCTAGCCGCTGCCTATCTCCAATGTCCCCAATGCCACTGCCAATCACCAAGACCTCCCAACTGCCACCACTGATTCCCGACACATCCCCACCACTGCTGCCAATCACTGGGGAGGCTTACCGGGCTGGCATAATACTCACTGGCAAGTCGGTGGGCTCCAATCTCCCTGTGGGCTCATTGCAGCAGGCACTGTTCTGCTTTGCGTCCTGGTCCTGATATTGGAACCCCACACAGACTCAGTCTTCACCTGCGCACCCTGCCCCTCCTAACCGCTGCCTTGACATCTCCCCACCAAATCCCACTCCTGCTCGGGAGGCCGCTCTCCTTGACAGGACAAGAGATTCTTCTGACCACTTGCAGCTGGGAGACAGTAGCATACAGTTTGAGAGGGAGAGTTGGAGAGAAAAGTCAATAGGCCAAGATTAAAAAGAAATGGAGAAAAAGGGGAGGAGTTGCCTGAAACAAGAACAATCATCATTCTGATTTTACTTAGGTGAATTTTTTTTTCAACCTGTGAGGTCAGTTCGGCTCTGAAAAAATGTCAGACAATTGAGGATTTCTGATTGTTTTATACTCATTTATCTGAAAATTTTCAGAGGCGAACAGGTCCAAAAAAAATTTAGATAAATGAGGATTTTGGATAATCCGATTTTGGATAATCGGAGTTGTACTATATATTTATTCCTTTCTGTAAGATTTCCCCTCATTCTTCTAAAACCCAAGAGTTTAGACCTCACAAACTAACTAGCAGAATGAACCTGGTGAACCTCCTCTGCACTGCCTCCAAGGTAGTATATCCTTTATAAGTAAAGAAACCAGAAAGGAACACAGTATTTCATGCGTGAGGTGGTGTGCTGCCGGAGCTCACTGGAGCACCGCTCCAACACCTCTAAAAAAAAAGGATCAACTTCTCCACGAATGAGGGAGATGTAGATTGTAGATTTGAAAGAACATTCCTCTCCCAACAAGTTTTAGAATTTAAGTCAGAATACTGTCTGGTTCCTAACTTCAATCTATTGTGCATGCACAAGTGATGGGTGGCGCATGCATGCAAGAATAAACATGATCGCGCATGATTGATGGACCTTGGGACACTGCATTTAACAAGGTAAGTGCCCCTCCATTGCCCTTTCTGCCCCTACACCCACAAATGGAGGACAAATTAACATCCAGCTCAAGGTGGCGCCAGACAGAGGACTGAGTGCTCTAAAGTCCAGCCACCCTTTTGTGTGAGTGGTGGGGGTGGGGGAAGAAACCTTGACATAGACCCAGGATTGAGAGGGATAGATATAAAGAGATCTGGGAGAGAGAGATTACAGAGTGATAAGGAGACCCAGGAGAGACCTGGGATAGTGAGAAAGATAAATAAATCAACAAGGAGATTAGGGACAGTGAGAGAGAAGATGAGATAGAGTGATGTAGGACTGAGTGAGGAATAGAAATATGAGATAGAAAGAGAGAGTCCTGGGATAGAGGAAAATGAGAGATAGATCAACAGACCTAAGACAAGAGTTAAGAGAAGATCATAGAGGGAGATGCATAGGATGGAGTAGGACCCAGGATATGGATAAAGTGAATTTTGGGACAAGAAACAGAGACAGAGGGACCTAAGATAGGGAGAGAGACATTTCTAGAGAGAGCCAAATCAGGTGGTGGAATGGGGGATGGGTGGGGAGAGAAGAATGAATAAAGTACAGATGACACCTTTCTTATTCTAATATATCCTAATTTCAAAGTATCATCTTCCAAAAGCATGAGCTACGATATTCCAAATTTCAATCTCTTTAATCCAATAAATCCAACTTGTGACTGGTGGTTTATGCAGCTTTAATTTGTTGATAAAACAGATAAATATTTTGCATAACTTCACATAGAGTGATCCATAACGATAACAAATTTAAAGAGTAACACAGAAAAATTCAAAGAAAAATCTCTTATGCTCATGCCTTCATTTCCTGAAAATTTACTAATAATAATTACTATTATAGCCACAAATGTAAATATAGTAAGTATAAGATTAGAAATCAAAACTTTCGGCTTCTTGTAAGTTGATTTAAATAACCAGTCTTCCTTTAATCCGCACTGGTCAAACAAAACCTTTCTTGTTTGGAACTATATCCATGATTTTCCCCAGCAACCAAGAATTTCTTGGTGAAGAATCAGCCATGATAATCACAATGTCTCTGCATACAAAATTGCTTTTAGCATTACGAGCCCAGAGGACCTCGAAATCCAGCAGCAATAGATAGTCATCGAAACAAATGGTTATCTAAACAAAAGTTGCTTTTAATTATCTTTAAACATGAAAACAGAATCACACTTTAACATCACTATTGACTTAACTAACCTAACTTAACCCCCTTCTAAATCTAAGCACACGTGTATGTAATGTATGTGTAAGTTCAGAAAAGTTATTTGGTTCACAGTCCAATCTCACTCCACATTCCTCCAAGTTCACTGGTTGTAGACAATTGTTATACTGTGCACAGAATTTAACATTTATAAAGTTCACCATGCGTTGGTGTTTGAAAGGTAAATGGTTACCGTTCAGGAAGGTTCTTGTCCATTTTCAGAGAGAGATTTATTGTTTGCTGGACACCCACAACTGATTCCTTTTTTAATCAGCCATTTCAGTGTCTTGCCGAAGAAACTTGTCCCCTTCAGGTTCTCCAGATGATAACCTCTTTCTTTCAGGTCACCACAGAGTTCCTTATTGTTTCTCTTATTTCAAGTGAAACATTAGTCAGCCAGTCCTCTCCTTTCCTCTCCTCAAGCTCCAGACAGTCTGCGGCTCCAACAAGTTCTTTCATCAGTTGCCTTTTTGTAAACAATAATCCATTTGTGAAGTCTCTTGAGCAGTCTCCAAAGCTTTTGCAAAGGCTCTGGGGCTGACATGTCTAGCATGTGCAGAGCTCCAGTATTTGAAATAAGATAAGTTTTAAAGTGTTTGTATGTGACCTACACTAACAATACCTGCCCAAATGTATCTCCCAAAAACATATCTATAAACTCATATTGTTCCAGGACATCCACAACTGATTCCTTTTTAATCAGTCACTCCAGTGTCTTGCTAACAAAACTTTCCCCCTTCAGGGTTCTCCAGATGATAACCTCTTTCTTTCAGATCACCACAGCATTCTTTTTTGTTTCTCTTATTCCAAGTGAAACATTAGACAGCCAATCCTCTCCTCTTGCATGAACCACAAGGACTTTGACCAGGTTGTCTTCCAAAATGGGGATTATCACAAGTTTGCCAGCTTGTCCTGTTCCAGTTCCGGCTACTTCTACTGCCTGTAACACTGTAGAAGTGATCTCTCTCTCTCTCTCTCTCTCTCTCTCTCTCTCTCTCTCTCTCTCTCTCTCTCTCTCTCTCTCTCTTTCTCTCTCTCTCTCTGTGCTTGCAAAACCACATGACCCTCTTAGAACAGCAAGCTCTACTCCAGACATAAGTCAGCTCTGACAAGAATATTCATCTATTGCCTTTTGTAAACAACAATCCATTAGTGAAGTCTCTTGAGCACTCTCCAAAGCTCTTGCAAAAGCTGTGGAGCCAATATGTCTAGCATTAGCAGAGCTCCAGTATTCAAATAAGATCTGTTTTAAAGTGTTTGTATGTAATCTACTCGAACAAACCTTTCCCAGTGTATCTCCCAAAAACATATCTATATTCTCTGTCACAACCCCGAGAATTCTTTTGACAGGTAGAGCATCACAATGAAAATCAAAATGTTTTATCTCCTTTGCTCTTTCTGCCTCAGGAATAACAGCCAACACATCTCAATTGTTGCTAATGCATTTCAAAAGGAAGAAACCTCCTTTATTACAGATCTCTTTTAACTCTTGATAAAGATCTATTGCTTCCTTTTCTGAAACCACTGAATTAAGACAATCATCAGCATTCAAGTTATTTCTGACGATGTTTATAGCTTTAGAACTAAATTGCTCTTCATTATCTTCAGCACATTTTCTGAGAGCAAAATTTGCACAACTCAGTGATGAAGTTGCTCCAAATAGATGAACTGTCATTCTGTATTCATTCATGACTTTACTGTAACCTCCATTAAAAAAAGTCAACATCTTCCGATGGTACTTTCACTTGATGAAACATCGCTTCTATATCAGCAGCAATTACAATAGGCTGTTTACAAAATCTTATCAGAACACCTATTAAAGTATTGGTTAAGTCTGGACCTTGTAGAAGTTGAGAATTCAATAAAACTCCTTGAAATGATGCTCCACAATCAAATACTAAGTGTAGTTTCATCTTTGTGGGTGTATAACTCCATGATGAGGTAAATACCATTTTTTACCATCTTTACATTCCAAGATATCTTCTGATACGTTTTCTACAGAACCCTTGGCTATCATGTCCAACATGACATTGGTATATTCCAAATGAAAAGAAGAATTTCTCTTGAATTTTCTCTTCAAATTCAGCATACGCTGTTCTACAATTATTTTATTATCTGGCATACAATTTTCTCTTCTTCAAAGGTAATGCTATACAGTAATAACAATCAACATGTTTCACAGAATTTGAAACTAAATCTAGAACTGTTCATCCTCCTTTGAAAGTTCTTGAATGTCTGAGAGACATTCAGGAAAATCAATTTTAAATTGATAATTACACAGATCATTAAGTTTCACAGGTGAATTTCTGTTGAAATTCATGTTCAACGTCTCTTGATCATTATTCATTTTTCCTCTGAATGGTTCATCTGTTGCCTTTTGTAAACAACAAAGCAATCAAGCAACATTCTCATAGCATTATTACGCCTTGAGGTTCGAGAGCTTTTAGTACATCTAATCCAATTTAACATCTCAATCTTGGCATCAATCTTAGGTAAACAAACATCTTTTAGATGAGCCCATTGTTTGATATCATCCTGATGAGGAATATTCTCCTTATTGACAGGCAGAGTCTTGGAAGATCACAAAATTAATTGCTATTCAATCCACCAATCTGTAAACCTGAAACTATATTAATTTCAGGTTCTTTTCAACATTCATTGTCTTTAATATGATCTGTGATCTTTTTCCATGAAGATTAAGTTTATTCATTAATTCAACAGTACAAAATGATGCAGAACTTCCTGCTCAAGAAATGCATAGGCCTTCCTTTTTTAGCTTTAACGTGCACAGGAACTATTGAGAGGGTTTTGTCATTGGCCCCAGTAAGACTGTTTGACTGAACCGAAGCTGGAGCATTCTTGCTGACTGTGTCTTTAGTCTTGGATTCAGATAGTTTGACTTCCTTCTCAACTTTATTTCATTGAGTATGCAGTAACTTGGGATGCTTTAAACTGTATATATCACAACTGAGTCATTTATTACAAGTTTCGTTGATGTGTCCTTTACACAAGCAACCAAAATATAATCCATTCTTCTTTAAAAAGGTTAATTTCTCATTCTGCGACTTTTTCACCAGTAGTGAACATCTTTCTAAATCATGCTTATCTTTGCAATACAAACAGCTTTCCTGAACAGTCTGATTTTACTGCTCCTTTGTTTCCTTGTTCTTTCTTGTGGTTGTATCTGATACTTCCCTTTGGTTTCTGTTGAGACGATGACTTAGACTTCTTTACATCTTTAGGTATTATTGAGGTATCCTTAATATTTCCAAATATTGGTACAGTGTTAACATGCACATGCCCTTCCAAAATTGCACAACATCCTCAAAAGTGGTGTCCTTTCCAGGAAAAATCTTAAGCTCTGCAACTTTGGTTCTCCATAAATCTTTCATCTTATAAGGCATTTTTTTATAATAATTGACAAATTAGCAATAAATTCAGCTCTTCCAAATGTACACTACTTCCCATTGCATTACAACATCCTTTCAGAAAGAGTGCATATGCTTGTAAAGCCTTTTGTCCTCTGATTTTATTGCTGGCCAAGAAAGAATCTTGTTGATGTGGGCCCTTGCAATTTTATGTTCATTGCCATAAAGATGATGCAATAATTCTTTTGCCCTCTTAAAACCTTGTTCTGGATTCAACTTTTGACTAACTCCTTCACCTGTCCTCCAGTGTATCATTCCAAGTAATAAAGACAATCTTTAGCATTTTTTAGTATTTTTTTCAATGAGATATTCAAAAGATTTCATGAACGTCGGATATTTTAATGGATCGCCATTAAAAACTGAAATATCCTTTTTAGGTAAACCATCTGAACCTTGTTGCTTCACTAACATAGCAGGGATTTCATTTTGTTTTGCTATAAGTGATATTATATCGTCTTGTCCACCATGGGTTGTGACAGGTTGCCTTAAAGTTAATGGAGAAAATGCATCTTGAACTGGTGCCATAGGTGTAGGATCTTGAGTTGTAAGTGATGGGATTGATGGGGAACAGTGGTATGTAATTGATGGCATTGATGGAGACCCTTGACTTGTAGCTGGTCCTTCAGCATCATGAAGAGACATCAATGGTTGAGTATGATCAACTCGCATAGTTGAACTTTTTGTGAATTACTCTTCTTTCAGGAAGATCCATATATTGTGTGCTCTGAAGAGCTTGAATGTCACTAGCTCTTTCCATAGGATTGGACGTTGTCATTTGAGCACTAGCAGCAACACCCGTGGCTCCTTGCTCGAATATATTTGTTTCTTGTGACTGCAATACCCACAGCTCTGCTGGAAGGTTAGGTGCTAGCCCTTTGGGTATGTCACTTTGAGTGACAAATCTTGCAGAAGGTGAGCTAATGCTTTGATTTTGGCCATATTCAAAGCATGTTGTTCCTCAAGCTCTAGTCTTTTCTCTATTTTGTTCTTCTCTAGCCATTGGTAACTTCAGTTGCTGATTCCTCATTTCAACTTCTTGCCTTAGTTGCTGATTTTTGATTTGAACCTCCCTATCCTCTAAAGCACATATTTTCTCCAACCACTGTTGTTGTGCACAGATAGAATCCAAGTCTGCTTGTGTCTTAGCACATGAAGCTGTATTTGCTCTAGGTGACTTTGAAGATCTTCCTGCGCTCATAACGTTCAGATACTGCTGATTGAGACTCTATCTTCTGCATTTTGCCTGGTACAGCACCACTGTGACTTTGAGACATACATTCATCTGTTCCAGTTACACTAACATTTAAGTTAGCTAATGAGGCCTGCAGTGCCTTGACAGAGTCTTCTTGCTTGGTAGTTGAAGCCACTTCTTTTTTGGTGGCTGGCTCCAACCTTCTGCCAAGCATTGTCAGTCTGCCTTGCTGGCTCAACTCACAACCAAACAGTTCTTTGAGAGGAGCTGTTTACTTGAGGTCTTTAACCTGATGAGACTTCTTATCCATCTTGGGTTCTTCTCCCTGCATTCTGGCTTCTCCTGGTTCCTGGGAACTGTAAACACATTTGTATCTTACATGGTCCCTTTCAGAGAATTGCTGGATGAATTGTCTTGAATCTGTGGCTATGCACACAAGCTTTATTATCTTATGTTATAATAACATTTGTTGAGCTTCCTGCCAATTCTGGCTGGTAGCAGTGGCTTATATTTTTCAAGGCCACGTGTCTGGCCAGATCTTGGCTCAGTTTCAAACTGCAATTCACAGGCATGTTCCCAAAGAATTTTGGAATATTTTATTGTTATGTAGATTCCCTTTGCTTTAAATCTGGCTGTATATTCTTTAGACAATTTTTACGAGCCTTTCTTCCAAAGTTCACAATTAATTTTTTCTTTGAATCAAAATATAGATAACACTTTCCTTATTCTAATATATCCTAATTTCAAAGTATCATCTTACAAAAGCATGAGCTACAATATTCCAAATTTTGATCTCTTTAAACTATAAATCCAACTTTGTGCCTGCTACTTTATGTAGCTTTAATTCATTGATAAAATGGATAAACATTTTGCATAACGGCATAAAGAGTTTCATGATGATACAGATAAACAAATTTAAAGAGAAACACAGAAATTCAAAGAAAAATCTCTTGTGTTCATGCCTTCACATCCAGAAGAATAATAAGCAACCTGTTAGTCTGCATGGATATTATGACATATTACATCATAGTAATATGGTAACACTACAAACAATAGTCTCTTAAAGAGATAGGCACAAAATTAATTAAGAGTTACAAACACATGATTTTAACCTTTACACAAAGGGATGTCGTAGGAGAGAGGGACAAATCCAGGTTAGAGGGAGACCCAGCCTAGATAGATGCAAGAGAGGCAGGAAAGTAAATGAGAGACATGGAATAGGAACAATGAGAGTTGTGACCTAAGGGTTTGGGTGGAAAAAGAAAGAATGACCAGGAAAGCAAGAGGAAGGAACAAAATGAAACAGAATTCCAAGAGGCAATCCCCACAGAGAGAAAGAATGAACAGGACAGACAAACATAGAGAGAGAAAAACTCATGATGTGGAGAGATAGGATAAACTCAAGGTATGTTCAGAAAGATAATCAAAGGGGAACCCAAGAAAGCAATGGCCAGAGACATTACACCTTTTGGGGATTAGAAAATCCTTTCTTCATTGGAATTAATCGACCAGACCTCTGCAGGTAATTAGTGAGTGCAACCATCCAATACTTTGTCATATTAAATGAGGTAATGTAAATTTTATTTTACCAGTTATACACTGAACTGTAGTGACATTTTGTTAATGTCTTAACTATATTTCTGTAGAACTCGGGAATTCTTTTTTTTCATCTTGGTTTAGTGCTTCACATTATATATATGTATATATACACATTGAACTCAGTTTGTGTGCCTGTTAATTTCATGGACTGGGCAACTACCTTGCCCCATTCATGTAATGAATAAGTGCCCAAATTTGGTGTGACATATATAGAGAGAGGATCTAGGAAATGGCAGGCATTTTGTCAGCTCCAGCACCTAAAACATTAGCACTGTACCCCTGTGTGTGACAGAAGAATTCTCATCATATTGAATAAAAATTTCCAAGCGTGTCTGACAGATCAGAAACACTCTTCAGGAATGTAATGTAGATAAATATTGGGATAATTTGGTAAAATTAGAGTAGGTTACATACATACACACATTTTAAAATAGATCTTATTTGAAATACTGAAGAATTCATATTCAGTGAACTTTACAGAAACTATGGAGAATGCTATCCATTCCATAAGTAAGTGCTAACTGAAATTATGTCATCAAATTAATCCTCTGGAGACAGGTCATCTGTGTTGAACATTTTTACAAGGCTTCTGACCTTTCTGCAAAGTGCACAGAAAGGTCACTCCTGAGAAGTTTGTTTACCTAAGACAACAGATGGGAGCAAAAGACTAACTCCTATTGTTTGCTGGAGAAGCTGGGGGTTTTGTGGCAATTGAGTCACATGGGCTTTCTAGCTGTTGGGAGATGAAGAGAGAGAGAGAGAGAGAGAGAGACTGAATGGTGACAGCTGAAGCAAGCAGGAAGCTTGTTGGAACTGAAACAGAAATCTCCAGAGCGGCGGATGCCTGGAAGTGCTATCTGTCTGATGTTTCTCTTGGAATAAGTGGAACAGAAAGGAA
Source organism: Narcine bancroftii (assembly GCF_036971445.1). Classification (NCBI taxonomy): domain Eukaryota; kingdom Metazoa; phylum Chordata; class Chondrichthyes; order Torpediniformes; family Narcinidae; genus Narcine; species Narcine bancroftii. Next base: position 68,604,796 of record NC_091475.1, read on the forward strand.
TTCTGTGTTAGCCTGAAAGAAAGAGTGGTTATCATCTGGAGAACCTTGATGGGGTAAGTTTCATCAGCAAGACATTAAGGTGACTATTGGTGGTACCTCAGTTGTGGAAATCCTGGAATAACATCTCTCTCTGCAAACCTTTCGAGCACCAATGCCTGGTGAACTTTATACATGTTAAATTCTGTGCACAGTATAAGAATTACATGCAACCAGTGAACTTGGAAGAATGAGAAGTGAGATTGAACTGTGAACCAAATAACTTTTCTTAAATTTACACACACATCATACATGAATTAGAAGGGGGTTAATTTGAGTTAGTTAAGTTAATAGAGGTAAGTTAAAGTTTGATTCTGTTTTCATGTTTAAAGATAATTAAAAACAACTTTTGTTTAAGTAACCATTTGTTGTGGTGAATATCTATTGCTGCTGGGTTTTGGGGTCCTTGGGCTCGTAACAGGAGGCAGGAGTGGCTATCTCAATGACTACTGTCCACAGAAGACCTCATGATCAGAAATACAGAGACTATACTGCAAGATGCAAAGATAGTATGCTTTGGATCTTTGGTAGTTCCTTTACTCCTCCGCACTTTTCTCTTGCCTTCACTCTGATATAGGCTCATCTTGGTCTCATCTATCCACAAAACCTTTTTCCAGAAATTTACATTAAATTTATATTTTTTAATGTTGTAAATTATTTAATTTATACATAAAGCACAGTTACAGGCCTATAAGCACATGCCACCCAATTACAATCCATTTACCTACATATTGAATGGTGGGAGGAAACCGAAACCCCCGGAGAAAATCCACAGAAACACGGGGAGAACATACAAAATCCTTTGAATCCCAGTCCTGATAGTAAGTGTTGTAAGTGTTGTGCTATGCTAACCGTGTCTCCCAATGAGTTGCTCAGTTCTGCAGGCTCTTTTAAATACTTTTTCGCAAACTTTAATCTGGCCAGCCTTTTGATGTCTAACTAATAGTATGCATCTTGCAATGTAACCTCAGTATTTCTTTTCATGAAATATTCTGTAGGTAGTAGCCATTTGCATATCCACACCTACCTCCAGAGGAGTATATCTGATCTGTTGGACATATATTTGGGAATTTTTCTTCATTAAGATGAGAATTCTTCTGTCATCAACAGTGGAAGTCTTCCTTGGAATACCAGTCCATTTGTAATTATTGTACGCTCTTTCTTCTAAATAATGTTCTTGACTATTTATTTTGATAATCCTAATGTTTAGGCAATATCTCATTGTTTTATTCTTGTTTCGAGTCTGATAATGGCTTCTTTGACTTTCATTGGGACAACTTTGGTCCTCATGTTGAAAAATAGCAATTACAGACTCCAAAGCAGATCAAAAACCTAACTCTCTCATACCTGCAACAATGGACCAATTAAACTTACATGAGTAATCACAAACACCTGTGAAGCCCAGTGTCCCAAACATTATGGTGCCCTGAAATGAGGGAACTATGTCTAAAAAGTGCTTTGGAAGACAATGTGAGGAAAATTGTAAGGGTTTTTACAGGTACATTAAAAGTAAAAAGACAGTAAAGGACAAAATTGGTCCCCTCAAAGATCAGAGTAGACAGCCATGTATGGAGCTAAAAGAGTTGGGGGGGGATCATATTTTTTGCATTAGTATTCACTCAGAAAACTGGCACGGAGTCGAGGGATGTAAAGAAATCAAGCAGTGAAGTCATGGAATCTATACAGATTAAAGAGGAGGATGTGCTTGCTATCTTAAAGCAAATAAGGGTGGATAAATCCCCAGAGCTTGATAAGATATTCCTTTGGCTCTTGAAAGAGGCTAGTGTATAAATTGCAAGGTCTCTGGCAGAAATATTTAAAATGACCCTATCCACAGATGAGGTGCTGGGGATGGGAGTGTAGCTCATGTTGTTCTGTTATTTTAAAAAGGCTCCAAAAGTAACCCAGAAAATTATAGGCCAGTGAGCTTGACGTCAGTAGTGGGTCATTTATTGGAAGAACTAAGAGATCAGATAATCAAGTATTTGGATACCTAGCCAGGGATAGTCAACATGTTTTTGTGTGTTGTAGGTCCTGTTTAACCAATCTTTTTTTTAAACTCTAATATTTTCAAAAGAAAAACTTTTACTAAGTCCGTAATATAAAAGTGAAAGCTACAACTAATCCACCACCTTCCAATCCACCCTCAGCAAACTCCATCAGGGAAGTATTAAGAAAATAAAAGAAGCACATACAACAATTTAAGATATTACTAAACTCGTACATTTTCAAATAAGGCGACCACATCTTAACAAAAAAGTCATAATTATCATGCAAGTTGTATGTTATTTTCTCCATATAAATACAGGACCTTAGCTCATTATGCCAACGAGTTACATTTACCTCAACCTCGTCTTTCCATGAAATCGCAACACATTTACATGTGTTAGGTCTGCTTTGTTCATGAATGAGTGAGACAAACACCAGGCTGAGTCAAAATCAGGGTTCTTTGTTCTTTATTACCGGATTGTAACACTTGCGACTAACCATGTTAGTCGGAGAATGCATTCTGCCGTTATCAGCAAAATGGTGATTTTTTATACCCTTGGATATGTGCTTAGAACATCATCATATCATTACTTGTCCAATGACTAAAACTGTTGCTATCCTTTCCCTGCTAGCTTCCTGCCTCTCAATCCATCAATGTCTCTCTTATCTTGTAAGTACAAGGATGCATTCACATCTTGTTACAGCCCTGTACATTCCCATCTCATGATGTTTTACCTAACAGGAGTACAAGGACACCTCCCCTTCTTGTTACTGCCCTGTACAGGGTAACTCCCTACACATTCCCATCTCATGATGTTTTACCTTACACATGCTACAGCCAATGCTAAACGAAGAAATGCTGTCTGAAACTTATCTAACCCCAAATCAATAAATGGGGCAGTGCAACCCAACAAAAATTTTTTGGATCTAACAAAAATTGGATCTTAACAATTTTTGAAGAAATTCACTAATTTTATGCTAAAATCATTGAACCATATCACACAACCAAATTGAATGTAAAAATGTTCCTACACATAATCAACATCTAAAACACAACTCTGAATTACTAAATCCATATTTTTTTCTATTTCTCAGGGGTTAGATACAACTGGTGCAAAAAAAATATAATTAACCATACTATATCTTACATTAAGCAATTTAGTCACATCATCTCACAATCGGCCTGATTAATATCACACACATATATACTCTGGACACAGTTTTGGTGGGGAAGGATTTTATTTACAGAAGGCAAATATGGAAAATAGTAACTGATGCAACACACACACACACACACACACGGCACCCACACGTGCACACACATACACAGACGTGCACACATATACACAGACCCACACAGACACACACACAGACACACAGACACACACACACACACACACACACACACACACACACACACACACACACAATGATCAAGGAAAAATCACTACGATGCCCCACCACCCCCTGACTCAGTGCAGGCATTAATTAAACACTCCCAACCCTTTTAACAGTGCAACAGTTTCTCTAGCATCTTTCCACACTTCTAGGCCTGGAGTGAAGCAGGGTGGACCCAAGCTGGCAAAGAGAGAGAGATCAAAGAGCACATGGCACCTTTATAGTGCTGGAGGGACAAGCTCAGATCATTTACAGAGATCCAATGGCTTGGTGCCAAGAGGGTTAATCCAATTACAACAGCCAAGGGCTCAAGGCCATTGATGGCTGAAGAGTGCAGTCCAGGTAATTTACATGGATCCAATGGCAAAGTGTGCACTAATGGGTAGGGCGGAACCGTACCTTGATCGGGAGCAGGTGTGTCCTCCAACGAAATAGGGCGCAGTGCTGTCACACGATAGCTACAACCCTTCCCAATACACGCACACAAATGCAGCACTGACATCACTGGAATAAGCGGGGCAGCCATTTTAATTTTCAAATTGACCATGGACCAGACCTAAGTAAGTTGAACTGGGCTCCCTGACTATCTCTGAGGTAGGTCAGGGACCTGGTTGGACCCTTTCTAACAGGGGACACTAACTGGGCAAATTGCCCAGTTAACCCCATTTTACACAGCAGTTTGAAAGAGTCTCCTATTAGGGGTGGAGACCTATCAGGGCCAAGTCAATGTGGTCACACCTTCGGCACAGATGCTGGCCTCCTGGCTCAGAAAGGAAGGGGCGAAAAGTGTAGAGCAATGGTGTTTGGGGAACGTGGGTTAGAAAGTGGATAGGAAGTTCTGTGGACAAGATCAAAGCATTGGGATGGTATGCTGCCTCGCAGGTACCAGGGTCAGGGACATCTCTGATCATAGTATTTTGGATTGGAAGGGGAATGTGAGCAGACAGATGTTCTGGTTCACGTGGGGACCAATGACATAGATAGGAGTAGGGATGAGATCCTGAAGAAGGAAAATAGGGAGTTAGAAAATAAGTTAAAAAGCAGGACCTCAGGAGTGGTGATCTCAGGTTTGCTGCCTGTGGCACATGCCAGAAAGGGTGGGAGCAGGAAATTGTGGCAGATAAATGCATGGCTGAAGAGTTGGGGCACGGGACAGGGGTTCAGATTTGTGGATCATTGGTATCTCTTCTGGGGAAGGTCTGACCCGTACTAAAAGGACGAGCTGCAGTTGAACTGGAGGGGGACCAATATACTGAAGGGCAGGATTGCTAGAGCTATTGGGGAGGGTTTAAACTAGTTTAGTAGGGCGGTGGGAATCAGAATGTGAGGGAAGAGATTAGTGTAGAAGGACAAAAGCAGGATGCTTTGTGCTCTGAGTTGGGATGAAGGACAGGCAGGGGACAAAACATAAAGGGAACCAGTTAGAGGGTTTGAAATGTGTCTATTTCAACACTAGGAGTATTAGTAATAAAGAGCCTGGATCAGTACATGGAACTACGATGTTGTGGCCGTTAGTGAAACTTGGCTGGAGGAAGGGCAGGATTGGCTGATGCAGGTCCCGGGGTTTAGAGGTTTGTAATGCGTGTCGAATGAACCAAAGACTTGTTGATCCAAACCAAGGCTTTTATTAACTAAAAGACTGGAGCATATCACAAGTAGGTCGACCAGTCCAGAATGACCTGGTCTGGCTAGGAGAAATCCTTTAAGACCTGCCAGTCGGTGTGGCTACACTCTCAGCCAATCACAGTCATCCTACACTGCCATATGTACATATACACATTGGTGATAGAATCTGTACTATAACAGGGTTTTAAAAGGAATAGGATGGGAGATAGAAAGGGTGGGGGTTGACGGGTGGGGAGAAGCGTTACTGGTCAGGGACAGTGTCACGGCTATAGAAAGGGAGGGTGCTGCAGAGGGAGTGTCCACTGAGCTGATGTGGGTGGAAGTCAGAATTAAGAAGGGAGCTATCACTGTGTTGGGAGGGGTGTGGAGCCCTTCACAATGTTTATTGCCTTTCGCCTGCATTGAATGTTGTAAATGTCCTTCATGGTAGGAAGAGAGACCCCACTGATCTTTTCCACTGACTTCACTATGCTCTGCAGGGTCTTGTGGTCTGAAGAAGGATTCCTGACACAGTATGTGGAGCGGCCGACGAGAGGAGAGACCAGACTGGATCTGGCTCTGGGGAATGAACCTGGTCAGAAGGCGGACCTCTTGGTGGGGCAGCATTTTGGTGAGAGTGACCACAACTCGCTCAGCTTCAACATATCTATGGAAAAGAATATAAACAGTCAAACTGGGAAAGTGCTTAACTGGGGAAGGGCTAATTATGAAGGGATGATGTAGGAACCAGCGAGAATAAATTGGAAACAGATGTTCAAGGATGGAAGCATAGAAGTAATGTGGAGGAAGTTTAGGGACCACTTGTGCCGTGTTCAAGATAGGTTTGTCCCACTGCCACAAGGAAAAGATGGTTGGTGAAAGGAACCATGGCCAATCAAACAGGGCAGGCAACGTCAAGAGGAAGAAGGAAACAGACATTAGATATAGGAAGCAGGAAACAGGAAGGGCTCATGAGAAGTATGTGGTAGCCAGGAAGGAGCTTAAATAAGGACTTAGGAAAGCTCAAAGGGGCCATGAGAAGTCCTTGGGATGTAGGATTAAGGAGAATCCCATGATGTTCTATGTGATTGTGAAGAACAGAAGAATGATGAAAATAAAGGTGGGGCCGCTAAAGGGAAAAGGAGGCAACGTGTCTGGAGGCAGAGGAAGATGGGGAGGTCCTGAATTAAAATGTTCCATCAGTATTCATTCGAGAAAATGACCTTGATCAGGGTAAGAATGAAATTGAACTGTGTGCTGGACAAGGTAGAGATTAAGGAAGCAGATCCACTTAAAAACATGATTGATAAGTTCCCAGGGCAGAATGTGATCTAGCCCTGGGTGCTGTGGAAAGGGAGAGAAGAAGAGATAGCTGGGGCAGTAGCTGTGATCTTTGAATCCTCTTTGGGCTGTAGGGGAAGTGCCGGAGGATTGGAGAATGGTAAATGTAGTCCACTTTTTTTAAAAAGGTAATAGGGAGAATCCTGGGAATTATAGACTGATGAGTCTTATGTCATGGTGCGTAAACTATTGGAGAGGATTCTTAAGGATAGGATCTATGAGCATTTGGAGAAGTACCATCTACTCAAAGATAGTCAGCATGCCTTTGTGCAGGGAAGGTCATGGTTCACGAGCCACATTGAGTTGTTTAAGGAGGTAACAAAAGAAATTGATGAGGGAAGGGCGGTAGATGTGGTCTACATGGATTTTAGCAAGGCATTTGACAAGGTCTCCCATGAGAGATTCATCCAGTAAGTCATGAGTCACAGGATCAGTGGAACCTTGGCATTGTGGATTTAAAAAAACTGGTTTGTAGGAAGAAAGCAGAGAGTAGTCATGGAAGGAAAGTATTCTGCCTAGAGGTCGGTGACTAGTGGGGTGCAGCAGGGATCTCTTCTGGGACTCCTACGCTTGGTGGATGGATGGGTCAGTAAGTTTGCAGATGACATGAAGGTTGGAGGAGTTGTGAATGGAGCTGAAGGTTGTGGAAAACTTTCAAAGAGAATTTTCACAGTGCTCAACAAAAATATATTCCTATTAAAAATAAGGGCAGTAAGAGAGGGAAGAGTCAGCCTTGGTTAACTAAAGAAATAAAGGAAAGTCTGAAATTAAAAGCTCATGTGTACAAAGTAGCCAAGAGTGGTAGAAAACAGAAGGTTTGGGAAAACGAAGGTTTGGGAAAACTTTAAAAGGCAACAAAGGAAAACTAAATAGGAAAAAAGGAAAGGGAAGAAGGATTCTGAAGCGAAATTAGCACAAAATATAAAAATGGGTCACAAAAAGTTTTGTAAATATATAAAATGGAAAAGGGTGGCTAAAGTCAACATAGGTCCCTTGGAAGATGGGTGAGTAAGATTGATATTGAGCCAGTACCTGGTAGCACGAGGCATTACGACTAGTTGCACGACTAGTTACAACCCGAGGGGCAACGGGCAGGTGGAGTGTGAAAATGGGGTGATCTGGAAGGCGGTAATCCTGGCCCTGAGATCCAAAGGCTGGTCCATTGACTACTGGCAAGATGCCCTCCCCAAGGTGCTCCACACCATATGGTCGCTCCTGTGCATGGCTACTAATCAGATCCCTCACGAGTGCCTTCTCTCATTCCCCAGGAAATCGGTGACTGGTGTCTCCATCCCAGCGCAGCTAACATCTTGAGGATCAGTGCTCCTCTGCAAGCACGTGCAGACCCACAAGTCCGACCCCACCCACCTCGGGTTGAGCAGGTGCTTCTTCTCCATTCAAACCTGAACTACATGTATATCGGGTACCCCGATGGATGTGAAGACCTTCTCAACCAGGAATCTGGAATCAGCAGGGGCCCCACACCCCCAGCATTATGACTACCTGGCTCAACCTCCCCACTACAGGTGCCTTTGGCCCAACCAGGATTCACTGGGATCCGACACACCCCCGATCACTGTGAGATGAATGCTGGGTATCTGAACATGGTAAAGATCTGCGTCAGAATGCTGATAACAGTGGCAGTGGAGGCATCTGGGCAAGGGGATGTGAAAGGAAAATGGAAATATTCATCTACGACCACAAAGAAGTAGACGTTGTTGTCCGTGGAATGCAGGGGGCCCTTGAAGTCAATACCGAGCTGTTTGAAGGGCTTATGGCGGGTGGAAGAAGCACAATTTGCACTGCGCACAGACCCTGCATGATTCGGTCATGGTCCTGACTTCTTGTACAGTGAAGGGAAGGTTCCAGGTCTTAATGAAATGACACAGGCACATGACACCCGGTGATAAAGGATGTCATGTAGCTCCTGCAGTTGATCAGACTGCACACTGGTGCAGGTCCAGGACAGGACCTTCCCCAGTCTGTACTGGATGTCATAGCTGAATGTGGCCAGCTAGACTCTCCAGTGCAAGATCTTATCGATCTTGATCTTGCCCTTATGGGTGGTGCTGAACATGAAAGCCACTGCAAGTTGGTCGGTGATGAGGGTGAACCTTCTGCCTGCCAGGTAGTGGCGCCAGTGGCAGATCACTTCCACGACCACCTGGGGTTCCTTTTCAATGGTGGAGTGTCCGAGCTCGGAACTATGAAGGGTCCTGGGGAAAAATGCAATGGGTCGCCCCTTCTGGTTGAGGGTGGCTGCGAGGGCAACATCAGAGGCAACATCAGAGTCATCCACCTGGAATGGGGTTATGCCCTGCCTGATGTGGGCAAATGCTGCCTGTGCCTCGGGGTGGAGAGTAAAGGTGATGGCTTGGGCCAGTTGGTGGACCTTGTCCAAGAAGCGGGGGACCCACTGGGTGTAATAGGAGAAAAGCCCTAGGCACCTGTGGAGGACCTTGAGCATGTGGGGGAGGAGCAGTTCCATTAGTGGACGCATGCTTTCTGGATCTGAACCAATGACACCATGAGCCACGATGTACCCCAGGATGGTGAGGCGAGTGGTGCAGAACACATATTTCTCCCTGTGGTAAGTGAGGTTCAGCTCCTCAGCCATCTGGCCATGGCCTCAGATGGTGACATTGTCCAGGTATGGGAAGGTTGCTCTCAGAATGTGCTGATCTACCATGTGGTGCATCTCCCACTGGAACAAGGAGATCCCATTTGTGACCCCAAAGGGAACCCAGCAGACCTGGTAGAGGCACCCATCAGCCTCAAAGGCAGAACAAAGTTTATCCTGGGCGTGGATGGAGAGCTGGTGGTAGGCCAACGTCTGGTCATTCCTGGAGAAGATTTTATAGTAGGCTATCTCATTGACCATGTCAGCTATTCGGGGGAGTGGGTTGGCATCCAGCTGGGTGTATCTGTTGATGGTCTGGCTATAGTCAATGATCATCCTCAATTTGCTTCCCCCTTTTACTATTAGGACCTGGGCTCTCCAGCAGAGTGTGCTGGGCTCTAATACCCTCCACCAGAAGCAGTCTCACCTCTGTCTTGATAAAGATCCTGCCAGCCGCACAATAGCACCTGCTCTTGGTTGCTATAGGCTTACAGTCTGGCATCAGGAGGTTGAAGAGGGATGGAGAGAGGATCTGCAGTGTGGAGAGCCCACAGGTGGACTGGGGCAGTTGCTGGGCTTTGAGTGGGTGGAGTGGGCCACTGAAGGAGAAGGTGAAGTTTTGGAGGTGGTACTGGAAGTCCAGGCCTGAGATGACAGGGGCACAGAGCTGGGGCATGACCAGGACATGACCTTGGTATGTTTCCCCACCCACTGTCAGATCCGCTGAGCAGTGCCCAAGTGCCATGATAGAGTGGTCCTGGGCAGTGAAGGTGATAGAAGAGGTCATGCGTACCTTTAATTTCAGTGTCCAGGCCACATTTGGGTGCACAAAACTCTCAGTACTGCCGCTATCAAACAGGCATTTTGTTACCTTCCTGTTGACAGCGATGTCCATCATCGAGCGCCTGAGTCCATGGGGAATGTGGTTCTTTAGCGTTGTGGACGCTAGGACCATCTTGGGGACGGAGTCACTGCTGCCCAATGGTTGTAGCGAATAGCAGCCAGCGGTTTCCCTCTGAGGTGTGTCGGGTGCGCTGTTGTGTACGCGCACATATTGAGCATGTCGTCTCATCAGCGAGTCGAGCGAGTCAATGAGATCGGTGGATGGCTGGTCTGTGATGGTGGCGCTTGGCGGATGCACGTGGCATCAGTGCGGTTGGGCGACCTGACCAGAAGTGGGTATCATCAGTGCGGGCAGACGTGACGTCTTCGGTGTGGGCGGTTGTCGAGCGGAGGAAGGTGGCAGTGCCTGTGGTGAGCACACAGTGCCAATGCAGATGGGTAGCTGGTTGAAAGTGACGCCAGCATGGCGGGTGGAAGTGGCAGGCTGAGTATTGGTGCTGCCCCGTCTTTGCACGTGGCGGTGTCCAGTAGATCATGGAGAGCCGCAGCACTCCCAGTGGGTCTAGAGAGGGATAACTTAGTGAAGTGGCCTTTCTTACCACATCAAGGGCAATGCAAGTTCCTTGCCAGGCAGCTCTTCTGGGAGCGCTTGTCCAACCCACACTGGGACCTACAATACTTACAGCAGCAGGCTGTGTCAGTGGTGGCAATTGTCTCTTCCCAATAGGGCCCCTCGGCGATAGCAGCCATCGGCATCAGCCAGGCTGGAGGATGGGGGAGTCAGGCATCGAAAACTTCTACATGGTGGGCTGCTACCTCCATGATTCTGGTAAGGGTGGCAGTATTTTCTTCCAGCAATCTCTGCCGGGTGGCTCTCAATCACAACCCTTGCATGCAGGCATCTCGGATGAGTCACTCCACCTGCCCTTTGGTCACCCTGGTCTCAGTCATGCACAGGCAAGCTAGCTCACAAAAAGCCCCCAGTTAGGTGCCTGCCATCTCACCTGGCTGCTGCACCCTGATGCTGAGCAGATACCAGGAATAGAGAACATTCGTCCAGGGCATGTACATGTTCTCCAGGACAGCCATTGCAGGTTTGAAGTCCGAGAAGTCTGTGATGGCCTGGAAAGCGCAGGGGCCCAGTTTGGTGTGAAGTTCCATGATTCTCTTTTGGTTCGTGTCAATCACCTCAGCCTGCATCTGGATGATCGCCTCAATCACGTGCTTCCAGATCTCACAGGCATCGGGTGGGGGAACAGAGGTGTGGAAATGGAGGTGGAGAAACAGAGGTGGAGAAACAGAAGTGTGGAAACAGATGAGTGGAAACAGAGGGATGGAAACTGAGGTGTGGAAACAGTGGGGTGGAAACAGAGGTATAGAAACAGAGGTGTGGAAACAGATGGGTGGGAACAGAGAGGTGAAAACAGAGGAGTGGAAACAGGTGTAGAGGAGGGGAATCAGAGGGGTAGAGATAGAGGTGGTGAAACAGAGGCGTGGATGCAAAGGGATGGGAACAGAGGGGTAGAAACAGAGGGATTTCCAGACTCCTGATGGTGAGGAACTTCTCCGTGGTCTTTAAATTTTATGTGGATTAAATTGTGGTGCAGTAAGACACAAACACAGAAAAGACTGTATGACAGGCTTTAATCCACTTAAACTCTGTACACCAGTGGTAGTATCTCAAAGGCACCACATGCTCAAGTCTATGTATGTGGGGGGCGTGGCAAGATGGTGTAAGGAACAGACGTGCCTTCCAGTCCTCTCCTGACTCTAACTTATTGTTTTGTCTTTAAGTGCCCGTTAAAACATTTTTTAAAAGTTTATAAATAATATGAGGTGTTGAATTAATACCTAATGATACATTTGTTAAAAAAAGTAAAAGGAAACATCAACAGATTGTTAAAAAATTATATTTTCCGAAATTATCTGAGCCTGCTTGTTTACAAAAAGCCACGACTCAGCGTGAAATGGATCCAGGAAAAGAAGCGAAGAATTCGGCCTTGGAGCTCCGTTCTGATTCCATAAGTCTTTCTGAAGGTTGTTTTCAGCAGCCTTTAGACAAAGGGCTGGCCGGATGCCAGTATTTCAAACAACGTCTACTGAGACTTTGACTGCTGAATTAGCTGGGGCGCCACCAGTTGGAGAGTTAAAGAGTTGTTATTTGACTGCTATACCATCAGTTATAACAGCTCTTCCAGATACTGACATAACGAAGCTTTTAAAGGAGGTTTGGATCAAAGATAACCCTGATCATCAGCCTCCTGATACTTCTGGGGGGTCTGTGGCAGGGGCTCTTACATGGAGTCAAACTGCAAGAAAAGCTACTAAATTAAAAGAAGGGATAGAAGGTCCTCTGATTCCACAAGAACAGCAGGATCCCACCATGTCTGGATCTACTGATGTTGATATACTTTTCAAGAGTCTTGAACATAAGATATTTTCTTCAATGATGCATTTAGGTGATTCTATGAATAATTTTACTTCTAAGATTAATGCATTGGTGGATGTCAATACTCAACTGATTATGGAGCTTTTAAAGTCGAAACTATTGAAAGACTTGAGATGTATGATCAAGGATTATCTTATGTACAAGATCAATTGCAAGATGTGAATAAAACAATTGAAATGCTACAGATTCAGAATAAAAATTTAGCAAAAAAGGTTGATTATTTGGAAAACCAATCCAGACGGAATAATGTGAAAATTGTCGGCTTGCCAGAAAGCATAGAAGGGCCAGATCCAAGAAAATTTTTCACTGAATGGATTCCACAAGTGTTGGGACAAGATAAGTTTCCTGAAGGTTTAATATTGGAATGGGCTCATAGAGATTTGAGAAGGAGACCTTTTTCAGGACAGAATCCAAGACCTGTTCTGGTTCACTGTTTAAATTACTGTGATAGAGAGACTATTTTACGTATGGCTATTAGAAATGCACAGCAAAACAGATCTCCTTTGATGGTTCAGAGTAATTGTGTTTTCTTCTATCCGGATTTGAGTCAGGAAATTATGTTTCAACAACGTGAATTTAATTATGTGAAAGAATTATTGTGGAAAAAAGGATATAAGGCAACATTTAGATACCCTGCGGTACTGAAGATTTTTCAGGATGGATATCAACCAAAGTTCTTTGATAATCCTAAAGAAGCTATGGATTTTGCTCAGTCTTTACCAATTACGCAATTCCAGGAACGACGTAGTCCTCCACGGTCTCCAAAGAGGGCAGAGCTGCAAGAAGGGAATTTGATTTCTGGAAGAAATGGAAGAAACGGTGGTTGCAATGGCAAAGTTGATTAAAAAAAATTTAAAAAATAAAAAAAATTATTATTTTTGTTGAGAAGATTTTAAATAGTGATGGGAGTTGGGAGAGGGAACTGGGTGGGCACCAATTTCCAGAAGTCATCAGCTGCGTGTGAGTTATCTCACACCCAATATTTTGGGGGAGTTACCGCATTAGATGGTTTAAACAGGAATCTGACCTTTTTTTCTTTTTTAATTTTTGGGTTAGGGAGTGAAGCTTTTTTTTAAATCTTTTTTAAATAATTATTTTTTTATATATAATTTTTTTTTATTTTTTTTTAGTTTTTGGTTGTAATTTCAAACGGGAATTAAGGTTTTTTTTTCTTTTTTCTTTTTTTGGAGGATTTCTTTTTTTCTTCTTTTTTTCTCTTTTTCTCTTTTTTTTCCTTTTTTTGTCTGTTTCTTGTTGTTGTGTTTTATTGAGTGTAAGAAATGTCTAAATTGAAGTTTGCTTCTCTTAATGTTCAGGGTTTAAATAATCCTATTAAGCGTAAGAAAGTACTTGCTTATTTAAAAAAATTAAAAGTTGATGTTGCTTTTTTACAGGAAACTCATTTAACAGATAAGGAACATTTGAAACTCAAATGTGAATGGGTTGGGCAAGTTTTTTATTCTTTGTTTAATTCTAAGGCAAAAAGTGTGGCAATTTTGGTACATAAGAATCTACCATTTCAGTTACAGAATGAAGAGAAAAATGGTGGAAGATTATTAAAATTAAATTGTACAATCTTTAATGAGGCATGGACTTTGCTTGATGTTTATGCGCCTAATGTTGAGGATACAGCTTTTGTTGTGGATAAGTCTTTATTACTTGGACAATCGAACTCTAACGTGATGAATGTGGTGTTGGAGCCTTTATTGGATAAGTACCCAAGAGTAATTAAGAAGTCTAAGATGGCAATCCAAGTGATTAATATGATGGCAGATTTGAATTTAATTGATATTTGGCGAAGAGTTAATCCTACAGAGAAAAATTTTTCTTTTTATTCCTCGTGACATAATTCTTTTTCTAGAATTGATTATTTTTTAATATCAGCACATTTGCAGGATAGGGTTACATCTGTGGAGTATAAGGCTAGATTGGTTTCGGATCATTCATTATTATTATTAGAATATTTGAGTTCACAAGATGTTCAGAAAACTTCAAGATGGAGATTTAATACTATGCTATTGCAAAAACCAGAATTTATTAGTTTTTTAAAACAGTGAATTGAAATTTTTATTGGTATTAAATGTAATTCTGTTTCTAGTCATTTTGTTTTATGGGATGCAATGAAAGCTTTTTTGCGAGGTCAAATTATCTGTTATGCCTCTAAAGTAAAGAAGGAGAGAATTAAAGAGATTGAAGACTTAGAGGAAAAGATAACTTCTACTGAAAAAGAATTTCAAAAACATGCTACTGAAACGCAAAAGAATCAGTTAACTAATTTAAAATTTAAATATAATGAATTACAAACATATCGGTTTTATGAATGGGGTGAGAAAGCTCATAAAGTTTTGTCATGGCAATTAAAAAAGGAACAATTATCTAGGATTATACCAGCGATTAGAAAGAAATCAGGTATTACTTTTAATCAAAAGGAGATTAATGAGGAATTTTGTAATTTCTATAAACAATTGTATACTTCGGAATGTAAAGATGTAACTGGAGACGCAATAGACTCTTTCTTGGAAAATATTAACTTGCCACAATTGAATCAAGAAGATAGACAAGAGTTAGATAAACCTTTTACAGAAGATTAAATAGAAAGGGCAATAAGAGACATGCCGAATGGAAAGGCACCTGGTGAAGATGGGTTCTCTATAGAGTTTTATAAAGTTTTTTATGCTGATGTATCTTCTATTTATAAGGATGTATTACAACAAACTTACAATACTTTTCAATTACCTGAGTCTTGTTCTAACGCAATAATTATGGTTATACCAAAAAAAGATAAAGACCCTTTACAGGTTTCTTCTTATAGACCAATTTTGTTGTTAAATGTAGATTATAAAATTGTAGCTAAAATTATGGCTAATAGATTAGCTCAATATTTGCTTAAAATTATACATGGTGATCAAACGGGATTTATAAAAAACAGCTATGTGTCACATAATATTTTACGGTTAATAACCTTGATAAATAAATCTAAATTTCAGTTGAATTATCCAATAGTGGTTTCATTGGATGCATAAAAGGCTTTGGATAGAGTGGAATGGAAGTTTCTGTTCAAAGTACTTGAGAAATTTTGTTTTGGTTCTTCATTTATTGGGTTGATAAAGGCTTTATATAATAGCCCGAAGGCTAGAATTGCTATTAATGGCCAAATTTCAGAATCTTTTAGTTTGACAAGATCTACTAGATAAGGATGTCCATTGTCACCTGCTTTATTTGCTATAGTTATTGAACCTTTAGCACAATTAATATGTCAAAATGAAAATGTTAAAGGTATGAGAGTTCTGAATGAGGAATATAAGATTAATTTATTTGCTGATGATGTTTTATTATATTTGGTGGATCCGGATATTTCTTTACCTGCAATTCAAAAATGTTTAGAAATTTATGGCCAATTATCTGGTTACAAAGTAAATTGGGCTAAAAGTGAAATTTTACCAATTTGCAAAGGTGATTATTCAGTATATAAAAATATTACAAATTTGAAGTGGACTACACAAATTAAATATTTAGGAATTAATGTTAATACGGAATTTTAAGAATTATATTCAATTAATTATTTTCCTTTAATAAAAAGGATTAAATTAGATTTGATTAGGTGGAGGGATCTACCTTTGGGTTTACTAGGGAGGATTAATACCATAAAAATAAATATTTTTCCTAGAATACAATATTTGTTTCAATAAATTCCTTATTTTTATTTTAAATTTTTTTTAAGGATTTATATAAAGCGATTAGAGAATTCTTATGGAAGGTAAAATTTCCGAGAGTAGCAATGAGAAAATTGATGTGGGATTTTCAATTTGGAGGTTTAAGATTACCGAATTTTCAGCATTATTATGAAGCAGCTCAACTCAAATTTCTTAGTGCATTAATGAATATGGACGACCCACCTAGTTGGGTAAAGATAGAAATGGCGGTTATTTGTATTGTATTTTACAAGAAATTGATAGTAAAAAAGACTGGGATAAAGATAAGTTGAAATGGGAAAAAGATTTAGGACATAAAATAGCTGAAGAAGCTTGGATGGAAATTTGTCAGAATAGTATTCGGAAATTAATTAATGCTAGACTAGTGATGATTAATTATAATTTTATTCATCAGCTATATTTAACGCCAGAGAAATTTTAAAAATTTGGTTTTAGTAAGTTGGATTCTTGTTTTCGATGTGATCAGATGGCCAATACTTTTTTGCATACTGTTTGGCTTTGTGATCGATTGCAACAGTTTTTGAAAGGTATTCAATCTGTTTTTAACAGTTTATATAATATCCATCTTGTATTAGATCCCGATATATTTTTATTAGGGAACATGCAATCATTAATCGATTTAGGTTTAGAGGATTATCAGATTTCATTTATTTATTTAGCTTTAGTTGTGGCTAAGAAATGTATAGCACTTACTTGGAAAGATAGAAATATACTAACTTTAGATAAGTGGTATTTGGAAATGAAATTTTGTTTGACTATGGAAAGGATATCTTTTTCAATTCAGGATAAGATGTCTTTTTATGTTAAAGTGCACTCCGTTTGCTAATTATATGCATTTAAGTTTGATTTAAATATATGTTTAAGTGTGATATTTTATTATTGACAATTTTTTTTTGTTGTTAGAATTTTTTTAGGTTAAGTTTTATCTCTTTTTTTTGTAAGTGGGTATTTTTTTTCATATATAATATTGTCAATTTTATTAACTCTTCACTCTTTATTTTGGGGGGGAGGGTTGGACTAATTTTAAGTTAGCCTATTAATATTGTGTTACAATTAATGGCGGGGGTTATTTTGTGTAGTTTCCTGATGTAATATTGTAATCATTGAAGAGACTGCCATCCTGCCACATTGACCACCGCCAGTGGGCTGATAACGCCTCAAACCGTGCATCTTGGCGCCTCACAGTTTGGCGGGCAGCAACCTCCTTTGAAGAAGACCGCAGAGCCCACCTCACTGACAAAAGGCAAAGGAGGAAAAACCCAACACCCAACCCCAACCAACAAATTTTCCCTTGCAACCGCTGCAATCGTGTCTGCCTGTCCCGCATCGGACTTGTCAGCCACAAACGAGCCTGCAGCTGACGTGGACTTTTTACCCCCTCCATAAATCTTCGTCCGCGAAGCCAAGCCAAAGATTATAATCATACCTTTTTAAATGTTTCTTTTCTATTTTTCTTTAAATGTAATTCTTTATTGTATTCATGTTATAAAAACTTTAAATAAAGTCTTTAAAAAAAAGAAACAGAGGTGTGGAAACAGATGGGTGGGAACAGAGAGGTGAAAACAGAGGAGTGGAAACAGGTGTGGAGGAGGGGAATCAGAGGGGTAGAGATAGAGGTGGTGAAACAGAGGCGTGGATGCAAAGGGATGGAAACAGAGGGGTAGAAACAGAGGGATTTCCAGACTCCTGATGGTGAGGAACTTCTCCGTGGTCTTTAAATTTTATGTGGATTAAATTGTGGTGCAGTAAGACACAAACACACAAAAGACTGTATGACAGGCTTTAATCCACTTAAACTCTGTACACCAGTGGTAGTATCTCAAAGGTGCCACATTCTCAAGTCTATGTACAGGTCGGTGATTGACAACCAGCCAGGTAGGGACAGCCTCCCAGGTTGTCTACCTGCAGGTACAGAAGCCGTCTCTGCAGTAGGCTGGTGCACACGTGACCCAGTGCTGTGGTTGTATCACATCAACCATTTCAATTCTGAGTCACACACCCACCCTCACATGTCTGTCCATGGCCTTATGTACTGTCCCACCCTGACCACCTGCTGATTGGAGGAACAGCACCTCATTTTCCATCTGAGCATCCTCCAGCCTCATGGCATGAACATCGACTTTACTGCTTTCCATTAAACATGCTCACCTTTTCCTTCCCCTCCCCTATGCTTTCCCGTCTTTTCAGTTCTTCCACCCACCTGTCTCCCCTCATTGCTGCTGTCCCCTCCCTCCTTTCTCCACCTATCATCTGCCTTTGCCACCCCCACCTTCCCCCAGCATTTTCTCATACTTTGATGAAGTGCTCAAGCTCGAAACGTCGATCATGTATCTTTCCCTTTGTTACAAAGAGGACACTGAACTGCGGAGCTTCTCCAGCATTGTGATTTTATCCAACTGTTTCCTGCCTATTAACCAATGCTCTACCCAAGTTAGGCAGAGGCCCTTCTTTCTGCCCGGACCGGGGCCTCCACCTGCTTCGCTCTACCAAGGCCGGGTCCACCGCCTCCACCTTCGCTTTTACCTGGATCAGGGCCGCCGCCGCCTACCTTCTGCTCGGACTGGGGCCGGGGCCGCCGCCACCTCCCCTCTGCCCGGACCGGGGCCGGGGCCGCCGCTCAATGAGGCAGCATAGCTACTAGACAAATCACTAGACAAATAATGATATATATAGTGTTATTAATTATGCATGGCCTCTGCGCGCCGATCCTCTTAGGCCTTGACTTTCAGAGTCAGTTTAGGAGCGTGATTATGGCGTTCAGAGGCCCCAACGACCATTGACAGGTTGGATTGTGACCAGGTATGGTCCGACCTAGGAGGGGAGGCAAGCCCCTCCAGCCCAGGTAAGAAACGTGCATAGGAGAAGGCCACTCCGATATAAAACCTACGACCCAAGGACCTTGCTGCCACGTACCAGCTTACTTGGCCATGGCACATGAACCATGGGTGTAAAGGGTGGGGCCAGTACTGCGCACACTGTACTCCACCTAAAAGCTCCTTTGCGCAGGCCCGAGGACATGTCCACGTCCTCCCCCTCCATGTCCTCCCCTTCAAAAGATGCTCACAAACTCAAGCTAGCATGCTGGAACATCAGAACCATGCTAGACAAGGCTGACAGCTACAGACCTGAATGCCAGTCTGCCCTCATCGCACATGAACTCCTCAGACTTGACATCGACATAGCCACTCTCAGTGAAGTCCGCCTTGCAGATGTAGACAGCCTTCAAGAACGCAGTGTGGGCTACACACTCTACTGGTCTGGCAAGCCTATGAATGAACGACAACTATCTGGTGTAAGCTTCATGGTCAAGAACTCGATTGCCTCCAAACTCGAAAACATCCCGACAGGTCACTCTGACCGGATAATGTCCATGCGACTCCCCCTTCAAAACAAGCGTCGCATCACCCTCATCAGTGTCTATGCTCCAACCCTCCAGGCGGAACCAGCAGAAAAGGACAAGTTCTACACTGATCTGCGTAACCTCATTCAATGCACCCCTACAGCCGACAAGGTTGTCATCCTTGGCGACTTCAACCCTCGCATCGGCAAAGACTCAGAAACCTGGCCAGGAATCCTGGGCAAGCATGATGTCGGCAAGTGCAATGACAATGGGCGCCTCCTGTTGGAGCTCTGCGCAGAACAGCGAATTGTTATTACAAACACCCTTTTTCAGCAGAGGGACAGCCTGAAGACTACCTGGATGCATCCCCGATCCAAACACTGGCACTTCCTGGACTACGTCCTGGTGCGAGAAAGAGACAAACGAGATATGCTCCACACCAGGGTCATGCCCAGCGCGGAATGCCACACTGACCACCGGCTTGTTCGCTGCAAGTTCAACCTTCACTTCAAGCCAAAGTCCAGGAACAGTAAAGCCCCCAGAAAGAGGTTCAATGTTGGAAACTTGCAGTCAGACGAAGAGAGAAGAAACTTCCAGGCAAACCTCAAAGCAAAACTCGAGGATGCAATCCGCCTCATGGACTCATCCCCTGAAACCCTCTGGGATCAGCTGAAGACTGCCATACTGCAATCCACTGAAGAGATACTGGGCTTCTCCTCCAGGAAAAACAAGGACTGGTTAAACGAAAACAACCATGAAATCCAGGAGCTGCTGGCAAAGAAGCGATCTGCCCACCAGGCTCACATTGCAAAGCCATCCTGGCCAGAGAAGAAACGAGCCTTCCGTCGAGCATGCAGCCATCTACAGTGCAAACTCCAGGAGATCCAAAATGAGTGGTGGACTAGCCTCGCCAAACGAACCCAGCTCAGCACGGACATTGGCGACTTCAGGGGTTTTTACGAGGCTCTAAAGGCTGTGTACGGCTCCTTACTCCAAGAACAAAGCCCGCTGCGCAGCTCAGATTGCAAAGTCCTCCTCATTGACAAGATCTCCATCCTCAACCGATGGTCAGAACACTTCCAATCTCTTTTCAGTGCCAGCCGCTCAGTCCAAGATTCCGCCCTGCTCCAGCTCCCTCAACAGCCCCTAAGGCTAGAGCTGGATGAGGTCCTCACCCGGGAAGAGACATGTAAGGCCATTGAACAACTGAAAAGTGGCAAAGCAGCAGGTATGGATGGAATCCCCCCCCAGAGGTCTGGAAGGCTGGTGGAAAAACTCTGCATGCCAAACCCTAACGTCGAAGTACTCGAGATGGCAGAGGTCGACAGCATCGAGTCCACGCTGCTGAAGATCCAGCTGCGCTGGGTAGGTCACGTCTCCAGAATGGAGGACCATCGGCTTCCCAAAATCGTGTTATATGGAGAGCTCTCCACTGGCCACCAAGACAGAGGTGCACCAAAGAAGAGGTACAAGGACTGCCTAAAGAAATCTCTTGGTGCCTGCCACATTGACCACCGCTAGTGGGCTGATATCGCCTCCAACCGTGCATCTTGGTGCCTCACAGTTCAGCAGGCAGCAACCTCCTTTGAAGAAGACCGCAGAGCCCACCTCACTGACAAAAGACAAAGGAGGAAAAACCCAACACCTAACCCCAACCAACCAATTTTCCCTTGCAACCGCTGCAACCGTGCCTGCCTGTCCCGCATCGGACTTGTCAGTCACCAACGAGCCTGCAGCTGATGTGGACATTACCCCTCCATAAATCTTCATCCGCAAAGCCAAGCCAAAGACCCAAGTTAGTATCCTTCCTGTGATTCCATGAGCTCTCGTCTTGTTAATCAGCCTCATGTGTGGCACCTTGTCAAAGGCCTTTTGAAAATTCAAATTAAAGAAAACAAAGGTTTGTACGAGATAGAAATGTTCTCGGGTGCATTTATTTCAATGCAAGGAGTATTTTTGGAAAGGCAGATGAGATTAGGGTGTGGATTGGCACGTGGGATTATGACATTATTGCTTTAGTGACACTGTTACAGGAGGACAGGACTGGCAGCTCAATGTTCTGGGTTTATGCTGTTTCGGACATGATAGAGGGGGATGAGTGGCTTTGCTATTCAGAAAAAATATCTCAGCTGTGCTTAGAAAGGACATCCCAGAGGGCTTGTCTACAGAGGCCACATGGGTGGATTTGAGGAACAGGAAAGGTGTGACCACACTGATAGGTTGTATTATAGACCATCCAATGGACAGAGAGAATTGGATGAGCAAATCTGTAGAGAGATAGCAGACTGATGTACGAAACAGGAAACTGTGATAGTAGGGGATTTTAACTTTCTACATATTGATTGGGACTCCTACACTGTAAAATGACTGGAAGGCTTGGAATTTGTCAAATGTGTTCAGGGAAGTTTTCTAAATCATACATGTATACCAAACAGGTTTTATTAAAAATAGATATGCTTCAGATAATATTCTTCAACTAATTAATTTGACCAATGCATACCAACGGTAGCCCAACCATCCAATGGTGGTTGTACTTGATGCAGAAAAAGCTTTTGATTGGGTCGAATGGAATTTTTTTATTTAAGGTCTTATTTATTCATTTAATTTTTTATTTAAGGTTTAAATTTGGCCCTTTTTTTATTGGCTGGTTTAAAGCTTTATATACAAACCCGACTGCTAGGGTGATGACAAATGGACAGATTTCATTGTTATTCAAATTAATGCGTTCTACTCCATAGGGTTATCCATTGTCATCAGCCCTATTTGCGTTGGTTATTGAACCGTTAGCTCAATTAGTACGGCAAAATGAGCAGATACAAGGGATGAGAGTTTTGGATGAAGAGTATAAGATTAATTTATTTGCAGATGATGTTTTGATATACTTAACAAATCCAGAACAATCTTTGCTGTATTTACGGGAATGTTTATTACAGTATGGATCACTATCTGGGTATAAAGTTAATTGGGTAAAAGTGAAATTTTACCGATAGGTGAAGGAGATTATTCAGTTTATAAAAATGTTATTAATTTGAAATGGAGAGATAAAATTAAATATTTAGGAATAATTGTGAATACTGAATATCAATCTTTATATAAATTTAGTTATGTTCCATTGTTGAAAAAGATAAAAGCAGACTTAATTAAGTGGAAAGACCTTTCGTTAACTTTAATTGGCCAGGTTCATTGTATTAAAATGAATATTTTCCCACGTATTCAATATTTGTTTCAATCAATACCATGTTTTCTTACAAGGAACCTTTTCCAGGATTTAAATAAAGCTACTAGGGAATTTTTATGGAAAGGTAAATTACCAAGGGTAGCATTAAATAAGCTTACTTGGAAGTACGTATTAGGTGGATTGCAATTACCTCATTTTCAGAATTATTATGAGCCAGCCCAACTTAAATTTATTAGTGGTTTGATGGATTTGGATCAATCTCCAAGTTGGGCTAAAGTTGAGATGGCATGTATTTCTGAAAATGCAGAACATCAATTTATATTTCGGTGGAATATAGATTTATTACGGGAGTATAATGTGCCGATATTAAAACATCTGTTGATGTTATGGACAAAAAATGATAAGATTATAGGATAAAAAAGTAAATTATCGATTTTAATGCCATTATATAATAATCAGCTTATTCCTTTTTCATTGTTTAACAGTCATTTAAAGAATTGGGATTTTAAGGGTATAAAAATATTGCAGGATTGTTTTGTAGAAGGTCAATTTTTTTTACTCAGTTGAAAGAACATTTTGATATTGCCAAAAATTCTTTATTTGTTTATTATCAACTTCAATCATTGGTAAAAACAATGTATGGTAGAGAGATGATTTTACCTGTATTGTCAGAGTTTGAGTCTTTGATATCTTCTATGCGTAAAAAGTGTAATATTTCTGTTATGTATCAAGTATTACAAGATAATATAGATAAGTTGGAATGGGAAAAATCTAAGCTTAAATGGGAAAATGATTTAACTTTTGTTTTTCCTGAAGATTATTGGATCATGTGTCATAATAGTGTTACTAGATTGACAAATGCACAATACAGAATGGTTAATTATAATTTTTTGCATCAGTTATATTTAACTCCTGAGAAATTGAAAAAATATGGCTTTAGTAATTCAGATTCCTGTTTCAGATATGGTACATGTGTTGGAACTTTTGTATGGTGTATGTACAACCATTTTGGGAAGAAATTAAGTCAATTTTGGAAAAATTGTATAAGATTAAGTTACCATTAGATCCATCTGTTTTTATTTTACTGGGTTATGTGATTCCTTTAAGGGGATTGGGGTTGGATAAATTTCAAATTGCATTTGTATATTTAGTTTTGTCCTTAGCTCAAGAATGTATAGCAAGTACATGGAAGGATAATACAGTGATTAGTATAATGAGATGGCATAATGAAATGAAAGCTTGTATTGTTATGGATAACATTACCTATGTTCTGCATGATAATTATTCTTTTTTGTTAATATTTGGAATATATGCATTAGAGGTACTTTGATTTTTTTTTCATATATGTTTCTTTGGCTCTCCTTAAGAGAGCCAGTGGAAGGGGTGGGAGGGGGGTGGAGTTTCATTTCTTTTTTTTCTTTTTATATATATAAAAATTTTGTTGGGAAGTATATTTGGTATGTGTACCAATAATTTTTAATAAATAAAATTTGGAAAAAAAAAGGGAAGTTTTCTAAAACAACATTTAGAGGTACCAACAAGAGGATGCAATACTTGAGCTCCTATCAGGGAACCAGACAGGATGGGTGACAGAAGAATGTGTAGGGAAACATTTTGCATCAGTGACCATAATGCCATTAGTTTTCAGTTACCATATAAGTCGAGTTGTAAAACCCAAAATAAATCTCAAAAAAATGGGGGTTAATTTGTACACGGGATATACTAATTCAGCTCAAAATCCAATCCATGCTGATCCAGTGTACAAGTCAACCCTTGAAAAACAAAAAAAACTAAACTGTCACAGATTTTCATTGAGATTTTTATTGAAGACAACTACACGATTAGTACCCTTCAAAATTGCTAGCATTGTCTGAAAACAACAATACATTTACAACCCTTCAAAATCACTCTCGCTATCATTGACTAAAGCAAAGTTGGTGGCAAGCACATCCATACTCTCACTGTTTAAACAGTCATCATATGGGTCCCAGAGTCTATATCTGCTGAGGCAGTTCAGCTTTGTCATCAGTGTCACACAATAAATCTTCTTCTCTGCCATCAATTGCACAAGAGATACTGGAGCAGCCGTCGCTGCAGGCCGACACAGAAGATGCCATTTGAACACGGCAATCGAGCTGGCTGCATGAGCAGCCCATTCCAATAGGCTGCTTCAAAATGGGTTCTGCCAGCCAATCACCAGCAATGGATCACAAAAGGGCCAATCAGCACCCAGGGAGGCAGAAACCACATTCATCAACAATGCTGCAGCAAAACGGGCCAATCCCTCCAGTCAGCACCTGAAGGGGGATGGGTTATGCTCATCGGTCACATGGCAGCCAGGGTCTGCCTGGCCATATAAAAGAAAGCAGTCAGTTCATTAAAATCAGTGTCAACTGCACTCCTTGTTGTGTGACTTATTTCCGAGCTTGAACCTCAAGACACTGATGACCGCAATATCATATCATCCTCCTTATTTATAATACTCCTTGCATTAAAATAGATGCACTTGAGAGACTGTCCACCATATACACTCCTTTTGTTACCAACTACCTTTACTTTCTTCACTCCATTTATTATTATGTTTTGTTCCCTCCACATGAGGTGTTCTTCCTCCCTACGCTCATTCTTATTCACACCCCCCTGCCAAATAGTTTAAACCCTCACCAACAGCTCTAGCAAACCTGCCTGGAGGACATTGGTTCCTCCCTTGCTCAAGTGCAGCCAGTCCCTGCCCCACCTCCTGAGCCACACATTCATCCTCCACAACTTCCTATTTCTACCCTCACTAGCACATGGCACAGGCAGCAATCCCGAGATTGCCACCCTTGAGGTCTTGCTTTTCAACTTCTTTCCTAACTCGATATAATCCTTCTTCAGTCCCACTTCTAACTATGTCATAGGCCCCACATGGACCACAACATCTGGCTGCTCACCCTCCCCCTCCAGAATGCTGTGGACTCTATCAGGGACATCCCTGACCCTGGCAACTGGGAGGCAACATACCAACCAGGAGGCAATTAATCAAGCGGGATCCCTGATCTTATTCAGCAAACCTCCTATCTGCTCCCATAACTAATGAGTTACCCAACTACAAGAGCCCTACTCTTCCCCCCTTCCCTTCCCTTCTGAGCCAAGGGTCCAGCTCCTGTGCCAGAGACCCAACCTCCACAACTTGTCCCCTGTAGATCATACCCAACAATATCCAAAGCAGATGTTGACAGGACAGCCACAGGGGTACTCTGCACTACCTATCTCCCCCTCCCCTCAGTCACCCAATTCCCTGAGTCCTGACTGTTGGGGGTGACTGCCGCCCTATGACCCCGAGCGAGCACCACCTCTGCCTCGCTGTGACTCCTATCTATCATTGCCTCTGCTTCCCTTATGATTCACAGTACGTCCAGTTCCCTCACCAGTCTCCCAAGAGTTGCAACTTCATGCACCTTTTGCAGGTGTTGCCATCAGGAATATCTGTGCTCTCCCTGACCTCCCACATCCTGCAATTGGAGCACAGGATGACCCCAACTGCCTTCTTCACCCACTCTTCAATCTAAATTAAAGTAATTAAGATAAACTTTAAAAAAGGCTCCAGGCTCCATTTATTGGCCCTCTACTAATTAACCTGATTACCCAATTACTGTATCCCACAAATCAACTCCCAGCTGGCTCTTTTTATAAGTACACATGAAGTACTTGCTCCTCCCACTTGGTCCCTCTACACATCCAAATAAATCCACAGCTGCTCCCAAGGTGCTTTCAAGCTGCCTTGTAAAATGGGCTTAACTGGGCGATTTGGTTAAGAAGAAGAGAGAAGTGTAGAGCTGGTATAGGCCAAAAAAAGGAAATGAAGTACTTGAGAAGTATAAAATATGCAGGAAAAAATTAAGAAGGATCCAGGAGGATTAAAAGAAGACAGGAGATTGCTTTGGCAGACAACATGAAGGTCAATGCTTCTACAGGTGTATTAAGAACAAAATTGGTTCTATTGAAGATCAGAGAGATTGGCTATGTATGGAGACAGCAGAGATGTTAAATTATTTTTTTTTGCATCGGTATTTACTCAGAAAATTGTTACAGAGTCTAGAGAAGTAAGGTCATGAAACAGACAAAGAAAATAGAAGGGTACTTAGTGTCTTAAAGTGAATGAAAGTGAATGTACCCAGGGTCTGACAAGTTATTCCCTTGAAGGTTGAGGGAGTCTAGTGCTGAAATTGCATGGGCCTTAGCAAATATATTTAAAATGTCCTTGGACACAAGTGAGGTGCCAGGGAATTAGAAAGAAGCTCATATAGTCCTGTTGCTTTAAAAAAAAAGGCTCCAAAAATAACCCAGGGAATTATTTGATAGTGAACTTGTTATCAGTAGCAGGTATGTCATTGGAAGGTGTTCTAAGTAATCCGATGTACAAGTAATTGGATAGTCAGGGGTTGATTGGGAATGGCCAATATGGCTTTGTCCATGGTAGGTTGAGTTTAACGTCTTAGAGAGTTTCTTGAGAGGGTGACCAGGAAAGTTGATGAAAGAAAAGTGGTAAATGTTGTCCACATGGACTTTAGTAAGGCCTTTGACAAGGACCCACATGGGAGGTTAGACAAGAAGGTTCATTCACTATGTTCTCATGGTGAGATAGTAAATTGGACTAGACATTGGCTTTATTGGAGAAACCATATTGATTGTGGATGATTTGCTCTCTGCCTTGAGGATTGGTGCTGAGTCTGTTTAAGCAGACCTGTGGTTGCTTGAAAACAAAATAAATACACTGGCAAAAAACAAATGTTTTTATCTCTTTGCAAAGCTTGAAAACTCTGTTACAGCAAGAAGCACTGCCACAAGAACTAGTCTCACCCCAAGAGAGTCTGCCTCATGACTTACAAGTCACATATTTATACAGGCAAAACTTTACAGAAAATTCAAATAGACTTCTCAATATAAGTTTGTTTCTTAGAATTCTCTTGGATTTGTTAATCAAGGTCTTGACCCTTATGGAGTTGTTGTTGCTTTTCAGATCAACTTTAACCTTGCTGAATTATTAAAACATACCATGGATTGTTCTCTGTTTTCTTATTTTGGTTAATACTTTAAAACATACATTCTCATGATAATTTACAACTGAATACTAGTAAGCTGGTGAAAAGCAATTTTATCTAAGCAGCAAAGAAATGTTATCACAAGAAGAATAACTAATAACTAATAACATTATAAATCATTTTTCAACCTAGGAAAACCTATGTGAGAGATAATAGAATATAGGAAGTAAAGCTAGTATGAATGAAATAAGGAATACTAAACTAGAGGAAATTAAGTAAGTGCTGAGTAGGGATGAATTCCGATAAGAGTGTGAGGAAGGGTTATGCAAGTATAATAGAATAAGGGTCTTATAGTGATAGAAAAAATTAGCAAGTTCTGCAAGAATTAGTAAGTCCTGGGGGTTGGGTGAGCCCCAGTATGTGTGTATATTCCCATGGTAAAGGGAAGCACCCGACTTTGCACTGTTGTACAATAAATGTTCTTTGTTCTCAATTTTTGACTTGAGCGAAATCTGTGAAGGTACTTCTGTTTCTCACACCTATGCACATTACCTCATGGGATTGGAATAATAATTATCCATGTCAGGCCCAATTTTCTTTAAATCATCCACTTTTGATTCATGTGTTCTACTCAGTTGGTAATATACTCAAAGGTGTCTGGGATATATGTACAATATTCCTGACCTATAATCACAAGATCAAGGAACAGAAGCAGGCCACTTGGCCCATTGTCCTGGGTAAACTTGTACCTCTCACTTTTTTCGTTTTAGATTGGTCACAGTGTTTATTACAAATTCAAAAGCTGATTTCAAACTACAATATGCAAGCCCTTCCCAACTATATTTATCAACGCCTGGACTGGTCTCAACTGCCGAAGCGAGGCAATGACTGCACACTTGTAGTAGGTTGTCAGGGTGCCGGTAGCAGCTTCTCCACCTCCCCCGACCGGGACGTTGGCTGGACTCTAGAAGTTCTTCTTCTTGCTGAGAGATGTTGCCATCTCGGAGAGTCTCAAACTTCAGCAGCGGGACCATGGCTTATATTACCCAAAAACTGCTTACCCAAGCACCTATTCCCAGCACAGCAAGAAAGATGTGAGCATGGTAGGCTTCTATCAAATAACATAATTTTCAGCTTATCATTTTGAATACAATGGTTTATTTTGCATCGGGGCTCAGGCTCTGACAGTCTGTGACCAAAACAAGCAGGAAGATTAAATGTTCTTGGTACACAGATGTCCTTTCTTCAGATAACTGCATCTCTGGCCCCTCGGTGGAATTTAGCTTATGTCTGCTGATTCTAAAAAACAAGCAGGTTCTCAGCCTTGCAGAAGCAAAGGCTCCAAAAGCAAAAAAAACATGGTTTAAATCTTCCATTACACCTATCGAATCTGTTCCATGACTCTACACTAAGCTGAACCATGCTCACACCTAGATCCAATTTCCAACCTTTTCCCCACGCCCCTTGATATCCTCCCTAATGAGATACTTATCCATTTCCTGTTTAAATTCTCCCAGTGATCTGGCCTCCACTGCTGTATGTGGCAGTGAATTCCACAGATCCACAACCCTCTGACTAAAGAAGTTCTTCCTCATCTCTGTTTTAAATAGCTAACTTCTAATTTTAAGACTGTGACCCCTTGTCCTTGATTCATTCACCAAGGGAAACAACTACATCCACTCTGCCAAAATCTTTCAAAAAGTCCCAGTGATATCCCATCCCATTCTTCTATACGCCAATGAATACAGGCCAAGAGCTGCCAAACATTCCCCATACGTTAGCCCCTGCATTCCAGGAATCATCATAGTCAACCTCCTCTGCACCCTCTCCAACAACATCACATCCTTTCTAAGATAGGGGGCCCAAAACTGTACACTCCAAATGAGGCCTCATCAATATTCCATTCCTCTTGATAGCTCATGTACCCCCATGGTCAGCAAACAGAAAATCCAATGCTATTTCAGCAGACAGCTGCCTCATCATATCCTCCATGGCCTGTAACCCGCCAGTTTTTCTGAAGTGAGGTGAGTGAGTTATTTTGATGCTTTACCAGTACCGTAGAAGGGGCACAGGATCATAAAGTCAAGCTCAACTGTGGAAATTCCACGTTTGGTTCTGTGCCTCCCAGGCCTGGCTGAATGGTCTTCCAACTGTTGCACATGATGAGTACTTGCCACTTGGGTACCAAGTACTCATCATGATTCTTGGGTAGGGAACAACTTACCCAAGGTGGCATGACCTTATCCAGTTTACTAGTAAACAGGGGTAGGCCTTACAGCCGCAAATTAAATAAGTTCTATTAGGCCATCATATGAGATGATGGAACTCCTGGGTCAGCTTCAGTGAACATACCGCTGTCAAACTCAGAGCTAGAGACTTCACACCAGGGTGGTCCTCGTATCCACTCAAAACAAGTCAAAATTATTAATAGCAGTGGTTTCGAGATTTGAGAGATAAATGCATCTGCTAATTCCAACCAGAAAACATCCTTCATGATGTCACTCCCAACAGAGTTGTCCCTTGAGCAGGCCCCTTTAAACCAATACCTGTAATAACCAGGGCTGGAGGTGTATACGTGCGATCATATGGGGGCAGGTAAGTGTGGGCAAAGGTTCAAGGTATCTTGATGGTACACAATTTTCCCGAGTATTCTTCCCAATGTTTCCCCCTAGGTCATGAAGCATATAAGGATAACCGAGGAGGTAGTGATGGCTGTGTTAAAAAAGATAAAGGTGGATAAATCTCCTGGACTGGACAAAATATTCCCTAGGACACTCAGGGAGGCTAGTGGACAGTTAGTGGGGCCATTAACAGAGATATTTAGGATGTCACTAGCCACGGGGGTGGTACCAAAGGATTGGAGGGTGGCGCATGTGGTTCCTCTGTTTAAGAAAGGGTCCAAATGCAAACCTGGGAATTATAGGCCTGTAAGTCTGACGTCTGTGGTGGGCAAGTTGATGGAAAGTGTTCTGAAGGATGCTATTTACAAATTTTTGGAGGTACAGGGATTGATAGGGAGTAATCAGCATGGTTTTGTCAGGGGTAGATCATGCTTGACAAACCTGATTGAGTTCTTCGAGGGGGGTTACAAAAAAGGTTGATGAAGGGAAAGCTGTGGATGTTGTCTATTTGGACTTTAGTAAAGCTTTTGACAAAGTTCCCCACAGGAGGTTAGGAAAAAAGGAGGAAGCATTAGGTATAAATAAGGAGGTAGTGAAATGGATTCAGCAGTGGTTAGATGGGAGGTGTCAGAGAGTAGTGGTAGAAAATTGTTTGTCCAATTGGAGGCCGGTGACTAGTGGAGTTCCTCAGGGTTCGGTCCTGGGTCCACTATTATTTGTTATATATATTAACGATCTGGATGTAGGGGTGGAGAATTTGATAAGCAAGTTTGCGGATGACACAAAGATTGGTGGTGTTGTGGACAGTGAGGTAGATTACCGTAGATTAAAAGGTGATTTAGGAAGGCTGGAGGTGTGGGTTGAGAAATGGCTGATGGAATTTAATACAGATAACTGTGAGGTGTTACATTTTGGAAAGGCAAATCTAAATAGGTCATATGCATTAAATGGTAGGCTATTGAGATGTTCAGAGCAACAAAGGGATTTAGGAGTGAAGGTAAATAGTACCCTCAAGGCTGATACTCAGGTAGATGGTGTGGTGAAGAAGGCATTTGGAATGTTGGCCTTCATAAATCGGAGTTATGAATTCAAGAGTAGGGAGGTTATGATGAAATTGTACAAGGCATTGGTGAGGCCAAATTTGGAGTACTGTGTACAGTTTTGGTTACCAAATTATAGGAAAGATATAAACAAAATAGAGAGATTGCAGAGAAGGTTCACAAGAATGTTGACAGGATTTCAGGGTCTGAGTTACAGGGAAAGGTTGTGCAGACTAGGGCTTTTTTCTCTGGAGTGTAGAAGATTGAGGGGGGACTTGATAGAGGTGTTTAAGATTTTAAAAGGGACAGACAGAGTAAATGTGGATAGGCTTTTTCAATTAAGAAAGGGGGAGATTCAAACTAGAGAACATGGTTTAAGATTGAAGGGGGAAAATTATAATGGGAACATGAGGGGAAATTTCTTTACGCAGAGGGTGGTGGGGATGTGGAATGAGCTTCCGGCAGACGTGGTCGAGGTGGGATCATTGGTTACATTTAAGGAAAGACTGGATCGTTACATGGATAGGAGGGGACTAGAGTGGTATGGACCAGGTGCTGGTCAGTGGGACTAGGAGGGTGGGGATTCGCTATGGCATAGACTAGTAGGGCCGAACTGGCCTGTTCTGTGCTGTAAGTGGTTATATGGTTATATGGTGTTGAGTACACCATCTTGTAGCATACCTTGCCTGTACCCGTGGGTTTCAATCAGTGGCATTGGGGGTCCTATCCTGATACACAGAACAGATTATTGTACTGAATATGGCACTGGTTGCAAGGGAATCCCTCCCTCAGAATGGGTAGGGATGTGTGAGCAGATCCAGCAACTAGAGATATTCATCTTATTAACATATAAATAAGAAAGACATAAAGAAAAATGTTATGGTGCAATGCTTGTTTCTTTCTCTGCAGTTCGGCTTGTAATGTGCTATAACTTCATTGTCCTGTTCAGCCTCTTGCCTCAGTCTCTTACAGCCTGTCCAGTAGATCCACCTTGGATACCTTTCAAGCTTTATTACAAATGAAGTGGTGAAAATTACTTAGAATGGTCCTTTCTGACATGGCCCCAAGTTCTTCCATTCCCAATTCTCAATCAATACATCATCATCGAGTCCACGCTGCTGAAGATCCAGCTGCGCTGGGTGGGTCACGTCTCCAGAATGGAGGACCATCGCCTTCCCAAGATCGTGTTATATGGCGAGCTCTCCACTGGCCACCATGACAGAGGTGCACCAAAGAAAAGGTACAAGGACTGCCTAAAGAAATCTCTTGGTGCCTGCCCCATTGACCACCGCCAGTGGGCTGATATCGCCTCAAACCGTGCATCTTGGCGCCTCACAGTTTGGCGGGCAGCAACCTCCTTTGAAGAAGACCGCAGAGCCCACCTCACTGACAAAAGGCAAAGGAGGAAAAACCCAACATCCAACCCCAACCAACCAATTTTCCCCTGCAACCGCTGCAACCGTGTCTGCCTGTCCCGCATCGGACTTGTCAGCCACAAACGAGCCTGCAGCTGACGTGGACATTTACCCCCTCCTTAAATCTTCGTCCGCGAAGCCAAGCCAAAGAGACATCATCACTGGGCTGATTCGGGCTAACCACTCTTTTCATTCTCACTAATGCCCTCTGTCCAATGTGCTTGACGTAACTGGAAATACAAAACTTGGTTAGTAGTAAATATTTACCCATCACTTCTCCCAACATGTATTGAGTCTAGGAGTTAGGATGTTATGGGAAAGTTGTATAAGACATTGGTGAGGCTAAATTTGGCATATTGTATGCAGTTTTGGTCACCTAACAACAGGAAAGATATCAATAAAATTTTAATAGTGCAGAGAATCACTAGGATGTTGCCAGAAGGTTCAAATTTATTCCCTAGAATGTCGAAGAATGTGGGGATATTTGGGAGAGGCTAGATAGAGTAAATGCAAGTAGAGTTTTTGGACTGAGGTACAAGACCACGGGCATGGGTTAAAAGGGAGAAATTTAGAGGATTATTTGGGGAAACACCTTCACAGAGAGAGTGGTAGGCATATGGAACAAGCTGCCAGCTGAAGTGTTGAATATGGTTTCAATTTTAACATTTGAGGAAAAAGTGGGCAGGTAAATGGATGGGAGGAGTAGAGTGGGATATGGACTGGGTGCAGGTCAGTCAGATTAGGCAGAATAATAGATCAGCACGGACTAGGATGGCTGAAGGAGCTGTTTGCTGTGCTGCAATATTCTATGGTTCTCTAGTTCACAATATTTGGGAAGGTTCTGTGGCCCATCTTATAAAGGTGTACTATGTCTGCAAGTGAACCTCTCAGGAAATTCAAACTCACACATATCTTTCAAATGTACTTTAAAGAATAAAATGGCACAGTTAAAGATAAAATTTGCTTTTACATGGTCTATACTGGTAATACATTACATAATAACTGTAAATTAGTGTTTCTGCAATAAATTTGGCATGGTTGCATAGCGGTTAGTGCAACGCCTTTACAGAGCCAGCGATCAGGACCTGGGTTCCAATCCCACGCTGTCTGTAAGAAGTTACATGTCTGCATGGGTTTTCCCCAGGGGCACCAGTTTCCTCCCCACAGTTGGAAACATACCAGAGGTGTAGGTTAATGGGGCATAAATTGGGCAGCACGGGCTGATGGGCCGAAAGGGCTTGTTACCCTGCTGTATGTGTAAATTAAAAATTTAAATCATGCTGTACTTGCTGATTGCAGATTGTACTTTTATGTTATTAACAATCTCTTATTCGGAAACATCAATCAGTCATTTAAATAAATGAACTGCATTTAGTGAATAATTAGATTTTGAGGGGGGATATTGTTTTATAGTTGTCTACTGGTCCGTTTTTGGCAGAATTTGCAATAAAACGTGACAAAGAATATTAGAATAACAGGATTAATTGTGCTGATGGTTAACTGCAGATTGATAAACTGAAGATAAACTTATTAATTAATTAAGTGTTTAATAGATTTATTAGAAAACCAATAAAAACAGATTCTTCATTTCAGTTCTCAGAACATAGGGTAGATGTGGTGTTGATAACGTTGGTGTTTATATTCCTTCCTCCCTATATTTGTTATTTATATTATTTGGTAGTGGAGCTTATCCAATAAGAGGTTTCCACATCTCTCAATATTGCTAAAAATCCCCCAAAATCTCCAACTTTTAATATAGAACACAGAAACAGACCCTTTGGTCCTTCTTGTTGGTGCCAAACTATTTTCCTGCTTAGTCCACTGAACTGCACCCAGTCCATAGCCCTTCATACGCCTCCCATCCATGTACATGTCCAAATTCATCTTAAATATTAAAATTGACCCTGCATTCACCATTCAGTTGGCAACTCATTCCACACTCCCACCACTAATGTTCACCCTAAACTTTCCCCCTTTCACCCCTGTCCTCTGGTTGGCATTTTTTGATGCACTGGTGCAACAGTGAGCAGACACAAAACTCGAAAAAGACTGTACAACAGTTAAAAGTCTCTGCTGGAGTGACTGCTCAGGAGGGGCCAACACAGGATTATATCCCAGGTGGTTGATAGACAGCTGGCCGGGTTGAGTTAGGACTATTCAGGTCGGCTGATTGACAGCCGGCCAGGTGTGGTCTGTCCTCCAGTAATGGGGACAGGGGAGTCTTAAGTGATGACGTCACGCAACATGTGCATGGTGACGTCACAGAAACAGTCGGGCCAGAGCAGTCAGCATCGACGAGTTGGTGCTGCTGCCTACAGCCTGCTAGAGGTGTCGGCCAGCCAATGGTAAGTGCTGTGGGCCGCTGCTTGCTGTTGGCAGTGGGGCGGTCAGTCAGGTGGTCATGGTGGTGGGTACCAGGTCGGTAGCGTCAGTTGCGGCGGCGGGTCCCTGGTTGGTAATATTGGTAGCGGTGGCAGTAGACTCAGCAGTGATTGCGGTGGCAGGTCCCTGGTCAGCGGCGGCGGCTATTGAAGCCAGGGCTGGGGCCTGGTTGGATATTGCTTCGTGAGGGAAGGTGAAGCAGGCCAATGTCATTGCGGTGAGGGTGAGTTGTACCTTCTGCGCTTGGCATCTGCCCCGTGACGTCAGGCACTGCCGCGCGGTAGATCCCTCACTCTCATTGGACGAGAGCTCTGAGGAAGAAATGTTTGAATGGGAGGGTGGCAGTTGGGCTTCACACGAGGCACTGTGTTTGACGGTGGCCATTTTGGAGCAACAGACTACAGTAAAGTGGCCATTTTTAAGGCATTACTGGCACCTGGCTTTTCTCGCTGGGCACTGGGACCTGCTGTGCTTGTTCCTCCCGCAGAAATAACACTTCGGGGTCGTATCAGGCAGTGTAATGGCAGCCAACAGGCCGTGCTGTGCCGCGTGGTAGTAGGGTTGAGGGAGGGCATCCTACTCACATCAGAGTGTGGGATCCAGCCCTGAGAGTGCATGTCCATACTTAAGACTGCATCCTCCATTGTTTCTGCGATTCGGATCACGTCCTCTAGTTTTCTCCCCCGTGCTCTAGCAGACGCTGCTTCACCTCATTCGATCGGACCCCGGCCACGTAAGCATCCCAAATGAGATTGTCTGTGGTCTCCGCAGCAGTTCTGTCTGTGCAGGCACAGTCCCTGCCCAGTGCCCTTAGTGCTTGAATATAAGCCAGGCTGTTGTCTCTTGTCGCTAGTTTGTACCAACCATAGACCCTGTTCACTGGTTGCTCATAGAGCCCTTTCAGCACCTTCATGGCTGCGGCATAAGTGGTCATGTCCTGGATGCTTGGTAGACTCTCGGGGACATCATAATCATCAATGTTAGTAGTCGATGGCTGTCCTCTGTCACGGCAGGGTCAGAGAGTTGTAAGTATGCTTCGAAGCACCTCACCCAATGCTTAAAGTCGTTCAAGGCAGTAGCCGACTGTGGGTCGATGTTGAGGCGTTCCAGCCATAGCATACGCTCCATCCCTTTAAAACTTTCTAGTTAATAAAATTGTAGAGCACGTCGAAAGAATCAAAGACTTGTTGATCCAAACCAAGGCTTTTATTAACTAGAAGTCTGGAGCGTATCACATGCAAGTCGACCAGTCCAGAATGATCTTGTCTGGCTAGGAGCAACCCTTGAGGACCTGCCAGTAGGCGTGGCTACACTCTCAGCCAATCACAATCATCCTAGACTACAATCTATACATATACATATTGGTGATAGAATCTGTACTATCACAGTTAATTATATGATATGCTTATGTTATGATATTAATTTGCTATATTAGTGGAACATGAGGATTATTATGTTAAACTCAAAAAAAATATTTTAAAAGAAAGAAAAACTTTAACTAACTTCCGACCATCAGTAGAATGGTTTCGGTCGAATAATTTCCAGTTCAAGTTCCAAATCAGCATTTTATTTTATTTTTTCATTTGTTTTTAAATTTAGAAATACAGCACAGTAATAAGCCCTTTTGGGACATGAGTCCATGCCGCCCAATTACACACAATCATCCTACACTCCAGTACGTTTCGAATGGTGGGAGGAAACCAGAGCACACAGAGGAAATCCACACAGACACAGGGAGAACGTACAAACTCCTTACAGAAAGTATGGGATTTGAACTTTGGTCCTGATCACTGGCGCTCTAACAGTGTTGCTATAACCGCTACACCAACAGTGCTGCTCTTATTTTAAAACATTGCCATTGAGGGACGTACATCAGTGGCGATAGAACAAAGCAACGACCTTCTTGTTTAGAGTAACATGGTTTAGGGGATTACTGCCCATTAGGTTCAGATAGGTGGTGGGGGGAAGTTAGGGAGAACTCTGGGTGTGGTCCCTCACGTCTCAAGAAAAATTTAGAATATTTCTGCCTGGTTTTGAACCAGTGATTTTTTTGTGTATATGGGGAACACGATAACCACGACATGGTAGAAACGCTGACCACCATGCACAAGTGGATTACAGTAAGTGGATGAGAACAGCTCAATACCCTTTCATACTGCCAGATTCTGGCACATGATTCTGTCCAGTGAAGTATTTCAATATCATGAACTCTGCATGAGGAGATGTTGAGTGTCCACAATAGGTCACTAGTTAAGTGAACTCCAAGGAACTTGGTGCTCTCCACTCTCTCCCCTACAGAGTTGTGGATGTGTAGTGGAGGGTGGTCATTCTTGGTCCTCCTGAAGTCCTTGATCATCTCCTTTATCTTGCCCACATTAAGACTCAGGTTGTTACTCTCGCACTATTTCACGAGATATTCCTCCTCATCTCTGTAGAGCGGCTCATCGTTGTTGCTGATGAGACCAACTACTGTTGTGCACTTGATGACACTGTGGGAGCTAGATCCAGTGTGAACAGGAGCGGGTTGAGCACATAGCCCTGAGGTGTGCCAGTGCTCGGTGTGATGGTGATCAATATTTTGTTACCAATCCAGACAGACTCTAGTTTTTTTTTTGATAAGTCCAGGATCCAGTTTCAGAGAGGGATGTTGAGTCCCAGCAAGTGCAACTTCTCCACCAGCCTCTGGGGAATGATCATACTAAATGCCAAAGTGAGGCATTATTCTTCAAATGGGCCAGGACTGAGTGAAGCAACAAAGCTGTAGTGTTGTCTGTGGAATGATTTCTTCTACAGGCAAACTGAAATGGATCCAGCATCTCTGGGAGGTGCACTTTGATGCTTCTATCAACCGATGCTCAAAGCATTTCATAATGGTAGAGGTCAGTGCCACAGGCCAGTAGTCATTGTGGCCTGTTATGTCATTCTCTTGGGCACCGGGTTGATGGCAGTTGCCTGGAACTCTCTAGGAACAATGGACTACTGCAGTGAGGCAGTCCATCAGTACCTGAGCAGGTATGATGTCTGGTCCCACCACCTTGTGTGGGTTCACCTTGGATAGGGTTCTCCTCATCTCAGCCACAGCTAAGCAGGGCGATCCACTACCTGACAGCCCCTGCCCCATTGGGGAGGGGTAATCTGTGGGGGTCATCATGCAGGGACGGCTGGAGAGAGATGTCGGGGCAGGGGTGGCCGTTGGGGCAGGGACGGCCTTCAGGGTACATCAGGGCAGGGACAGCTGGTGGGGGACATTTGGGGGTGGCCAGCGTGGGCTGTCACAGCCTGGCTGGCCACTCCTGCA
Source organism: Narcine bancroftii (assembly GCF_036971445.1). Classification (NCBI taxonomy): domain Eukaryota; kingdom Metazoa; phylum Chordata; class Chondrichthyes; order Torpediniformes; family Narcinidae; genus Narcine; species Narcine bancroftii. The sequence goes on from NC_091475.1 coordinate 68,643,088, forward strand.
TCAAGGCCGCTCTCTGTGACTCAAAATGCGGCATAGTAATGGCGCACTACCCATAATTCCCCACGCAGCTGGACTGCCTCCATCAAATCTAGAGGTTCTATGAGGAGCCTCTGGATTTGAACAGGCCCTTTCAGCTGGACCAGGCAACGCTGAAGCAGCCTTTTAGGGCTGCCACCTGAAAGGTGAATTTGCAGGTTAGGATCCACCCCTGCCACCGCCTACCTGAAGGGTCCGCCTGAAATGGTCTCTGATGTAAATGCACCCCCCACCTCCAGTCTTGCTTGAAGCCGCAGCATCTTTGTCTGCTCTAAAGGAGGTAACGCCATCCAACTGGATCGTTGAGTCCAGAATGGGTCCTGGAGTTACGTTTCTGTCTGTAATCAGCAGAGCACAGTAGCCATGCAGTTCTCTCAGTAATCCATTTTCTTCTCCAGCAATCTTACATTTGAGAGTAAGATCATCAGGAGCGCTGGTCTGAAAGGGTTAACTCTCAGTCCAACCCTGTTGCCGGCCCGTTTTCCATGCTATGCCTTCTCCAGTAGCACTTCCGATGGCCTCCTACGATCCACTCCACGGTTTGCAACCATCTCTGTCCCCTGCTTCCATCAGTTTCAACCGCACACAAGCTGACTGCTCCCAATCCGCTCATTTGAAAATTCGGTTCGCGTTTTGTATTTTGATGAGAGTTTCCCGATCGTCAACACATTTTCGTGGATTGGGGATTCCACTGTTGAGAGGGCCGAAGTGGCCATTGCACCTTGGAAAAGGACCAGTTGCAGAGGTGGGCGTACGACCTAAAATTTCCCGATGGGTTCACGACCTTCTTCACTGTGCAATATGTCCTTGGCATTCAGGTGGTTTGAGCCAGTTGCAGAGCCCGGCACTTGGGCGTTTTCCGTGGATCTGCTTGTCTGTCGGGCAAAGAATTTCTCTTTGGCCACAATTGGCCACGCTTAGCCTCTGAAATCATGTCACAGCCACGAGGAAGCGGTCATCCTGGCACATGGCTGCTCTACTTGCCTTCATCTGGCAAGTGCAGCCAAAGATAGAATGAAGATATCTGGGAATGGATTCGTCGGCCGGAGAACCCATCCCGGTCATTCAGCTGTTGATCAAGTCGCTGTCCCCCAGGGGGCGTGGCAAGATGGCGTAGAGTCTAGACGTGTAATCTCGACCTCTCTGGCTAGACTTTTAAGTACCTGTTTTTTAACTCTTTGTTTTCAAGTTTAAACTTTTTAAATTTTAGTTTAAAGTATCAAGGAATGATTATAGCCACTAATGGTAAAAAGATTAAACCTCAAGTGCAGAAGAAGTTACATTTTCGAAGTGCTGAAGATTTGGGGCCTAGACGACTTGATACAGCCTCAGCCTTAATCTCTTCAGTGTCTAAACCTCAAAGACTGCCTGTGGAAGTTGAAAAAAAAATGTCTGTTACTCACCAAGTGAAGGATGGCATTGGAATTATTCGTTCTCTGGAAGAAGGTGTGTGTTCCCAAGAAGTGGACCCTGATTTGGAAAGCCTTTCAATTTCAACAGAAGGAGCACACAGGAAGACGACTCCATTGTTGGAAATGCATCAGGAAGCACTTCAATCTGAAGAAATTGCTTTTCTTCGTGATTTAATGAAAAAACAACAAGATGTGGGGGGAGACAAGCGGCAATGCCCTGAGGAAGTCGGAGTGCTGTCACTGGGAGTCCAGACCCACAGTAAAACTTTAAAAATGCCTTCTGTTGAGTTGCAGCAGGAGCTGCAGTTACCTTGTTCTGTCACTACATCAGAGAGAGCTGGGCTGAGCTTTTCTGACCTACAGTGTATGCAATTAAATGATGTTGTTCAAGCTGTTATTAACCCTTTGACATCTCAAATGAATGAAATGGCTCAAATGACTGCTGGTATAAGTTCAGAATTAAATATGGTAAAGGACACATGTGGGTGCATCTTATGAAGAATTAAAAAAATTTCATACTGCTTTTTTGGACTGTAAACAACAAGTGGCTTCTAACACAAAAAAGGTGCTGAAGGTTGAAAAATCAGTCATAGAATTGGGAGAATGCGAGAAGGATCTAGAGAGGAAAATAGACTACGTGGAGAATCAAAGTGGAAGGAATAATGTGAAAATTGTTGGTTTGCCAGAAGGTATAGAAGGACAAGATCCTCTTCATTTCTTTAAAGACTGGATCCCACAAGTATTAGGGCAAGATTTTTTTTCTGGGGCATTGGTACTGGAAAATGCCCATAGAGCTCTAAGAAGAACACCCTCAGCTGGTCAACCACCGAGACCGGTAATAATTCGATGTTTGAATAATTTGGAAAGAGAAGCAATACTTCGACTTGCAGTGCAGAATGCAAGACAACGACAAACTCCATTATTGATTTAGAATAGCAGAGATTTCTTTTACCTTGATCTGAGTCAAGAGGTCATTCAACGTCGATGTTGATTTAATCCAGTTAAAGAAGTTTTGTTGCGTAAAGGTTATAAGTCTACTTTTTGCTATCCTGCAGTGTTGAAGGTGTTTTATGGAGACTATCAATTTCGATTTTTTGAAAATGATTGTGAAGCAATGATTTTTTGCTGATTCATTGCCAGATATAAGAGGACAAAGACGTAGTCCACCATTATCTCCTAAAGAAAAATCTGGTTGTTCTGGAAACAGATGAAATGGAAGAAATGGTAAAAACGGGAATGGAAAGAGTCCAACTTCTTCTGAAATGGGATCTTTGAGATTGGAATCTCTTGGATGAAAGGAAGAATTTTTTGTTATTATGATATTTTGATGTTATTGATTGTTTGGCTGGAGAGGGAGGGATTTGCACTAAGTTCTTTACGAGCCATCAGCCACTGGTGGGTGACCCACACCCAATTTTTGCTTTGGGGATTACTACCATTTGGAAGTTTTTTTGGGGGGGGCATTTCTTTCTTTTTATTTTCATTTTAGTTAATTTTTAATTTGTGATTTTTTTTCTCATATTGGAGGGCCTATATACATTGATTTGAGTTGTTATATAAAGATATTATTGGTATTTAGTAACAATAGTAGATATGTCAAAGTTGAGGTTTGCTACTTTTAATGTTCGAGGATTAAACAGTCTGATTAAGTGTAAGCGAGTTTTGGCATATATTAAGAAAATGAAAATTGACGTTGCTTTTTTACAAGAAACACATTTGAATGTAAAGGAAAGTATGAAATTAAAGAGGGACTGGTTTGGGCATGTATATTCTTCCTCATTTAATTCTAGGTCTAAAGATGTAGCAATTTTGACACATAAAAATTTATCTTTTGAATTACAACCAATGGAGGAAAAGGCAGGATGTATTCTTAAATTGAATTGTAAGATTTTTAGTGAATTTTGGACTTTACTTAATATTTATGCTCCAAATGCAGATGATAAAATATTTATTTCAGATGCATTTTTATGTTTGGATCAGGCTAATGATAATATTTTAGTTGGTGGTGATTTTAATTGTGTTTTGGAATCTTTATTGGATAAATCTCCAAAGGAAGTTAAGAAATCTAAAATGGCAGTTCAGGTTCAAGCGTTGATGAAAGATCTTAATTTGATAGATATTTGGAGATGTCTTAATCCAACAGAGAAATATTTCTCTTTTTATTCATCTAGACATGAATCGTTTTCAAGGATTGACTTTTTAGTATCAGCACATTTACAAGGGAAAATACAACAAGCGGAATATAAAAGTAGGGTGATTTTAGATCATTCTTTGTTATATTTTACATATGCAACTTCTGAGAAAATTCAAGTGGCCTATCATTGGAGATTTAATACCAAGTTGTTAAAAAAATATGGAATTTATTGATTTTTTGAAAAAACAAATTAATTTTTTTTTGAAAGAAAATTCTAATTCTGTTCAAAGTAAGTTTGTATTATGGGATGCTATGAAAGCCTATTTGAGAGGACAAATAATTAGCTATACTAAAATAAAGAAGAATCGATTAAATCAGAGTTTTGAATTAGAGAAACAGATTGATGAGTTAGAAAAGAAATTTCAGAAAGATGCTACAGAAGATCAGAAAATAGAATTATCTAGGTTGAAACTGGAATATAATACTTTGAAATCTTATCAATTTGAATGTGTGATTAATAGGACGAAGCAAAGGTATATGAATCGGGAGAGAAAGCACATGGTACTGGTGTGGCAATTAAAGAAAGAACAGATTTCAAGGACTATTAATGCTTTTAGACGGAATTTCTTTATTACTTATAAACCTCGTGAGATTAATGATGAATTTTACTCATTTTATAAAAAGTTATATACATCTGAAGGAAAACAAGAAATTGGATCCATATAACCATATAACTCCTGAGGAAGTAGAGGCTTTCTTCCATGTCTCACATCACAGGTAATGATCAAATAAAAGGAAATATTAAAAAATTAAAACAATATGTTTTGTATTTCTTGAACTTTGTATTTTCTTCACTTTATTTCTTCTTTTCTGGAGAGTGCTGGTATTCTCCTACCGGCCACTACTCCATTACGTTGACAAGAAACCCAATTGATTTGTGTTTTTTTTTCTCTCTCTCTCTGATGATGATGTTTTATCCATTGTGAGGAGGGGAGATACTTAGGGTCTGTAGCTTTTTGTGCTGAGGGAGGAAGGATAAACAGAGCATCAATAAGCTGTCAGTGTGGGACACCAGAGTAGGCCTGTCAGAAGGCAAGAAAACTGGGTTTGGATTGAGGATGAGTTGGATGGCCTGGCTTAATGAGATCGTTGGCTGTTTTGTGATTTGATGTGTTTCTGTGAAAGTTGGGAATCAATTGATCTTTTTTTTAATCACAGTTGAATTTACCGATATTAGAGGATGCAGATATACAGGAGTTAGAAGAACCATTTACTGATTCAGAAATTAAAATGGCTATGCTGGAAATGACAAATGGTAACTCGCCTAGTGATGATGGATTTTCAGTTGAATTTTATAAAATTTTTTATGATGATTTATCTACAGTTTTTGGGGATGTATTACATCAAGTTGGAGAACATTATGAATTACCTGAGTCTTGTTCTAGTGCTTTAACTACAGTAATTCCAAAAAAAGATAGAGATCCTTTGAAGGTATCTTCATATAGACCAATTTCATTGTAAAATATAGATTATAGCTAAAATATTAGCGAATAGATTGGCTAAATTTTTACCTAAGTTAATTCATATGGATCAAACAGGTTTTATAAAGAATAGATATGCTTCAGATAACATTTTGTGCGTGATTAGTTTGATTAATAGATTTCAACAATCTTCAGATCATCCGATGATGATATCTCTAGATGCAGAAAAGGCATTTAATAGAGTTGAATGGAACTTTTTGTTTAAAGTTTTGGAGAAATTCAAGTTTAGTCTTTTTTATTGGTTGGATTGGGGCTCTAAATAGTAAACCTGTAGCTAGAGTATTGACGAATGGTTTGATTTCGGAACCCTTTAAGCTATCTCAATCAACTCATCAAGGTTGTCCTTTATCACCAGCTTTGTTTGCGTTAGTGATTAAACCTTTAGCACAATTGATAAGACAAAATACACAGATACAAGGTATGAAAGTTTTAGACAAGGAGTATAAAATTAATTTATTTGCTGATGATGTATTGGTGTATTTAATAAACCCAGCTCAGTCACTTTTGCACTTGAAGGAGTGTTTAATACAATATGGATGTCTTTCTGGATATAAAGTTAATTGGGGAAAAATGTGAAATATTACCGGTAAGTGAAGGAGATTATTCAGTTTATAAGAATATTATTAATTTGAAATGGACTGATCAAATTAAATATTTGGGTATAATTTTGAATGTTAATTATCAATCTTTATATAAATTAAATTATGCTCCGAAAATGAAAAAATTAAAACTGATTTGATCAAATGGAAAGATTTACCTAATAATTTAATGGGCAGGATAAATACAATTAAGATGAATATCTTTCCGCGTATACAATATTTGTTTCAATCTATTCCATATTTACTTGATAATATTGTTTTTCGAGATTTGAATAAAATGGTTAGGGAGTTTTTATGGAGAGGTAAATTTTTGAGAGTGGCTTTGAATAAATTAACTTGGAAATATGAGTTAGGGGGATTATGTTTACCACATTTTCAAAATTATTATTAAGCAGTCCAACTTAAATTGATTAGTTCATTGATGGATTTGGTACGGCCTCCTAGTTGGGCCAAAATTGAGATGGAAAATATTTCTGAATTTGAAATACATCAATTTTTGTTTAGATGGAATATAAATTTGTTACAATAATATAATGTGCCTATATTAAAACATTTAATGAAGTTATGGATAAAGAAAATAAAATGACAGGCTCTAGGGGTAAATTATCGCCTTTGTTTCCGTTGTATAATAATCAACTTATTCCTTTTTCAATATATAATTGAAATTTATTGCATTGAAGATTTAAAGGTGTGAAGAATTTGGGATATTGTTTTAAAGAGGATAAATTTTTATCTTTTAATCAGATGAGGGAAGATTTTTGGTATTGATAAGAATTCTTTGTTTTTATATTATCAAATTCGAGCTTTGGTAAGATGTATGTTTGGTAGAGATCTGATTGTACCTGAAATGTCTAAATTTGAGACTTTTCTTATGAAGATACCAGAGAAGGGTTATATTTCATCTATGTATCAAATATTACAGGATGGTATGGATAAAAAGGGTTTGGATAGATCTAAAAGTAAATGGGAAGTGGATACTGGTTTTATTTTTTCTGAAAATGATTGGTTAGGTATTTGTTATGATAGTGTAACTAGATTGATAAATCCCCATTATGCAATGATTAACTATAATTTTTTACATCAATTATATTTAACACCTGAAAAATTTTTTAAAGTTTGGTTTTCATGAATCAGATTTGTGTTTTAGATGTGGTGATAAGGTTGGAACTATTTTTCATGCCGTTTGGTCATGTATACATATACAATATTTTTGGAAGAAAATTCAATCATTTTTAGAATATCTGTATAAGAATAAAATAGTTTTAGATCCAACGGTATTTTTATTGGGTAGTTTGCAACCTTTGAAAGGCTTGGGATTAGATAAGTTTCAGTATTTAGCTTTATCCGTAGCGAAAAAATATATTGCTAGTATGTGGAAAGATACAAATACGAATGATATTAATAGATGGCATAATGGGATGAAATATTGTTTAATAATGGAAAAAATTACATATGTTTCACGTGATAATTATAATTTTTTTATTAATAGGTGGTCATTATATTCAGAATATTTACTTTTAAATTTACATTGATTAGATCTTAATTTGTATATTTAATTTTTCTTTAATCTTTTTTCTTTCTTTATGGCTCTCCTTAGGAGAATTGGCTGAAGGGGGGTTATTTTCTTTTCTCTTTTACACACACACATATATATATATAATGTTCATGTTTATATTTAATTGTTGTATATGTCATATTATTTGTTTTTTGAATGAATAAATAAAGTTCAAAACAAAATAGTCGCTGTCCCCCAAATCTTTCGACAGCGATCAGGATATCATCACAGCATGTGTCGGACTCTAGCTTTACCCTACCCTCAATTTGGTCTATGTGTCCGCTGAGTCCAGCGTGCTCGTTGAATGAAGTGATAGGAGAAGGTATTCAGTTTCACAATCAGTTTATTACATAGCACAAGAATAAAGCTTAACAGAGCTCTGGTTCAGTCATTAGTTCACAGGTCACCTTCTCAGTGAACTATTTCCGAAGACTAACTACTACCGTCCTCTTTATATAGATCAACCTTGTTATGCTGACCAAGAGTTGGCTTTCTTTCATAGACTCCTTGCATAAGATTTATCTCAAGCAATTTCCTATTCTGCAACTATCTATGGTGTAGACCTCCTATGTTAATCCCCAAAGCCAGAACATCCTGTTGTTTTGATTAGAAGTCAATCCATACCCCAGATATTTCTAATTATTTCTTTTGTTCTCGTCTGGGCCATAATCTTCTGTTCTAATCAACACCTCCTGTGTACCCTTATGACTCATCATTCCTACCAATGTGGTTTATCCATTTTGTTCTACTCTGACATTCTTTGTACTTTTCCATGATTACTTAACTCCTTGGTTCCCATACATGGTTGCATGATATTTTAGCACCGCAAGGCCACCCCCTCCCTCCCCCGGCCAGTATCAGGATGCATACTGGCTACTCTTAATCGATGGGACTCGCTCTATACACGGGCCAGCCGTTGAGGTTGTGATCCCACGGGTGCGCGTGGACCTGAGGGAGACGTCGTGTGTCCGTAGAGAACGACTCCCAGACACAGCTCAGGCAGGGACTGACAGCTCTCCGCTCGCAGCGCCTGGGTGAAAGGGGGCAAGGCTGCTCATCACCTCTGTCCCACTGCGGCCATTCGTTAATATTTCTTCGATGGTAAAGTTGTCAGACCTTATAGTGCAAATGGTAACGCGTTTGACTCCAGATCAGAAGGCTGCGTGTTCGAATCACGTCGGAGTCATGAGGTCGTTGGTGTATTTCGTTATGATGGGTTCTTTTATATCGAGAGCCCGCTCAGTGCTTCTTTCCAGAATTCGCCGTGCTTTCACCCTTGATGTACAAAACTTCCATTGGGAACTGTCGAGTGCGTAGATAGGTCCAATTTTTGTCGGGTTCAGCAAAGAAATATTGTCATTTCGCACCTGGTTTAAAGGAATCTGCCCACTTTTGAAAAGGAAGCCGAGTAGGTTGGAAATCTGAAATTAAAAAAGGAAGATGCTTAAACGCACACCATGTGACGCAGCATCCACAGAACTGCGCGAGATACCCCCATGATCAGATCCTGCTGGGTTCACTTCGTTCACAAGACAACACGGTTCAGTTTCAGAAACAGCCTTTGTATCACCCTTGGTCAGAACTTGTAAATGCCGACCCTCAGCCGTCCCATTTGCCTGAGTTTTGCTCATTTTCAGCTCAACATTTCCGTGCATCCATCTAAATAGCTAAATTATATCCGCTTCCAGCACTTCATCGAACATGTAACCACCAGCCGAAACAATTCCCCGCTCATCTTAAATTCATGCCCTCTGGCTTCAGAGTCTTCTACCCCTTCCAAATTGACTGACCTTCTTTGTGACGCTCGTTATTTTCCGTTCCTCTTTGTGGTCACTTTTCACGCACCAGAAAAGCCCCAGTCTATCTCTCCTCGTCTTACAACTCGCCCACCTGGCGCATTGGCTTACATACCATTGGATCGTTGATGGACCATTTCCAGCTTGATGGCATCTGTACTGTTGCCACTTAAGCAGCCGTATTGATTGAAGAGAAATAATACGGCAGATGGATAAATATGAGAGGGTGTCAAAGACCGCGGCTGTCGAAAACCCAACATTATTGAAATGATATTTTTATTATGAGTTGATATGCTGTTAAAGATAGGCACCTGGAAAATCGGTCCGATCGCTTGCCGCTGGACCGGGCCAGATTCAAAACTCACCAATTTGAGTTTTTTCTATGTTGTGAATGTTTTAAAGTCTTAAATGTTCGTTTTTGGTTGTTTATTTGTTGTGTTTTGATATTGAGGGGGTGGGGTGGGGAGGCAGAGAAGGGAAGGGGTGTTAGCTTTGGACTTGATAGAAAATTTGCATGGTTTGGATGAGGATCATTTGTAATTGACACAAATTTGTAAATACTGTTGAAGACAAAGTTGTAAACTGTTGAGTTCAAATTTGGAAAACTATAAATAAAATATTTTTTAAATGTGCCTTTGGAGTTTTCAATATATTATTAATTGTAAGAATATTTCTTGTATATATTTGGAAGATTGAATAATGGAGAGGTTTAATTGTAATGCTTAAATACGATTTAAAATTATTTTAAAGAGAAAAGAATTGTGAATGAGTTACAATTTATGTATGTTAAGATTATGCATGTTTTATTTATTCTGTGTAAGTGCTTATATCAGTTTTCGAATTGAACCCTTTTTTCACTGTGTAAGTTCTTTATTAAAATCAATAAAAAGTATTTTAAAAAGAAAAAGAAATGATTCATCAGATGTCTACATTTAATTAAAAATGGGGCTCTCCCTAGAAACTCAGTTAACCGGAATCGACGGAGAATCATGACTTTCTGGACAGAAGATGCCCCACCTCATTGTGGAATCACGTCAACAGTCCTTTCTTTGTGGGGTTGAGATGCCTTTTGCTGTCATGCACAGAAACTACACAAAAACGTTCCTCTGCTGCCTCCTGATCCTACAATCAGTCAAATCGTTCCTTACCCACACACACACACCGCGAGCTTCAACACTCCCTCCTTGATACACAGCCCTTCCTCTCCGTCTACTGGCGCTTTTACCTGCAAATCTCTCCCTGAATTCCCCTTTTAGCATCTTCCCGAAACGAAATAACACTTCCAGGGTAAGCATAAGGCTCCGGTTTCCTCCCACCGTTCAAAACGTACTGGGGGTTGTAGGTTAATTGGGTGTAAATTAGGAGTCACGGGCTCGTGGGCCGAAAGGGCCTGTTACCCCCGTCCTGTATGTCGAATAAAAAAATCAAACAATCCGTGACTCAACCATTTATTTAACTATAATAGTTATTTATTTTAATATTTGTACCTACGTAAAATACGTAATACGTATTGTAATACGTACAATTTGTAATACGTACAAAAGAATCTTTTGTCTGTGTGTTATGTGTGTGTATGTTTGCAGTATGTTGCACCGAGGACCGAGATCGCTGTTTCATCGGGTTGTACATGTGTAATCGGATGATAAATAAATTGGAACGAACTTGTCCAGAATAAACAATACTGGCATTCCCGATGAGCAGAGTGCTGGCCTAATAAAACAAAGCACATGCTAAGAATTTATTGTATGATTGAGAACGCGGTATCTGCTGGTCCGAGTTAATGATCCGGCATCAAAACAGAGTATCATGAAATTGACGGGTTGAGGTTCCAGAAACAGGTGGCTCGGAGTCGTTCGGGCAAAGTATAACTGAGCCTTGGTATTGTTGCCAAGGCCCGAGTGACCGTGGAAATCGTGGAGGACAATGCATATTAGACACTCTGAGATACGTTGGAACATGACGTCGGTGGCCCGTGGTTTTGTGGTGATTCCGAACATAACAGTGAGAGATATATTGACCTCGGATATCGGGCAATACAAGTTGCACGGTGGGATATCAGTGTCAGGGATTATTGTGGTCGCAGTGCTTTAGTGAAACTGACTTCGGATATTGTGGGGACGGCATCTGACGCCCCATGCATTGTCAGTGGTATATCATTGACCCAATGAACTGCAGGTAGTGTTTCTTTATCGAATTCGAACATGGACAACTGTGACGGGGCGGAAGCTGTATCGTTTCTCATAAACAAGGGAAAAGCAACATCCAGAATCATAGAAACTCAAAAAGAAAATCAACCGTTCTGAAAATGAACGATTTTTGTGCAAAAGTGGATATGACTTTTGTTTTTACTTCGACAACGGGCTTCAAACAAGTATCGTAAATAGCAAAGATACAAAACATAAGAGTTTCGTCAATTCAACGAGGGGACCGTTTGTCATGTCTTCCCTGTGCATTTCGGGTACATTCGGTACTGAAACAGACAGTCAGAGGTGAGAGTATTTAACAAAATAAATGTTCTCATTAGTCACTGACTTGCCAACAATTGCAGCAGCCCAGCCAACCCGATATTTCAATCTCCGATACCTTGTACAGGACCCCACCAACCATATCAAGCCATCGACTCATCTGACCTCATCAATTCTGCACAAAGTAGGAGTTCTGAAAGGCGTCTGATTGAGTCCGTTGTTTAGGAGTCTAATTATCCAACTCTTTCTGAAACTGGTGGCATCTTTTCTGATGGCAGCAGCGAGACCGGAGTGATATAATAATCATGGCTGCTGTGGGCAGGGTGGCAATGTCATTGGCAATGTCAGGGTGTCTAGTTTTGGATCTCTTGTGTTGGACACGGTTATTGTTTGTCTCATTTATGACATTCATAATTCATGCCGTGTATCAGCCGACTTTTCATTGCTGTGTTTAATTTCCTGTAGCTTCACAACTAAATCTGCTACATATTTCTTGATGTCATCATTGGTATATATATACGGTAAACAGCGATGATGTTAAAACATTTTCCCACAACTATTGTTTCTAACCGTTTGAAAGGCAGGAATACGCCAATCTGCGCATTACATCAGGTCCTATCAGTTACTTCGTTTGGTAATGTATAAAGTAAAAGGCGAAAGATTTATACGATCTGAAGAAAAACCAGAGTATAAAGTTACTCTTGTTGTTTGTCGAAAATCTATGTGTTTCCTGACATCAAGCTTTGACTAGCTTTGATTAGCTTTGACTGCCAATCAGTTTGCTACAAAATTCCTCACGATAAGGTTAGCCTAACTGATGATAAGATTAGCCTAACTGATGAAAAGGATCACAGTGTAAATCAAAGATTTCCCCACGCAAGGTTCGGTCTAAAATATAGAAATTAGTTTTATACAATTGGAACAACACGTTTTCTTTTAAAATCAGTCAAAACGCTAATACCCTAAAATGATATTTTCCCCGAGGAGTGGAATATTTTGCAGAGTGACACAATGAGTAAAAACAGCCCTTAAAGTGTTTGTTCAATGGTTTATGCCTAACGTGAACAGCTCCCTCTAATTGGCCCAATCGGCTTTCACTCAGTTTTATAAACAAATCAGAAGCCCTCGCGTGCAATTGGAAGCATTTTGTGCATCGCTCAACACCGAAATGGGATATCCAATAATTTTTTACGTGGCGGGCATTTACTATTCGGTACTTGCTGCGGTAGGCATTACTGGTAACTGCATCATGCTTCAACTTTGGTGTGTTCTGCCTTTTGCAACGTTAGACCATCGCATGCATTTCGTTTCTTTTCCTCTCTGAGCCAAGCTTATAATTTCCTTTAGTGGTTAATATCGGATGTATTTCAAACGTAATGCCAATTGTTATTTCACCGCATTTATCGGGAGTCTTCTTGTGTGAATTCGCGCGAATGTAGAATCCAGTATATTGTGATATACCCGTCCGTTCATCAGCTCATCCTCCCATGTCTACCAAATGAAATAAAACACAGATCTCTTTTTAAGAGGCAGAGAGAAGAGTTGGATTTGATAGAAGGGAGTGCAGTTCTGTGATGGTCCGCGCTTCGTTCAAAACTACGGGGTTTCTTGTGGTCTTGCGCCAAGCAGTTTTCGATTCACGCAGTGATACGACCAGATCGATTTGAATTGAGGTGATTAGGGACACGGCTGTCATGAAGCGCTGTTTCCTTTTTTTTTGTTCACCGCGTCAACGGGTGTAGTAGACCAGGACACGTTACTGAAGATACTCAAAGGAACTGAAAGCTTTCAGATCTCCCTCAGCGTCCGTGTTGATTACTATGGCTATTGAACTGTGCATGACAGAACGTGATGGCAATGTTGCAGCTAAATAAGACCTGAGTTGTACCCTCTTTGAATATTGTGAAGTTCCCCTGATCTCGCTCGAAGAAGCGCGTGGATGCTATACAAAGAATATTGAAAAAAGTTGCTGCCTGGGCATGCTTTATGAGGATAGGTTGAGTGAACTTGATCTTTTAAGTGACATGATGGGGTCTGACCTGATAGAGGTGTATAAAATTATGCGAGTCATTGATCGTGCCGTTTGCCGGAGGCTTTTTTTCCTCCAAGTTGCATTAACGAGGAGGCTGGGGTTTAAATTGATCGGGAGTAAGTACAGGGGGAATTTAAGGGGGGAGGCGCGTTTTTTTTTTCACATAGAGTGTGAATGCTTTTCAGGTAACCGAGGTGGAGGTATGAACAAAAAGAATTTAAGAGACTGGTTCACGGAACGGGGAAAAATGGAGGGTTATACAGTTGGGAAATTTCAGACAGTTGTAGGTTATTAGGTCGGCGCACACTGACGGGCTTGTACCGTGCTCCATGATACAGCACTGCAAATACGGGAACAATTTGGAGCACGGAAGTTGTGGGAAGAATAGAACCCGATCTTCCCTGTTTCTTTCCGGAGACAAGATTATTTTGCCATTCGTCCACTGAATTAATCCTCCTTAAACTATCGCATGGCCGTGCGATTCTCCGCACCCCTAGTTTTACCATTTAACCTAAGAAGCTGTCGCACTTGCGCTCAATGAACGGCCTCCTTCAAATGACTGCTTTACCAAGATTGCTTCTCTGTTCAACGTTTTCGATGGAATGGCGGGATGGAGTCGTTCAGCCGTTCTTCGGTATTGATTTGATGGATTTATCCGACTGAAAGGTCAAGGTCCATCGGCTTCCCGGATTGTTCCATGTACGGGGAGCAGCGTCTTTGTCGAATGTCTTATACACCTGACACCCTCACCGTAACGCATAAATTATATTTTGTATTCTCCTTTAACTTGGAAAAAAAAGTAACAAAAATATTGAACGGCACTAACCGAGCGTAATTCCGCTTAAATAACGCCACGTCATTATTCCCGGCAGCGTCTTTCAGATCACCATCCGGAGATCATGAAGGGGCTCGGTCAGGATTAGCCCCATGGTCCCCCGGGAGCAGCGCACATTCAAGTATAAACCCTGTTTTCTTTTGACCTCACGTAACATAAATATTTGAATGTTTTTAATGTCGCCGGTGGGAGAGAAGTGCTGAAGAAACCAAAACCTAACGACTTCACAGGCAAGGAGCCCAAAGCTTTGTGCAGAATTCTATGGGGTGGTCCTATGACCGAAGACAGGTTAAGCATGGCTGGTTTACTTGCATGCGAATGTGGTGGCAGAGTCCAATCTCCTCAAGATCTACGTGGGAGTGGTAAGGCCATCGCGTGACAGAGGACCTAAGGACGCTGACGAAGGGCTCCAGCCGAAACGGTGGTGATGTACATAAAGACAATGCTACATAAAGACATAAAGCTGAAGATCCAGCTGCGCTGGATGGGTCACGTCTCCAGAATGGAGGACCATCGCCTTCCCAAGATCGTGTTATATGGCGAGCTCTCCACTGGCCACCGTGACAGAGGTGCACCAAAGAAAAGGTACAAGGACTGCCTAAAGAAATCTCTTGGTGCCTGCCACATTGACCACCGCCAGTGGGCTGATAACACCTCAAACCGTGCATCTTGGCGCCTCACAGTTTGGCGGGCAGCAACCTCCTTTGAAGAAGACCGCAGAGCCCACCTCACTGACAAAAGGCAAAGGAGGAAAAACCCAACACCCAACCCCAACCAACCAATTTTCCCCTGCAACCGCTGCAATCGTGTCTGCCTGTCCCGCATCGGACTTGTCAGCCACAAACGAGCCTGCAGCTGACGTGGACTTTTTACCCCCTCCATAAATCTTCGTCCGCGAAGCCAAGCCAAAGAAAGAACATAAAGACAATGTTTGGCCTGCTGAGTTTCTCCAGCATTTGTGTACTTTTACACTTAACCACGGTGTCAACAGATTCGTGTGTTTTACCTAAGAAGGTTCAGCCTTTTCCAAAGACATGAATGAGTTTGGTGGATCCGAGGTAATTCTGCAATTTCTGAGCAGTCTCTGCATTCCCAATATTTTCCACTACTGGCCCTTCACGGAGCCCATTACCATGGGCACCTGCCCTTCGGATCCTTGCTGCAGTAATTCGTTCATTTATCCATCATTGTGTTATGTTTGTGACTTCTGTTTTATGGCAATTTTAAATGCAATTCATGGAAAGGGGCGACGCCAGGTTTAATGTTCTTCTATTTTCGCGAATGGCAGAGATTCATTCTTAATCGAAATTATAACACTTAAACGTCAATGTTCCACCCACATAGTCGTGTTTGCCCGTCGCTGGCAGGGCTTGGCACAAATCGGATTTCAACCCTACCCCGTCTGAAGCGAACGAGCTGCTGAACCCATCCCATCCGTTGCCACACAGATCCCGAAACGGGCGTCCATCAACATCCTATCTGGATGAAGACAGGCGATGTGGTGCAGTAGTTGGTGAATCCAGGCCGTGGGTTCCGTTTTGGATATTCATTGAAGCCCTTCGGCCCACCTTGCCCGCACTAACCCAAATGGCGACACATTTTATGTAGTTGACCCATATCCCTTTTAACGTGTCCCATCGGTGTGTCCATACATATTTCTTCAACGCCTCAACCACCGGATCTGATAGCTCAGTCAATACACCCATCACACTCTGTGCGAAAAGGTTCCCATTCAAACTCTTCTAATCTTAGCCATATATCCGCTTCGTTCCAGATTCGCCTATGATATTCACGAGCTCGACCTCTCATGATTTTGCACACCTCTATTATGAAATCAGTTCTCCTGCTCCTGCGCCCCAAGGAATAAAGCCCCGGGGTCCTAACCTCATTACGCCCTCTCCAGCTTGACAATATCACACCTGTAACACGACCAGCAAAACTGGACACAATATGGGCAAATTATTCGGATCGTTTCGCAAATGTTTTCAACTTGATCAAATTGAGTGCTTCTGCAAGTAACTTTCGACTTTATATATCTTTGCAGTTAACATTACGGCCATTGTGATCCTGTCGCGAGGAAAATGTGGTCTCAACAAATGCATCACCCGCTACCTGGTGGCTATGGCGGCAGCAGACGTGATGGTCGTTGTTTTTGCTGTTATAGTGGAACAAGTGAACAGTATCTATGTATTTTGCGGGTTCCTGCTCATAACTCCGGTATGCTCTGTGACCCTTGTTCTGAGGCTTGCAAGCACGGATTGTTCCGTTTGGTTTACTGTTGCTTTCACGTTCGATCGCTACGTCGCCATATGCCATCAAAAGTTCCGGAAGCAATATTGTACCGAGAGAACAGCGACTATGGTCATCGCGGCCGTGGTGGCGGGGAGCTGTGCGAGGTGCACTCCAGCTTACTTTGTAGTGGAGCCTTACGTTATGATTGACACAGTTCCGTGGCGCTGCGTCCAAAAGGCTGAGTTTTTTACTTCTCCGTTCTGGAAAGCGTTCGAGTTAATTGACAGTATCTTGACCCCGTTATTACCAATCTGCTTAATCCTCTTGTTCAACGCGTTGACCACCAGACATATTATAATGGCAAATCGAGTCCGCCGGAGTCTCCGGAACAACAGCCAGCATCAGGATCCAGAGGTGCGGAACCGGAGAAAGTCAATGGTTTTGTTATTTGCTCTATCAGCCAATTTCATATTACTGTGGATGCCGTACGTCGTCCATTCCATGAAATGGCAGGTGCAAAATTATTTCTACACCGACAAATATTTGAATACCCCGGTATTTATCGCACAACAGTTCGGGTTTATGTTGCAGTTTCTCAGCACCTGTACAAACACGTGTATCTATGGACTGACGCAGAGAAAATTCAGAGAGGAGCTGAGGAATGGAGCAAAATATCTCGTTACATTAAACGGGCTGCTCTGTAACTAACATTAAACGATTTGTAACAGTTCTGGAATATTAGAATAAATACTCTGGACAGCCAACATTTTGAGTAAATGAACAAGGTAATGGATTAGGGAACAGCGATTTATTTAGAACCACAGAACAGAAACAGGTCTTTGGCCCTTCTAGTCTGCGTCCAACTATTATTCTGACCACTGATCTGCACCCAGTCCATACCTCTCCCATCTATGTACCTGTCCAAATTCTTCTTAGATGTTAAAATCGACCCACATTTACCACTTCATATGGCAGCTCGTTCCACTCTCCCACCACTCTTTGTGTGAAGATGCTCCTCCCCTACGTCCCACTAATCTTTTCCCTTTCACCATTAACCCATGTCCTCTGGTTTGTATATCACTTACCCTCAGTGAAAAAAAAAGCCTATCTAGATTTATTCTGTCTATCCCCCTCATAATTTTAAATACATTGATGAAATCTCCCCTCATTCTTCTCTCCAGGGAATAAAGTCCTGTTTAACCTTCCCTGTAACTCATTTCCTATTCTAGTGAATCTTCTCTACACTCTTTCTATATCATTGATATTTTTCCTGTAGGTAGCTGACAATACTCCCAATTTGGCCTCGCCAATGTCTTATATTGTACAACTTTACCAGAACATCCCAACTCCAATACTCAATACTTGATTTATGAAGTCCAATATGCTAAAAGCTCTCTTTACAACCCTGTTTGGTTTCTAAAAATTGATTGCATGTTGCATTGTTCTGTTAGGCACTTGTTTGTACCCGGTCAGGGGAACGCTCTCTCGGTTTTAATGCTGTATGGTGTCAATTGCAATAAATAAATGATAAGTGATACCTGACCTAATATCTTCCTGTGATGCTACTTGCAGGAAATTATGTTTCTGAATTCTCAAATCCGTCTGTTCTACCACACTCCTCAGTGCCCTACCATTTACTGTGTACATCCTTTCTTGGTATGTCCTTCCTAATGCAACACCTCACACTTGTCTGCATTAAATTCAATCTGCCATTTTTAAGACCATTTTTCCAGCTGGTCCAGATCCCTTTGAAAGCCCTCCTCACTGTCCACAACACCTCCAATCTTAGTGTAGTCTGTAGACCTTCTGATCCAATTTACCACATTATCATCCAGATCATTGACGTAGATGACAAACAATGATCCCAGCCTGATCCCTGAGGCCACCCCACTAGTCACAGGCCTCCAGTTGAGTAGCAATCATTCACTAATACACTCTGGCTTTTCCCGAATAGTAAATGTTGAATCCAGATCACGACCTCACCATGAATACTGAGCATCTGAAAGTTCCTGACTAACCTCCCTTGTGAGTCCTCATCAAAGTCCATGTAAACGACACCCACAGACAGCCTTTTCTTCCTCGACATTCCTGGAAACCCTCTTGAAAAACTGGAAAAGATTGATTAAACCCAGGGTCATCACATGATGTGGTAGAGTCAGAAAGTGGAAATCTGACTCTCCGGAAATTAGTTAAAACAGGGCTAAATAAGCAGTGTGGTGAACCAGACCACTCCATTATCAAATCAGCATCTGTAGTTGCGGCGCCCCACAGGATCAGGAGTGGCCGGAGGAACAAAGAACTATGGGAAGAGCATGACTCCAGAGGTCGGGTGATGGTGATAGTGACCAACTGTATTATTTAAACTCCTGCGAAGGTTCCATTAAACAATTCTGTTAGTTCAGCTCACAGACAACCCCTGTTGTGCTATATTCACTGCACCACTCCCTTCATTGGTGACCCCTGATAATTCAAACAACATTTTGGACCTCCCTATGGATGTGACGAACATGGTTGTGCTACCTTCCCATCAACTGCCATCAAATCAGCCTTTAATAGCATCTCCTCTATTTCCTGCACAACTGCCATGACCTACTCTGCTCCAAGATGCAACAAGCGTCCTAACCTACCCCTCCACCAGCCCATGTATCCACCCTATTATCCTGTACAATTTCTGCCACCTACACCATGATCCCACCACCAGATACATCTCCTATTTCCACTTTACATAGGGATGGCTGTCTCCATGTCTCCTTCATCAACTCATTGCTTCCCACTCTTTGCCTTCTATTTACTTACACTTTTGACTGAAAGAAATGCTACCCTTGTGCCTACACCTCCTCGATCACCACCATTTGGGGCCCCAAACAGTCTTTCCAAGTGAAGCAACATTTCAGTTATGAATATGTAGGAATCATCTACTGCATCCCATGCTCCCGTTGATGCTTTCTGTATGTAAGCAGACCAGGGGGCCATTTGGTTAAGCAGCTCCAATAATGGGGAGCTCCCAGTGTTCAACTATTTCAATTTCTCGGCCCATCCCCTCACCGAGATGTCTGTCCATAAATATCACCATCCACTGTCAAATACTGGACACCTGAAATTGGAGGAACAACAGTAAATATTCAGTCAGGCCACTAACCAACCAGATGGCATTAACAGTGACTTCTCCAGTTTGGGTTAAGTCTCTCCCTGTCTCTCTCTCTCTCTCTCACCCTTTTCCTTTCTCTCTATCTCCTTTCCTCCAGCTCTCCACACCTTTCCTCTCCATGCAGAGAGCAAACTGGGGAGGGGGAATATCATGTGATGCCATTGGATCAGCACGTGAGGACGTGACTCCATGGTTAATTATAAAAAGGGGTTATTAAGAAATGTTATAAACCAATTAACTTTTTAAAAATGCATCTAAACAGTTCTATTTAACAATAAAAAAAAAAGCTGCAGCTTTACCTGAAGCCCAACTAGAAGAGAAGATGAGAAGAGATATGAGGCCTACCTCAATGATGAAGCAGCGAGCTAGTGTTCGGGCAGCTCCCAAGGTGAGTGATCCTTTTGAAGGGCCATCCACCGGTGTCACTCACCCGCAACCAGGGAGAGATGGCGTTGGGAGAGAACCTGAAACTGAACTGTGGATGCGTGAGAAATCATGCGCATGTGGACCAGCTAAACACAAAGCATTACTGGGAAAAGGACCACAAGTCATGGAAAAGTCGGGGACCTCCATTTCAGCACTGGATGATGAGGAGTTGGGTTCCAGAGGAGGATCTGTAAGTGAATTACAGGAAGGATATAAACAGTATAGAGAGAGTGCAGAGGAGATTTGCGAGAATGTTACCAGGGTTTCAGGGTTTGAGTTATAATGAATGGTTGGGCAGGCTGGGACTTTATTCCCTAGAGCATAGAAGATTGAGGAGTGATTTGATAGAGGGATTTAAAATTATGATGGTGACAGATAATATAAATGTGGACAGGGTTTTTCCACTGAGAGTGGGGGAGATTCAAACGAGGGCAGGGATTGAGAGTAAAAGGGGAAAAGTTTAGCAGAAACGTGGGGGGGGGGAATTTATTCACACAGAGGGTGGTGGGGGTATGGAATGAACTTATGGCAGTGGTGGTAGCAGCGAGATTGATGTTAATATTCAAGGAAAGATTGGATAGGTATATGAACGGGAGAGGTGTGGAGGATAATGGGTCGAATGCGGGCCAGTGGGACTAGGTGGGAGAAAATGTTCAGCATGGACTAGTAGGGGCGAACTGGCCTGTTGCTGTGCTGACAATGGTTATATGCTTGTTAAGAAGAAGAAGAACAGCAGGAAGATGAGGTAATTAAAAGAATTAAAACTATTTCACAGAGTAAGGTAGAAGGTTTAACTGCAGCAATAGTGCATCAACTTAAAGTCATGAAAGAAGAAATGAAGGGATTGAAGGCAGAAATGAAAGAAGAAATGAGGGAGGAAACTAACAGAATGTTAGAGGTTGTGAATAAAATGAAGAAGGAATTGGACAAAATGGATGAGACAATAACAAGGGTGCAACAGGCTGAAGACAGGGTATCAAATGTGGAGAATCGAACTATCGGTTTAATTACGGTGAATCAAACACTTTTAGAGAAAGTGGATGTCACGGCAAACTTCAGCAGAAGGAATAATATTAAAATAGTCAGACTTTCGGAAGGAAATTAAGGTTCAGAACAAATTCTTTTTTTTTCAAAAATGGATTCCAGAAGTTTTGGGAGAGCAAAATTTTGAAAATCTAATTGAAATTGAATGAGCTTGTGGAGCTTTCAGAGTAGAACCTCTTCTAAATCAGAAGCCATGCTCTATATTAATTAAATTTCAATGATATAAAGACAGAGAGAAAATTTTAAGTTTTGCTATGAGAGGGGTGAGGGAACAGAAAGGCCCACTTCAATGGAATGTGTTACCAGAGGACTCCAAAACTCAGCAGCAATAGAAATTCATGAAGACAAATGGTTACTTCAACAAAAGTTACTTTTATTTCTTTAAAACAGGATCAAACTTGTGTTTGTGAGTGTGTGTGTGTGTGTGTGTGTGTGTGTGTGTGTGTGTGTGTGTGTGTGTGTGTGTGTGTGTGTGTGTGTGTGTGTGTGTGTGTTTGTGTGTGTGTGTGTGTGTGCGTGTGTGTGTGTGTGTGTGTGTGTAAGTTCAGAAAAGTTCTCTGGTTCACTTCACTGTCCAATCTCGCTTCTCACTCCTGCAAGTTGACTGGTTGCAGACAACTCTTATACTGTCCACAGAATTTAACATTTATGAATTTCACCAGGCTTTTGTGCTTGAAAGGTAATTGGTTACCACTCAGGAAGGTTCTTGTTGGTTTCAGAGAGAGATTTGTGCTCATTGGATACACACAAACTGATTTCCTCCGATCAGCCACTTCAGTGTCTTGCTGAAGAAACTTGCCCCATCAGGGTTTCCCAACCTTTTCTTCTGCAGGTCACCACAGAGTTGCCTTTGTTTCCCTTATTTCTGGTGGAACACTCTAGCCAGCCATTTCCTCTTATGTATGGACCATAAGGGATTTCAACAGGCTGAACTCAGAACTCACAACCTATCTTCAAAATAGGGTTTTTAAACAAATTGCCAGCTTGCCATGACTACGGAAACCAGTTCTCTCTCTCTCTCTCACTCTTAAAGAAAGCCTGTTCGATCTCCCCTCTCTCTCTGCTTACAAACCACATGACCTTCTTAGAACAGCAAACTGCAACCAGACAGATTGCAGTGCCAGACCCAAACTTCTGAGTCCATTCATCTGTTGCTTTCAAAACAATAATCCATTACTCCACAGCATGTCCAATGAACACCTACTTGTGATGTCCTTATAGGCATTCTTGAAAGTTTTTGCTAAGGCACTCAGAGCCCGGCTTGAGCAGAGCTCTGGCATTTTATTTAAAATAAAACACTAAACCCCCAAAATCTATGTCTTTACAAATATATTATCTGTCACACTGTCCCCTAAAAAAGAATTTTAATTCTCAAGTTTAGTTATAACTAAATTGACTTTACAATCACTACATTGATAACAATACACAATATATAATATTAAAACAATGTAACCCAATGTTGAATTTATATTTCTTTACATGCTCAATTTTAACATCTTGACAAACAATCTGCCATCACATTATTTGTACCTCTGAAATGATTATTTGCAGATTATATTAGTTCAATATTAAACTCAATTTCATCAATCTTCTTGTTTTTTTTTAAATTTTATTCAAAAACACCTGAGGATTGTGGTCTGTCAAAATCAGGAGATTTTAACACAGGGCAATAGCAATAGCATCTCCTTTAAATTTTCCAAAGCTGTCTGACATACTTTAGTCAACACAAATTTCTCCCCTTTCTTCAAAAGATTGGTTAAAGGAAGAGCAACCTCAGCAAAATTTTCTATAATATATTGCCATTCCAAAAATAACCTTCTCACTGCTTTCTTGCCATTGGGAATAGGAAATTTAGAAATTGCATTCACCTTAGTTTTAATAGGTGCAACTTTGCCATGGCCAACTACATGACCTAAATATATTAATTTGCAAATTCACTTTTAGCTAAATTGACATTTAACTTTGCTTTGGATAATCTTGCATACAATTTATCCAATTCCCTCAGATGTTCTTCCCATGTGTCACTTTTTGTGACCATTTCATCAATATAAGCATCTGTATGTGCTAACCCTTGGATTATTGAATTAATCATCCTTTTGATATGTTGCAGGCACATTTTTCATGACAAAAATGTAACACGTTATATTCGTATAAACCAGATGGTATCACAAAAGTAGAAATAATCCTTCCTCTCTTTGTGAACTAATGTGAGGTCAATCCACAGGACCATGAGAGTGGCAGAGCACATAATTGGAGTCTTCTTCCAAAGCCTTCCCCACCCCGCCCCCCACATTGACGTAATCTACTGGAATCATTGTCTGAAGAGGGTGCACAAAATCATGGAGGACCCCTTCCACCCTGCACACAGCATCTTTCAGCTGCTCCCATGGGGGAAAAGATACAGGAGTATTAGAGCCAGCACAACCAGGATGAGTCCTGGACAGTGAGAATGCTGAACGACCAAAGGTACTGCTCACAGTAACCATCTGAGATTCTCATATGTACAAACAATACTTATTGATTGATTTATTTGTATCAATAAAATACTTGTCCTGCATATATATATATTGTTTGTCTGTATGTGTGTTCTGTCTGGTTGTGTGCCTGCGTGTTTTTGCACAGAAGACTGGAGAACGCTGTTTCGTCGGGTTGTACTTGTACAATCAGATGACAATAAACTTGACTGATTTAAATCACATGACAGGATTACAAATGTTATTTACCTCCTCAGTGAGCAACAGAATTGTAATTTCAAGAAAGTTATTTTTTTTTTGAAAAAGGCCACTTTCAGACCACGCACCAGTGCCGCTCATTTTCACATAATACGCCTACAACCCCAGTATGTTTCGAATCGGGGAGGAAACTGGACCCCCCGAGGGAAAACTCATGCAGAAATGGGAGAACATACAAACTCCTTACAGACAGCATGGGATTCCAAACCTGGTCCCGATTGCTATGGCTGTAAAAGCATTGCTCTGACTGCTGCACCAACCGAGCCAAGCCAAATGTTATGTAGAACACTGACATATTGTCCCAAAATGTAGAATGTTAAGAAATTGGAACTGGAATAAATCTGGAATTTAATTGCACAATGTTCTATTTCAGGGACTCAGAATTATGAGGTCTTTTAAGTTCATTGGGGTTCAGTCCTGCAATTCCTAGCTGAAGGCCACTAGCAGAGCAGTCAGCTAAAGATGTCAACATTTCAATAAATCAGCGAACATCTACACGTAAAGGTAAGGGTTCCACTATTGTCACATAAAACTACATTTAGAATGTAACATAAGGGGGGTGTGGCAAGATGGCATAGAGTCTAGACGTGTGATCTCGACCTCTCTGGCTGGACTTTTAAGTACCTGTTTTTAACCTCTTGTTTTCAAGTTTAAACTTCTTACATTTTAGTTTAAAGTATTAAGGAACTGTTATGGCCATTAATGGTAAGAAGATTAAACCTCAAGTGCAGAAGAAGTTACATTTTCGAAGTGTTGAAGATTTGGGGCCTAAACAACTTGTTACAGCTTCAGGTTTAACTTCTTTAGTGTCTAAACCACAAAGATTGCCTGTGGGAGCTGAAACAAAAATGTCTACTACTCATCAAGTGAAGGATGGCGCTGGAATTACCCATTCTCAGGAGGAAGGTGCGTGTTCCCAAGAAGTGAATCCTGATTCTGGAAGCCTTTCGATTTTAACAGAGGGAGCACGCAGGAAGATGACTCCATTGTCTGAAATGCATCAGGCAGCATTCTAACCTGAAGATATTGATTTCCTCAGTGATTTTGTGAAAAAAATAACGAACTGCAGGGGGAGACCAGCGTCAACCCCCTGAGGAAGTCGGGGTGCTGTCGCTGGGAGTCCAGACCCGCAGTAAAACCGTTAAAATGCCTTTTGTTGAGTTGCAGCAGGAGCTGCAGTTACCTGGTTCTGCCACTACGTCAGAGAAAGCAGGGCTGAGCTTTTCTGAGTAACAATGTAAGAAGTTAAATGCTGTTATCCAGCCTTTAATGAATGAGCTGGCTCAAATAAATGCTAGTATAAGTTCAGAATTGAATACAGTTAAAGCATGTGTGGAAGCATCTTGTTAAGATTTTTTAAAAATTCAGTCTGCTTTTTTGAAATGTAAACAGCAAGTGGCTTCTAATACAGAAAAAGTGTTGAAGGTTGAAAAATCCGTTATAGAATTGCAAGAACGTGAGAAGGAGTTAGAGAAGAAAATAGACTATTTGGAGAATCAAAGCAGAAGGAATAATGTGAAAATTGTTGGTTTGCCAGAAGGTATAGAAGGACAAGATCTTCTTCGTTTTTTTAAAGACTGGATTCCACAAGTTCTAGGGCAAGAATTTTTTTTCTGGAGGCTTGGTACTGGAAAGAGCTCATAGAGCTTTAAGAAGAACACCTTTACCTGGTCAACCACCGAGACCTGTAATGATTCGATGTTTGAATTATTTGGACAGAGAAGCAATACTTCGACTAGCAGTGCAAAATGTGAGACAATGACAAACTCCGTTATTGATTCAGAATAGCAGAGTTTTTTTAAAATCCTGATTTGAGTCAAGAGGTCATTCAACATCGATGTCGATTTAATCCAGTTAAAGAAGTTTTGTGGCATAAAAGTTATAAGTTTACTTTTCGCTATCCGGCAGTGTTGAAGGTGTTTTATGGAGACTATCAATCTCGGTTTTTTGAGAATGATCATGAAGCAATGATTTTTGCTGATTAATTGCCAGACATAAGAGGACAAAGTCCACCATTATTTCCTAAAGAAAAATCTGGTTGTTCTGGAAACAGAAGAAATGGCAGAAATGGGAAAAACGGGAATGGAAAGAGTCCAACTTCTTTTGA
Source organism: Narcine bancroftii (assembly GCF_036971445.1). Classification (NCBI taxonomy): domain Eukaryota; kingdom Metazoa; phylum Chordata; class Chondrichthyes; order Torpediniformes; family Narcinidae; genus Narcine; species Narcine bancroftii. The sequence continues at coordinate 68,669,182 of NC_091475.1, forward strand.
AATGGGATCTCCGAGTTTGGAATCTCTTGGATGAATAGAAGAATTTTCTTATTGTTAGTTTATTTTTTATGTTATTATGATATTTTGATGTTATTCTTTGTTCGGCTGGGGAGGGAGAGATTTGCTCTAAGTTCTATTAGTCATCAGCCACTGGTGGGTGTTCCACACCCAAATTTTGTTTAGGGATTACTACCTTTTGGTAGTTTATTTTTTTTGGTGGGGGGGGTTATTAATTATTATTTTTTATTTATTTTCATTTTATCTAGCTTTTAATTTGTGATTTTTTTTCTCCTATAGGAGGGCCTATATACATTGATTTGAGTTTTAATATAAAGATATTATTGATCTTTAGTAATATTAGTAAATATGTCAAAGTTGAGGTGTGCTACTTTTAATGTTCGAGGTTTAAACAGTATGATTAAGCGTAAGCGAATTTTGTCAAATATTAAGAAAATGAAAATTGATGTTGCTTTTTTACAAGAAACACATTTGAATGTCAAAGAAAGTATGAAATTGAAGAGGGACTGGGTAGGGCATGTATATTCTTCTTCATTTAATTCCAGGGCTAAAGGTGTAGCAATTTTGATACATAAAAATTTATCTTTTGAATTACAATCAATGGGGGAAAAGGCAGGATGAATTGAATTGTAAGATTTTTAGTGAATTGTGGACTTTAATTAATATTTATGCCCCAAATGTAGATGATGAAATATTTATTTCAGATGCATTTTTTTTATCTGGATCAGGCTAATGATAATGTTTTAGTTGGTGGTCATTTTAATTGTGTTTTGGAACCGTTATTAGATAAATCTCCGAAGAAAGTTAAGAAATCTAAAATGGCAGTTCAGGTTCAAGCGTTGATGAAAGATCTTAATTTAGTAGATATTTGGAGACGTCTTAATCCGACAGAGGAATATTTCTCCTTTTATTCATCTAGACATGAATCATTTTCAAGGATTGACTTTTTTTTAGTATCGGCAGATTTACAAGGGAAAATACAACAAGCGGAATACAAAAGTATGGTGATTTCAGATCATTCTTTGTTATACTTTACATATGCAACCTCTGAGCTTTGACTGCTAATCAGTTTGCTACAAAATTCCTCACGATAAGGTTAGCCTATCTGATGATAAGATTAGCCTAACTGATGAAAAGGATCACAGTGTAAATCAAAGATTTCCCCACGCAAGGTTCGGTCTAAAATATAGAAATTAGTTTTATACAATTGGAACAACACGTTTTCTTTTAAAATCAGTCAAAACGCTAATACCCTAAAATGATATTTTCCCCGAGGAGTGGAATATTTTGCAGAGTGACACAATGAGTAAAAACAGCCCTTAAAGTGTTTGTTCAATGGTTTATGCCTAACGTGAACAGCTCCCTCTAATTGGCCCAATCGGCTTTCACTCAGTTTTATAAACAAATCAGAAGCCCTCGCGTGCAATTGGAAGCATTTTGTGCATCGCTCAACACCGAAATGGGATATCCAATAATTTTTTACGTGGCGGGCATTTACTATTCGGTACTTGCTGCGGTAGGCATTACTGGTAACTGCATCATGCTTCAACTTTGGTGTGTTCTGCCTTTTGCAACGTTAGACCATCGCATGCATTTCGTTTCTTTTCCTCTCTGAGCCAAGCTTATAATTTCCTTTAGTGGTTAATATCGGATGTATTTCAAACGTAATGCCAATTGTTATTTCACCGCATTTATCGGGAGTCTTCTTGTGTGAATTCGCGCGAATGTAGAATCCAGTATATTGTGATATACCCGTCCGTTCATCAGCTCATCCTCCCATGTCTACCAAATGAAATAAAACACAGATCTCTTTTTAAGAGGCAGAGAGAAGAGTTGGATTTGATAGAAGGGAGTGCAGTTCTGTGATGGTCCGCGCTTCGTTCAAAACTACGGGGTTTCTTGTGGTCTTGCGCCAAGCAGTTTTCGATTCACGCAGTGATACGACCAGATCGATTTGAATTGAGGTGATTAGGGACACGGCTGTCATGAAGCGCTGTTTCCTTTTTTTTTGTTCACCGCGTCAACGGGTGTAGTAGACCAGGACACGTTACTGAAGATACTCAAAGGAACTGAAAGCTTTCAGATCTCCCTCAGCGTCCGTGTTGATTACTATGGCTATTGAACTGTGCATGACAGAACGTGATGGCAATGTTGCAGCTAAATAAGACCTGAGTTGTACCCTCTTTGAATATTGTGAAGTTCCCCTGATCTCGCTCGAAGAAGCGCGTGGATGCTATACAAAGAATATTGAAAAAAGTTGCTGCCTGGGCATGCTTTATGAGGATAGGTTGAGTGAACTTGATCTTTTAAGTGACATGATGGGGTCTGACCTGATAGAGGTGTATAAAATTATGCGAGTCATTGATCGTGCCGTTTGCCGGAGGCTTTTTTTCCTCCAAGTTGCATTAACGAGGAGGCTGGGGTTTAAATTGATCGGGAGTAAGTACAGGGGGAATTTAAGGGGGGAGGCGCGTTTTTTTTTTCACATAGAGTGTGAATGCTTTTCAGGTAACCGAGGTGGAGGTATGAACAAAAAGAATTTAAGAGACTGGTTCACGGAACGGGGAAAAATGGAGGGTTATACAGTTGGGAAATTTCAGACAGTTGTAGGTTATTAGGTCGGCGCACACTGACGGGCTTGTACCGTGCTCCATGATACAGCACTGCAAATACGGGAACAATTTGGAGCACGGAAGTTGTGGGAAGAATAGAACCCGATCTTCCCTGTTTCTTTCCGGAGACAAGATTATTTTGCCATTCGTCCACTGAATTAATCCTCCTTAAACTATCGCATGGCCGTGCGATTCTCCGCACCCCTAGTTTTACCATTTAACCTAAGAAGCTGTCGCACTTGCGCTCAATGAACGGCCTCCTTCAAATGACTGCTTTACCAAGATTGCTTCTCTGTTCAACGTTTTCGATGGAATGGCGGGATGGAGTCGTTCAGCCGTTCTTCGGTATTGATTTGATGGATTTATCCGACTGAAAGGTCAAGGTCCATCGGCTTCCCGGATTGTTCCATGTACGGGGAGCAGCGTCTTTGTCGAATGTCTTATACACCTGACACCCTCACCGTAACGCATAAATTATATTTTGTATTCTCCTTTAACTTGGAAAAAAAAGTAACAAAAATATTGAACGGCACTAACCGAGCGTAATTCCGCTTAAATAACGCCACGTCATTATTCCCGGCAGCGTCTTTCAGATCACCATCCGGAGATCATGAAGGGGCTCGGTCAGGATTAGCCCCATGGTCCCCCGGGAGCAGCGCACATTCAAGTATAAACCCTGTTTTCTTTTGACCTCACGTAACATAAATATTTGAATGTTTTTAATGTCGCCGGTGGGAGAGAAGTGCTGAAGAAACCAAAACCTAACGACAAGGAGCCCAAAGCTTTGTGCAGAATTCTATGGGGTGGTCCTATGACCGAAGACAGGTTAAGCATGGCTGGTTTACTTGCATGCGAATGTGGTGGCAGAGTCCAATCTCCTCAAGATCTACGTGGGAGTGGTAAGGCCATCGCGTGACAGAGGACCTAAGGACGCTGACGAAGGGCTCCAGCCGAAACGGTGGTGATGTACATAAAGACAATGCTACATAAAGACATAAAGCTGAAGATCCAGCTGCGCTGGATGGGTCACGTCTCCAGAATGGAGGACCATCGCCTTCCCAAGATCGTGTTATATGGCGAGCTCTCCACTGGCCACCTTGACAGAGGTGCACCAAAGAAAAGGTACAAGGACTGCCTAAAGAAATCTCTTGGTGCCTGCCACATTGACCACCGCCAGTGGGCTGATAACGCCTCAAACCGTGCATCTTGGCGCCTCACAGTTTGGCGGGCAGCAACCTCCTTTGAAGAAGACCGCAGAGCCCACCTCACTGACAAAAGGCAAAGGAGGAAAAACCCAACACCCAACCCCAACCAACCAATTTTCCCCTGCAACCGCTGCAATCGTGTCTGCCTGTCCCGCATCGGACTTGTCAGCCACAAACGAGCCTGCAGCTGACGTGGACTTTTCACCCCCTCCATAAATCTTCGTCCGCGAAGCCAAGCCAAAGAAAGAACATAAAGACAATGTTTGGCCTGCTGAGTTTCTCCAGCATTTGTGTACTTTTACACTTAACCACGGTGTCAACAGATTCGTGTGTTTTACCTAAGAAGGTTCAGCCTTTTCCAAAGACATGAATGAGTTTGGTGGATCCGAGGTAATTCTGCAATTTCTGAGCAGTCTCTGCATTCCCAATATTTTCCACTACTGGCCCTTCACGGAGCCCATTACCATGGGCACCTGCCCTTCGGATCCTTGCTGCAGTAATTCGTTCATTTATCCATCATTGTGTTATGTTTGTGACTTCTGTTTTATGGCAATTTTAAATGCAATTCATGGAAAGGGGCGACGCCAGGTTTAATGTTCTTCTATTTTCGCGAATGGCAGAGATTCATTCTTAATCGAAATTATAACACTAAAACGTCAATGTTCCACCCACATAGTCGTGTTTGCCCGTCGCTGGCAGGGCTTGGCACAAATCGGATTTCAACCCTACCCCGTCTGAAGCGAACGAGCTGCTGAACCCATCCCATCCGTTGCCACACAGATCCCGAAACGGGCGTCCATCAACATCCTATCTGGATGAAGACAGGCGATGTGGTGCAGTAGTTGGTGAATCCAGGCCGTGGGTTCCGTTTTGGATATTCATTGAAGCCCTTCGGCCCACCTTGCCCGCACTAACCCAAATGGCGACACATTTTATGTAGTTGACCCATATCCCTTTTAACGTGTCCCATCGGTGTGTCCATACATATTTCTTCAACGCCTCAACCACCGGATCTGATAGCTCAGTCAATACACCCATCACACTCTGTGCGAAAAGGTTCCCATTCAAACTCTTCTAATCTTAGCCATATATCCGCTTCGTTCCAGATTCGCCTATGATATTCACGAGCTCGACCTCTCATGATTTTGCACACCTCTATTATGAAATCAGTTCTCCTGCTCCTGCGCCCCAAGGAATAAAGCCCCGGGGTCCTAACCTCATTACGCCCTCTCCAGCTTGACAATATCACACCTGTAACACGACCAGCAAAACTGGACACAATATGGGCAAATTATTCGGATCGTTTCGCAAATGTTTTCAACTTGATCAAATTGAGTGCTTCTGCAAGTAACTTTCGACTTTATATATCTTTGCAGTTAACATTACGGCCATTGTGATCCTGTCGCGAGGAAAATGTGGTCTCAACAAATGCATCACCCGCTACCTGGTGGCTATGGCGGCAGCAGACGTGATGATCGTTGTTTTTGCTGTTATAGTGGAACAAGTGAACAGTATCTATGTATTTTGCGGGTTCCTGCTCATAACTCCGGTATGCTCTGTGACCCTTGTTCTGAGGCTTGCAAGCACGGATTGTTCCGTTTGGTTTACTGTTGCTTTCACGTTCGATCGCTACGTCGCCATATGCCATCAAAAGTTCCGGAAGCAATATTGTACCGAGAGAACAGCGACTATGGTCATCGCGGCCGTGGTGGCGGGGAGCTGTGCGAGGTGCACTCCAGCTTACTTTGTAGTGGAGCCTTACGTTATGATTGACACAGTTCCGTGGCGCTGCGTCCAAAAGGCTGAGTTTTTTACTTCTCCGTTCTGGAAAGCGTTCGAGTTAATTGACAGTATCTTGACCCCGTTATTACCAATCTGCTTAATCCTCTTGTTCAACGCGTTGACCACCAGACATATTATAATGGCAAATCGAGTCCGCCGGAGTCTCCGGAACAACAGCCAGCATCAGGATCCAGAGGTGCGGAACCGGAGAAAGTCAATGGTTTTGTTATTTGCTCTATCAGCCAATTTCATATTACTGTGGATGCCGTACGTCGTCCATTCCATGAAATGGCAGGTGCAAAATTATTTCTACACCGACAAATATTTGAATACCCCGGTATTTATCGCACAACAGTTCGGGTTTATGTTGCAGTTTCTCAGCACCTGTACAAACACGTGTATCTATGGACTGACGCAGAGAAAATTCAGAGAGGAGCTGAGGAATGGAGCAAAATATCTCGTTACATTAAACGGGCTGCTCTGTAACTAACATTAAACGATTTGTAACAGTTCTGGAATATTAGAATAAATACTCTGGACAGCCAACATTTTGAGTAAATGAACAAGGTAATGGATTAGGGAACAGCGATTTATTTAGAACCACAGAACAGAAACAGGTCTTTGGCCCTTCTAGTCTGCGTCCAACTATTATTCTGACCACTGATCTGCACCCAGTCCATACCTCTCCCATCTATGTACCTGTCCAAATTCTTCTTAGATGTTAAAATCGACCCACATTTACCACTTCATATGGCAGCTCGTTCCACTCTCCCACCACTCTTTGTGTGAAGATGCTCCTCCCCTACGTCCCACTAATCTTTTCCCTTTCACCATTAACCCATGTCCTCTGGTTTGTATATCACTTACCCTCAGTGAAAAAAAAAGCCTATCTAGATTTATTCTGTCTATCCCCCTCATAATTTTAAATACATTGATGAAATCTCCCCTCATTCTTCTCTCCAGGGAATAAAGTCCTGTTTAACCTTCCCTGTAACTCATTTCCTATTCTAGTGAATCTTCTCTACACTCTTTCTATATCATTGATATTTTTCCTGTAGGTAGCTGACAATACTCCCAATTTGGCCTCGCCAATGTCTTATATTGTACAACTTTACCAGAACATCCCAACTCCAATACTCAATACTTGATTTATGAAGTCCAATATGCTAAAAGCTCTCTTTACAACCCTGTTTGGTTTCTAAAAATTGATTGCATGTTGCATTGTTCTGTTAGGCACTTGTTTGTACCCGGTCAGGGGAACGCTCTCTCGGTTTTAATGCTGTATGGTGTCAATTGCAATAAATAAATGATAAGTGATACCTGACCTAATATCTTCCTGTGATGCTACTTGCAGGAAATTATGTTTCTGAATTCTCAAATCCGTCTGTTCTACCACACTCCTCAGTGCCCTACCATTTACTGTGTACATCCTTTCTTGGTATGTCCTTCCTAATGCAACACCTCACACTTGTCTGCATTAAATTCAATCTGCCATTTTTAAGACCATTTTTCCAGCTGGTCCAGATCCCTTTGAAAGCCCTCCTCACTGTCCACAACACCTCCAATCTTAGTGTAGTCTGTAGACCTTCTGATCCAATTTACCACATTATCATCCAGATCATTGACGTAGATGACAAACAATGATCCCAGCCTGATCCCTGAGGCCACCCCACTAGTCACAGGCCTCCAGTTGAGTAGCAATCATTCACTAATACACTCTGGCTTTTCCCGAATAGTAAATGTTGAATCCAGATCACGACCTCACCATGAATACTGAGCATCTGAAAGTTCCTGACTAACCTCCCTTGTGAGTCCTCATCAAAGTCCATGTAAACGACACCCACAGACAGCCTTTTCTTCCTCGACATTCCTGGAAACCCTCTTGAAAAACTGGAAAAGATTGATTAAACCCAGGGTCATCACATGATGTGGTAGAGTCAGAAAGTGGAAATCTGACTCTCTGGAAATTAGTTAAAACAGGGCTAAATAAGCAGTGTGGTGAACCAGACCACTCCATTATCAAATCAGCATCTGTAGTTGCGGCGCCCCACAGGATCAGGAGTGGCCGGAGGAACAAAGAACTATGGGAAGAGCATGACTCCAGAGGTCGGGTGATGGTGATAGTGACCAACTGTATTATTTAAACTCCTGCGAAGGTTCCATTAAACAATTCTGTTAGTTCAGCTCACAGACAACCCCTGTTGTGCTATATTCACTGCACCACTCCCTACATTGGTGACCCCTGATAATTCAAACAACATTTTGGACCTCCCTATGGATGTGACGAACATGGTTGTGCTACCTTCCCATCAACTGCCATCAAATCAGCCTTTAATAGCATCTCCTCTATTTCCTGCACAACTGCCATGACCTACTCTGCTCCAAGATGCAACAAGCGTCCTAACCTACCCCTCCACCAGCCCATGTATCCACCCTATTATCCTGTACAATTTCTGCCACCTACACCATGATCCCACCACCAGATACATCTCCTATTTCCACTTTACATAGGGATGGCTGTCTCCATGTCTCCTTCATCAACTCATTGCTTCCCACTCTTTGCCTTCTATTTACTTACACTTTTGACTGAAAGAAATGCTACCCTTGTGCCTACACCTCCTCGATCACCACCATTTGGGGCCCCAAACAGTCTTTCCAAGTGAAGCAACATTTCAGTTATGAATATGTAGGAATCATCTACTGCATCCCATGCTCCCGTTGATGCTTTCTGTATGTAAGCAGACCAGGGGGCCATTTGGTTAAGCAGCTCCAATAATGGGGAGCTCCCAGTGTTCAACTATTTCAATTTCTCGGCCCATCCCCTCACCGAGATGTCTGTCCATAAATATCACCATCCACTGTCAAATACTGGACACCTGAAATTGGAGGAACAACAGTAAATATTCAGTCAGGCCACTAACCAACCAGATGGCATTAACAGTGACTTCTCCAGTTTGGGTTAAGTCTCTCCCTGTCTCTCTCTCTCTCTCACCCTTTTCCTTTCTCTCTATCTCCTTTCCTCCAGCTCTCCACACCTTTCCTCTCCATGCAGAGAGCAAACTGGGGAGGGGGAATATCATGTGATGCCATTGGATCAGCACGTGAGGACGTGACTCCATGGTTAATTATAAAAAGGGGTTATTAAGAAATGTTATAAACCAATTAACTTTTTAAAAATGCATCTAAACAGTTCTATTTAACAATAAAAAAAAAAGCTGCAGCTTTACCTGAAGCCCAACTAGAAGAGAAGATGAGAAGAGATATGAGGCCTACCTCAATGATGAAGCAGCGAGCTAGTGTTCGGGCAGCTCCCAAGGTGAGTGATCCTTTTGAAGGGCCATCCACCGGTGTCACTCACCCGCAACCAGGGAGAGATGGCGTTGGGAGAGAACCTGAAACTGAACTGTGGATGCGTGAGAAATCATGCGCATGTGGACCAGCTAAACACAAAGCATTACTGGGAAAAGGACCACAAGTCATGGAAAAGTCGGGGACCTCCATTTCAGCACTGGATGATGAGGAGTTGGGTTCCAGAGGAGGATCTGTAAGTGAATTACAGGAAGGATATAAACAGTATAGAGAGAGTGCAGAGGAGATTTGCGAGAATGTTACCAGGGTTTCAGGGTTTGAGTTATAATGAATGGTTGGGCAGGCTGGGACTTTATTCCCTAGAGCATAGAAGATTGAGGAGTGATTTGATAGAGGGATTTAAAATTATGATGGTGACAGATAATATAAATGTGGACAGGGTTTTTCCACTGAGAGTGGGGGAGATTCAAACGAGGGCAGGGATTGAGAGTAAAAGGGGAAAAGTTTAGCAGAAACGTGGGGGGGGGAATTTATTCACACAGAGGGTGGTGGGGGTATGGAATGAACTTATGGCAGTGGTGGTAGCAGCGAGATTGATGTTAATATTCAAGGAAAGATTGGATAGGTATATGAACGGGAGAGGTGTGGAGGATAATGGGTCGAATGCGGGCCAGTGGGACTAGGTGGGAGAAAATGTTCAGCATGGACTAGTAGGGGCGAACTGGCCTGTTGCTGTGCTGACAATGGTTATATGCTTGTTAAGAAGAAGAAGAACAGCAGGAAGATGAGGTAATTAAAAGAATTAAAACTATTTCACAGAGTAAGGTAGAAGGTTTAACTGCAGCAATAGTGCATCAACTTAAAGTCATGAAAGAAGAAATGAAGGGATTGAAGGCAGAAATGAAAGAAGAAATGAGGGAGGAAACTAACAGAATGTTAGAGGTTGTGAATAAAATGAAGAAGGAATTGGACAAAATGGATGAGACAATAACAAGGGTGCAACAGGCTGAAGACAGGGTATCAAATGTGGAGAATCGAACTATCGGTTTAATTACGGTGAATCAAACACTTTTAGAGAAAGTGGATGTCACGGCAAACTTCAGCAGAAGGAATAATATTAAAATAGTCAGACTTTCGGAAGGAAATTAAGGTTCAGAACAAATTCTTTTTTTTTCAAAAATGGATTCCAGAAGTTTTGGGAGAGCAAAATTTTGAAAATCTAATTGAAATTGAATGAGCTTGTGGAGCTTTCAGAGTAGAACCTCTTCTAAATCAGAAGCCATGCTCTATATTAATTAAATTTCAATGATATAAAGACAGAGAGAAAATTTTGTTTTGCTATGAGAGGGGTGAGGGAACAGAAAGGCCCACTTCAATGGAATGTGTTACCAGAGGACTCCAAAACTCAGCAGCAATAGAAATTCATGAAGACAAATGGTTACTTCAACAAAAGTTACTTTTATTTCTTTAAAACAGGATCAAACTTGTGTGTGTGTGTGTGTGTGTGTGTGTGTGTGTGTGTGTGTGTGTGTGTGTGTGTGTGTGTTTGTGTGTGTGTGTGTGTGCGTTTGTGTGTGTGTGTGTGTGTAAGTTCAGAAAAGTTCTCTGGTTCACTTCACTGTCCAATCTCGCTTCTCACTCCTGCAAGTTGACTGGTTGCAGACAACTCTTATACTGTCCACAGAATTTAACATTTATGAATTTCACCAGGCTTTTGTGCTTGAAAGGTAATTGGTTACCACTCAGGAAGGTTCTTGTTGGTTTCAGAGAGAGATTTGTGCTCATTGGATACACACAAACTGATTTCCTCCGATCAGCCACTTCAGTGTCTTGCTGAAGAAACTTGCCCCATCAGGGTTTCCCAACCTTTTCTTCTGCAGGTCACCACAGAGTTGCCTTTGTTTCCCTTATTTCTGGTGGAACACTCTAGCCAGCCATTTCCTCTTATGTATGGACCATAAGGGATTTCAACAGGCTGAACTCAGAACTCACAACCTATCTTCAAAATAGGGTTTTTAAACAAATTGCCAGCTTGCCATGACTACAGAAACCAGTTCTCTCTCTCTCTCTCACTCTTAAAGAAAGCCTGTTCGATCTCCCCTCTCTCTCTGCTTACAAACCACATGACCTTCTTAGAACAGCAAACTGCAACCAGACAGATTGCAGTGCCAGACCCAAACTTCTGAGTCCATTCATCTGTTGCTTTCAAAACAATAATCCATTACTCCACAGCATGTCCAATGAACACCTACTTGTGATGTCCTTATAGGCATTCTTGAAAGTTTTTGCTAAGGCACTCAGAGCCCGGCTTGAGCAGAGCTCTGGCATTTTATTTAAAATAAAACACTAAACCCCCAAAATCTATGTCTTTACAAATATATTATCTGTCACACTGTCCCCTAAAAAAGAATTTTAATTCTCAAGTTTAGTTATAACTAAATTGACTTTACAATCACTACATTGATAACAATACACAATATATAATATTAAAACAATGTAACCCAATGTTGAATTTATATTTCTTTACATGCTCAATTTTAACATCTTGACAAACAATCTGCCATCACATTATTTGTACCTCTGAAATGATTATTTGCAGATTATATTAGTTCAATATTAAACTCAATTTCATCAATCTTCATGTTTTTTTTTAAATTTTATTCAAAAACACCTGAGGATTGTGGTCTGTCAAAATCAGGAGATTTTAACACAGGGCAATAGCAATAGCATCTCCTTTAAATTTTCCAAAGCTGTCTGACATACTTTAGTCAACACAAATTTCTCCCCTTTCTTCAAAAGATTGGTTAAAGGAAGAGCAACCTCAGCAAAATTTTCTATAATATATTGCCATTCCAAAAATAACCTTCTCACTGCTTTCTTGCCATTGGGAATAGGAAATTTAGAAATTGCATTCACCTTAGTTTTAATAGGTGCAACTTTGCCATGGCCAACTACATGACCTAAATATATTAATTTGCAAATTCACTTTTAGCTAAATTGACATTTAACTTTGCTTTGGATAATCTTGCATACAATTTATCCAATTCCCTCAGATGTTCTTCCCATGTGTCACTTTTTGTGACCATTTCATCAATATAAGCATCTGTATGTGCTAACCCTTGGATTATTGAATTAATCATCCTTTTGATATGTTGCAGGCACATTTTTCATGACAAAAATGTAACACGTTATATTCGTATAAACCAGATGGTATCACAAAAGTAGAAATAATCCTTCCTCTCTTTGTGAACTAATGTGAGGTCAATCCACAGGACCATGAGAGTGGCAGAGCACATAATTGGAGTCTTCTTCCAAAGCCTTCCCCACCCCGCCCCCCACATTGACGTAATCTACTGGAATCATTGTCTGAAGAGGGTGCACAAAATCATGGAGGACCCCTTCCACCCTGCACACAGCATCTTTCAGCTGCTCCCATGGGGGAAAAGATACAGGAGTATTAGAGCCAGCACAACCAGGATGAGTCCTGGACAGTGAGAATGCTGAACGACCAAAGGTACTGCTCACAGTAACCATCTGAGATTCTCATATGTACAAACAATACTTATTGATTGATTTATTTGTATCAATAAAATACTTGTCCTGCATATATATATATTGTTTGTCTGTATGTGTGTTCTGTCTGGTTGTGTGCCTGCGTGTTTTTGCACAGAAGACTGGAGAACGCTGTTTCGTCGGGTTGTACTTGTACAATCAGATGACAATAAACTTGACTGATTTAAGTCACATGACAGGATTACAAATGTTATTTACCTCCTCAGTGAGCAACAGAATTGTAATTTCAAGAAAGTTATTTTTTTTTTGAAAAAGGCCACTTTCAGACTACGCACCAGTGCCGCTCATTTTCACATAATACGCCTACAACCCCAGTATGTTTCGAATCGGGGAGGAAACTGGACCCCCCGAGGGAAAACTCATGCAGAAATGGGAGAACATACAAACTCCTTACAGACAGCATGGGATTCCAAACCTGGTCCCGATTGCTATGGCTGTAAAAGCATTGCTCTGACTGCTGCACCAACCGAGCCAAGCCAAATGTTATGTAGAACACTGACATATTGTCCCAAAATGTAGAATGTTAAGAAATTGGAACTGGAATAAATCTGGAATTTAATTGCACAATGTTCTATTTCAGGGACTCAGAATTATGAGGTCTTTTAAGTTCATTGGGGTTCAGTCCTGCAATTCCTAGCTGAAGGCCACTAGCAGAGCAGTCAGCTAAAGATGGCAACATTTCAATAAATCAGCGAACATCTACACGTAAAGGTAAGGGTTCCACTATTGTCACATAAAACTACATTTAGAATGTAACATAAGGGGGGTGTGGCAAGATGGCATAGAGTCTAGACGTGTGATCGCGACCTCTCTGGCTGGACTTTTAAGTACCTGTTTTTAACCTCTTGTTTTCAAGTTTAAACTTCTTACATTTTAGTTTAAAGTATTAAGGAACTGTTATGGCCATTAATGGTAAGAAGATTAAACCTCAAGTGCAGAAGAAGTTACATTTTCGAAGTGTTGAAGATTTGGGGCCTAAACAACTTGTTACAGCTTCAGGTTTAACTTCTTTAGTGTCTAAACCACAAAGATTGCCTGTGGGAGCTGAAAAAAAAATGTCTACTACTCATCAAGTGAAGGATGGCGCTGGAATTACCCATTCTCAGGAGGAAGGTGCGTGTTCCCAAGAAGTGAATCCTGATTCTGGAAGCCTTTCGATTTTAACAGAGGGAGCACGCAGGAAGATGACTCCATTGTCTGAAATGCATCAGGCAGCATTCTAACCTGAAGATATTGATTTCCTCAGTGATTTTGTGAAAAAAATAACGAACTGCAGGGGGAGACCAGCGTCAACCCCCTGAGGAAGTCGGGGTGCTGTCGCTGGGAGTCCAGACCCGCAGTAAAACCGTTAAAATGCCTTTTGTTGAGTTGCAGCAGGAGCTGCAGTTACCTGGTTCTGCCACTACGTCAGAGAAAGCAGGGCTGAGCTTTTCTGAGTAACAATGTAAGAAGTTAAATGCTGTTATCCAGCCTTTAATGAATGAGCTGGCTCAAATAAATGCTAGTATAAGTTCAGAATTGAATACAGTTAAAGCATGTGTGGAAGCATCTTGTTAAGATTTTTTAAAAATTCAGTCTGCTTTTTTGGAATGTAAACAGCAAGTGGCTTCTAATACAGAAAAAGTGTTGAAGGTTGAAAAATCCGTTATAGAATTGCAAGAACGTGAGAAGGAGTTAGAGAAGAAAATAGACTATTTGGAGAATCAAAGCAGAAGGAATAATGTGAAAATTGTTGGTTTGCCAGAAGGTATAGAAGGACAAGATCTTCTTCGTTTTTTTAAAGACTGGATTCCACAAGTACTAGGGCAAGAATTTTTTTTCTGGAGGCTTGGTACTGGAAAGAGCTCATAGAGCTTTAAGAAGAACACCTTTACCTGGTCAACCACCGAGACCTGTAATGATTCGATGTTTGAATTATTTGGACAGAGAAGCAATACTTCGACTAGCAGTGCAAAATGTGAGACAATGACAAACTCCGTTATTGATTCAGAATAGCAGAGTTTTTTTAAAATCCTGATTTGAGTCAAGAGGTCATTCAACATCGATGTCGATTTAATCCAGTTAAAGAAGTTTTGTGGCATAAAAGTTATAAGTTTACTTTTCGCTATCCGGCAGTGTTGAAGGTGTTTTATGGAGACTATCAATCTCGGTTTTTTGAGAATGATCATGAAGCAATGATTTTTGCTGATTAATTGCCAGACATAAGAGGACAAAGTCCACCATTATTTCCTAAAGAAAAATCTGGTTGTTCTGGAAACAGAAGAAATGGCAGAAATGGGAAAAACGGGAATGGAAAGAGTCCAACTTCTTTTGAAATGGGATCTCCGAGTTTGGAATCTCTTGGATGAATAGAAGAATTTTCTTATTGTTAGTTTATTTTTTATGTTATTATGATATTTTGATGTTATTCTTTGTTCGGCTGGGGAGGGAGAGATTTGCTCTAAGTTCTATTAGTCATCAGCCACTGGTGGGTGTTCCACACCCAAATTTTGTTTAGGGATTACTACCTTTTGGTAGTTTATTTTTTTTGGTGGGGGGGGTTATTAATTATTATTTTTTATTTATTTTCATTTTATCTAGCTTTTAATTTGTGATTTTTTTTCTCCTATAGGAGGGCCTATATACATTGATTTGAGTTTTAATATAAAGATATTATTGATCTTTAGTAATATTAGTAAATATGTCAAAGTTGAGGTGTGCTACTTTTAATGTTCGAGGTTTAAACAGTATGATTAAGCGTAAGCGAATTTTGTCAAATATTAAGAAAATGAAAATTGATGTTGCTTTTTTACAAGAAACACATTTGAATGTCAAAGAAAGTATGAAATTGAAGAGGGACTGGGTAGGGCATGTATATTCTTCTTCATTTAATTCCAGGGCTAAAGGTGTAGCAATTTTGATACATAAAAATTTATCTTTTGAATTACAATCAATGGGGGAAAAGGCAGGATGAATTGAATTGTAAGATTTTTAGTGAATTGTGGACTTTAATTAATATTTATGCCCCAAATGTAGATGATGAAATATTTATTTCAGATGCATTTTTTTTATCTGGATCAGGCTAATGATAATGTTTTAGTTGGTGGTCATTTTAATTGTGTTTTGGAACCGTTATTAGATAAATCTCCGAAGAAAGTTAAGAAATCTAAAATGGCAGTTCAGGTTCAAGCGTTGATGAAAGATCTTAATTTAGTAGATATTTGGAGACGTCTTAATCCGACAGAGGAATATTTCTCCTTTTATTCATCTAGACATGAATCATTTTCAAGGATTGACTTTTTTTTAGTATCGGCAGATTTACAAGGGAAAATAAAACAAGCGGAATACAAAAGTATGGTGATTTCAGATCATTCTTTGTTATACTTTACATATGCAACCTCTGAGAAAATTCAAGTGGCCTATCGTTGGAGGTTTAATACAATGTTATTTAAAAATACGGTATTTATTGATCTTTTGAAATAACAAATTAACTTTTTTTGAAAGAAAATTCTAATTCTGTTCAAAGTAAGTTTGTATTATCGGATGCTATGAAAGCTTATTTGAGAGGACAAATAATTAGTTATACTTCTAAAATAAAAAAGAATCGATTAAATCAGAGTCTTGAATTAGAGAAACAGATCGATGAGTTAGAAAAGGAATTTCAGAAAGGTGCTACAGAAGATCAGAAAATAGATTTATCTAGGTTGAAACTGGAATATAATACTTTGCAATCTTATCAAGTTGAATGTATGATTAATAGGACTAAACAACAGTATTATGAATGGGGAGAGAAAGCACATAAGGTATTTGCATGGCAATTAAAGAAAGAACAGGTTTTGAGGACTATTAATGCTGTTAGACAGAATTTTCTTATCATTTATAAACCTCGTGAGATTAATGATGAATTTTGTTCATTTTATAAAAAGTTATATACATCTGAAGGAAAACAAGAAAATGGATCGATTGATCTTTTTTATCACAGTTGAATTTACCGACATTAGAGGATGCAAATATACAGGAGTTGGAAGCACCATTTACCGATTCGGAAATTAAAATGGCTATGATGAAAATGCCGAATGGTAAATCACCTGGTGATGATGGATTTTCTGTTGAATTTTATAAAAATTTTTATGATGATTTTTCTACAGTGTTTGGAGATTTATTATGTCAAGTTGGAGAAGACTATAAATTATCTGAATCTTGTTCTAGTGCTTTAATTACAGTAATCCCAAAAAAAGATAGAGTTTCTTTGAAAGTATCTTCATAGAGACCAATTTCGTTGTTAAATGTAGATTATAAAATGATAGCTAAAGTTTTAGCGAATAGATTGGATAAACTTTACCTAAGTTGATTCATATGGATCAAACAGGTTTCATAAAGAATAGATATGCCTCAGATAATATTCTACATGTGGTTAGTTTGATTAATAGATTTCAACAATCTTTAGATCACCCGATGGTGATATCTTTAGATGCAGAAAAAGCATTTGATAGAGTTGAGTGGAACTTTTTGTTTAAAGTTCTGGAGAAATTTAAGTTTGGTCCTATCTTTATTGGTTGGATTAAGGCTTTATATAGTAAACCAGTAGCTAGAGAATTGACGAATGGCTTGATTTTGGAACTGTTTAAATTGACTCGATCAACTCATCAAGGTTGTCCTTTATCACCGGCTTTGTTTGGGTTAGTGATCGAACCTTTAGCACAGCTCATAAGACAAAATACACAGATACAAGGTATGAAAGTTTTAGATGAGGAATATAAAATTAATTTATTTGCCGATGATGTATTGGTGTATTTAACAAATCCAGCTCAATCACTTTTGCACTTGAAGGAGTGTCTGATACAATATGGATGTCTTTGATATAAAGTTAATTGGGGAAAAAGTTAATTGGGGAAAAAGTGAAATATTACAGGTAAGTGAAGGAGATTATTCAGTTTATAAGAATATTATTAATTTGAAATGGACTGATCGAATTTAATATTTGGGTATAATTTTGAATGTTAATTATCAATCTTTATATAAATTAAATTATGTTCCATGAATAAAAAAAATTAAACTGATTTGATTAAATGGGAAGATTTACCTTTTAATTTATTGGGTAGGATAAATACAATTAAGATGAATATTTTTCTGTGAATGCAATATTTATTTCATTCTATTCTCTATTTACTTGATAATATTTTTTTTCGAGATTTGAATAAAATGGTTAGGGAGTTTTTATGGAGAGGTAAATTTTCAAGAGTAGTCTTGAATAAATTAACTTGGAAATATGAATTAAGGGGATTACGTTTACCACATTTTCAAAATGATTATGAAAGCAGCCCAACTTAAATTTATTAGTTCATTGATGGATTTGGAATGGCCCCCTAGTTGGGCCAAAATAGAGAGGGCAAATATTTCTGAATTTGAAATACATCAATTTTTGTTTAGATGGAATATAAATTTGTTACAGCAACATAATGTGTCTATATTAAAACATTTAATGAAGTTATGGATAAAGAAAAAGAAAATGATAGGCTCTAGGGGTGATTTATCGGCTTTGACTCCATTGTATAATAATCAACTTATTTATTTTTCAATACACAATCGAAGTTTATTACATTGGAGATTTAAAGGTGTGGAAAATTTGGGAGATTGTTTTAAAGAAGGTAAATTTTTATCTTTTAATCAGATAAGGGACAGTTATGGTATTGATAAGAACTCTTTGTTTCTTTATATTCAAATTCTATCTTTGGTAAAACATTTGTTTGGTAGAGATATGATTTTACCTGAAATGACTAAATTTGAGACTTTTCTTATGAAGGTACCAGAGAAGGGTTATATTTCATCTATGTATCACATATTACAGGATTGTATAGATAAAAAGGGTTGGGATAAATCCAAAAGTAAATGGGAAGTGGATATTGGTTTTATTTTTTCCGAGGATGTTTGGTTAGATATCTGTTATGATAGTATAACTAGACTAATAGATGCACGCTATGCAATGATTAATTATAATTTTTTACATCAATTATACTTAACACCTGAAAAACTAAAAAAGTATGGTTTTCATGAATCAGATTTGTGTTTTAGATGTGGTAATTCTGTTGGAACTTTTTTTCATGCTGTCTGGTCATGTGTATTTATAAAAATTTTTATATATACATACAATCTTTTTGGAAGAAAATTCAATTCTTTTTAGAATACTTGTATAAGATTAAAATACCTTTAGATCCAACAGTATTTTTATTCGGCAGTTTGCAACCTTTGAAAGGTTTGGGATCAGATAAATTTCAACTTGCTTTTGTATATTTAGCATTATCTGTAGTGAAAAAATGTATTGCTAGTATGTGGAAAGATATAAATATGATTGATATTAATAGATAGCATAATGAGATGAAATATTGTTTAATAATGGAAAAAATTACATATATTTTGTGTGATAACTATAATTTTTTATTAATAAATGGTTGTTATATTCAGAATATTTACATTTTGATTTATGTTGATTAGATCCCAATATGTATGTTTAATTTTTCCTTAATTTTTTTTCTTTCTTTATGGCTCTCCTTAGGAGAGTTGGCTGAACTGGGGGGGAGGGGGGGGTCTTTTCTTTTTTTTTCTATAAAATATAATGTTAATGTTTATGGTTAATTGTTGTATATGTTATTTACTATTTGTATTTTGAACAAATAAATAAAGTTAAAAAAAATGAATGTAACATACATGAAATTCTTTAACCTTTTGACTATCGTCAGGCAGGCAGAGAGTCGCTACTTTGTCCATCGCCCCTCCCAGAAACCTACAGTACCTGGTGTTCCTGAGTGGTCTCTCCTTCAAGTACTGACAAGGCCTGAACCTGTTTAGCTTCCAAGATCAGACAATCTCAGGGGTATTCAGCAATTCAGCAATCAGGGGTAAAGAGCAATTAGGAATGGGTATCAAATGGTTTCTGAAGAAATGGCAGAAAGCAAAATGTTAATAAATTAAACCGATGCGAATGAAATTCATTTCCACCCCCTCTAACCACACATCCCTCAATAGGGATGAGTTGAGAGTAGGTGTGGGACATGAGAATTTCAATGTTCAATGCTATATGGATAAGGTAACCAAGCTGGAAGGAGATAACACTGTTTAACATGGAATTTCTCTGACAACGAGAGGAGTTTGCTGTTATATACTTTGCCCAACATTTTCTCTTGCTCATCTGGACAAGTAATTTGCATTAATCTTCTGTAACAATCACATCCTAAACACCACTGGTTTTGTACAGTGTTTTTAGACGTAACAGGCCCTTCCAGCCCATGAGTCCATGCGTAAAGTTAGATCCATTGGCCTGGAAACCCCATGGAGACATGGGAATAAGGTGCAAACTCCTTGCAGACAGCACGCCTTTGACCCCAGGTCACCAGCGTTGCAATCGCGTTGCGCTCTCGTTGAAAAGGCAACAATAGAAAATAAATACTCACTGCCATCCTGTGTAAAAAAGGTGAAGGCAGGAGTGCTTGTTGAGTGAAGGATGCTGGACAAAGTAGCCACTCTGTAGCTGCTTTCAGGTGCTCGGATGCAGATCATGCGCCGGCAGATGCGGCTGGATGAGTGCAGCTGGGACGTTCAGGTGGCCACGGAGAAGACTCCTGTGGACTGTGGCTGTAGTCCCACTGCTGCTTTCAATCCGAGCAAGAGATTATACCTACAGGAGGAGGTGCTCCTCCTGGCCAGGTTCTCCACTTTCGGGTGGCCACCCGACAGCTACATAGGGGTAGAATATGCAGCTTTACATCGGGGTATTTTGGCCACCTGAAAGTGCTTTGTGTCTGCCTTACAGAAGACAAAAACGTTAAAGAGTTTCATGTATGTTACATTCTAAATATACTTGGACCATTCTCCTGAGCGATGATAAGCTCTGAGAGACATCCGTTAAAAGTAAACGGGTTTAAATTAAAGGAGAGCAATAAATTCCTGAAAGAGATTATACAAATTCACAGTAATCCCAGTGCAAAATGGACTTCATTTGGAATAGAGACATCGAGCTCGTCTCGTCAGTTCACGATAAATCCTTGTTTCCCTTGATCGGATATAATGGCATGATGCCATAGATGCCAAGCGCCGGGGGGGGGAGACCCAACTCCGTCCGAAATTGTGTTGGGAATGGCCTATATTTCTGCCTATTTGTTAATCTCCTGGTCTAAAGGCCGCAGATCTGGTCTTCAGCAGTTTATTGTCCATGGTTTCTGGTTGATGCACCCGGATATATTCTCCTCCGGGCATGAAGTCGGTGACCACAGATCCTTGAAGGTTGCCCTGTCCACCGTCATCAGACCGTCTCAGCCTTCACAGATCGCTGCCTCTCGATGCAGGAACGTGCTTTCCCAAGTACGGGCGTGGAATGGAGCGGGAGACCGCCTTGATGTTAGTGAAGTAATGGCCAACGGGTCGTGCTGCTGACAATTTGGGACTACAACCTTCAGCTGTGTTCCTGAAATGAACTCCTTAAGTTCGTCACCGGCGATTCTAATACAGGTTTGGCTGTGTTGCTGTAACTGGCATCACTGAGAACATTGATTTTGTTAAATACAATCGCTTCTGACTATCTGTTCCAATGCCGAATAAGCCTGAAATGCAGCGGAAAGTTGCTCAACTCTACTCCATTTGGCGAAACCCTGTGCTTCGTACAAACACGACACTTATTTGAAGATGATTGTCCGTTTTTTAAACAAGTAATACTGAGCGCAAAGATCGCCCCATTTTCCACATTCTCCTTTAAAAAGGTTGCAAAGAATATTAAAACTATTCATGAGCGAACTCCTTGCACAACAGAACGGGTCAAAATTCTTCACAAGAAGTGTTTGTTCAATGGGCTGTGCCTAATGTAACCGTGGAGATGGTCCACTAATTGGCTCAGTGGAATGTTCCATTACCGTATAAATGTTTGAACCTATGAACACCTGCGTCATTCATAGGTTCGGACAACACATCACTGGTTCACGGCGAAAATGGGATATCCTGCAATTTACTACATTGCGAGTATTTACTATCCGATTCTTGCAGCGATTGGTATCCCTGGTAAGATACTGGAGTCGGCTACAATGTGCATTGTCCCTCCTCTTGCTCGACCCATTGCCCTGCAGAAGAGTCACGTTGAAACCCAGCGCAAGTGCAGCTCGAGATGATGAGGGTTTCTTCAATATGTGGGCTGAAAGCACCCGGTATTTTGTTTCTATTAATGTATTTCGCTCCTTTTGATTTCTGGGAATGCTGCCAATAGCTTGAATGAAGTTAATGCCAACGTTGCCAGTATTTTATCGTGCGCCAGTTTCTCTCGCATTGTCGGTAAATTATGTTGTAGGTTTGAGTGTGAGTGTGACTCTGAGTGTGAGACTGAATGTGAGTGACTGAGTCTGTGTGAGTGCGACTCTGTGTGAGACTGAGACGGTGTGAGTTGGAGTCTGAGTTTGAGTGTGATTCTGAATGTGAGTCTGAGTCTGCGTGTGTGAGTCTGTCTGACTCTGAGTGTAAGAGTGAGTGTGAGCCTGAAAGTGAGTGTGAATCACTCTGAGTGTGAATTTGAGACTGAGTGTGAATCTGCACGGATAAAAGGAGTTAGAACAACCCGCCCACGATTATACACCCCTCACTCTCGCTGCACTTGGTTCGATGAGCTTTCCTGTTTATGTGCGACACACTGGTCATTTCTTCCCGAAACAGAAAGTGACAACTCTTTCTTCTATATGTCGAAGCGCCTGATCGAACTCAACAACTTTTAAAAAAAATGTAAAATGTAGACATAGAGCAGGGTAACACGAATCCGCGCCGCTCAATTTACCTAGAGCCCCCGGGACGTTTTGAACGGTGAGTGGAAACCGGAGCCCCGGGGAAAATCCGCACAGACACGGGGAGAGCGTGCAAACTCCTTACAAACAGCGTGGGATTGGAGCCGCGGTTTCGATCGCTAATTCTCCGCCCAGGTGAACATTTTTCGCAGTTTCAGGTCCTTTTAGCCATTTTGATTTTAAATCTTTGGCTTCGCCCTCCCAATAAACGATGCCCATTTTATTCCTCCATCAATGCTCCCGTCAGCGTTTTTGTTGGTTGCAGACGATAAGCCCCTCATCAGCCAGTCAATCGGCTCCGTTCTCAAGTGCGGGAAGCTGCTGGCGCGCCTGTCACCCGTCCCGCCCTTGCCCTCCGAGTGGAAGGCAGCCATCCTTCTGAATGGACATCTAAGAAAAGCTGTCAGGCTTGGCACAATCCAACTCACCTTTCTTCCTCCTTGCAGTTAATTTGACGGCTATTGTGATTCTGTGTCGGCGAAAATGTGGTCTCTCCAAATGCGTCACTCACTACCTGGTGGGAATGGCAGCAAGCGATTTAATGGGTGTTCTCATTGCTGTGGTGGTGGATCAGATTAACAACATCTATGTTTATGCCACCTTTTTATTTCGAACTCCGATCTGCGCTGTGCTGCTCGTTCTGAGGATTGCCACCATGGACTCTTCCGTTTGGCTCACAGTGGCTTTCACCTTCGACCGATGTGCCGCAATTTGTAGTCGAAAGCTGCGGGAACGATTTTGCACGGAGAGAATAGCGACCGTGGTGATAGTGGTCGTGGGAATTGGCTGCTGTGCGAGGTGTATTCCCTATTATTTTGCCGTGGGACCGTATATCATCAGTGACCGGGGACCGGGGCGCTGCGTCTTTAAGGCTGAATATTTCACAGCAGCCTTTTGGAAAGGATACCAGTTGTTTAACAGCATCGTCACTCCGTTGTTGCCAATCGGGTTGATCGTATTGTTCAATACTTTAACCATCAGTCATATCTTAGCCGCAAATAGAATCCGCCGAGGATTCTGCCACATCGCTGACAATCAGAAGGACGGCGAGCAGGAGAATCGGAGAAAGTCCATGATTCTGTTGTTCGCTCTCTCGGCTAATTTCATTTTATTGTGGATACCCTTTGTCGGATATACCATGAATTGGCAGGTTCAAAATTATTATGTCACAGACAGGTATTTGAATACTCCGCCGTATATCCTGCAGCAAGTCGGGTTCATGTTACAGTTTCTCTGTACATGCACCAACACTTGCATCTATACATTGTCTCAGAAGAAATTCAGGGAGGAGCTAAAGAATGGAGTGAAACGTCCCCTTGGGCTATGTGCTCAGCTGTGCCAATAAAATGCACGTCTGGTTGCAGTTTCAGGTGTGCGCTCAAATCAAGGCTCTAAAATATACTCGGGGAGTTGAATTGGGTTTGCGCCACGTTGTTCCAGCGCCAGCGACCCGGGTTCCAATCAGACGCCATCTGTCAGGGTTTCCTCCAGGCGCTCCATTTAATCTCCACCATTCAAAACGTACGGGAGGGACTGTATGTTAATTGGGCATTTGGGCGGCATGGGTTCGTGGGCCAAAAGAGCCGATGACCATGTTTTATGTCTAAATTTTAATTTGAAAAAATAATGTTCGTAGGGAATAGGGTTGGCGGTGTAGGCACTAACCTTTGGGGCATAGTGAACCAGCTTGGAAAATGGGCTCAGCAATGGCAGAAGGAATTTAATTGAAGTGTTGCACTTAGCGAGGACAAATCAGAGCGGGATAGCAAGGAACTGCAGAGGGAGAATACAGAATCAGTTCCTGGAAACTGGCGTCGCTGATAGATGGGATGGTAAAGAAAGCTTTAAAAAAAACTTTATTTAAAAGATTTTTGAACAAATTACAATCAAACATCAGAAATAAATCAATTTTTATATATATTTATAAAAAACAAAAACCCCTCCCACCCTCCCATCCCTTCAGCCAAATATAAAAATAAAACAATATATACAATATTTCAAAGTATTTCCAAATTCATATACTCCAAATAAGAAGACCACATTTTAACAAAAACAGAATAATTATCATGCAAGTTACATGTAATTTTTTCCATAGTAATACAAGCTCTCAATTCATTATGCCAACGTACTATATTAATCTCCACATTATCTTTCCAAGTACTAGTTACACATTTTCGTGCTACAGACAACACGAAACATACAAATGCAATGTGAAATTGATCCAACCCCAATCCCTTCGAAGAGACCAACAAAAAAATCGATGGGTTTTAATTTTAAATAATTTTTCCAAAACCAACCTAATTCCTTCCCAAAATGGTTGTGCTTTAACACAAGACCAAACGGCATGTAAAAAAGTTCCAGTAAATAATCCACATATAAAACAAGAGTCCAAACTACTAAACCCATTTTTTTCAGTTTCTCTGGAGTCAAATATTACTGATGTAAAAAATTATAATTAACCATTCCATATCTTACATTCGTCAATTTGGTTACACTTTCATATTCTCTTGAGGGATAATATAAGTTAAATCACTTTCCCATTTAGTCCAAGATTTCTCCCATTCTGGTATATCCATACTTTCTTGTAACAATTGATAGATATCCGAAATATAACCTTTCTTTGGTATAGAGGAAATCAAAGATTCAAATTTCATCAACTTAGGTAAATTCATCTCTTTACCATAATTATCTTTTATCAGCGCTCTGAGTTGATAATACACAAATAAAGAATTTACAGATATATCAAATTTCTCCCTTAATTGATTAAAAGAAAGAAACTGACCAAAACGGTCCTGAACTATCTTTATAACCTGAGAATTAAAAGGAATAATCTGATTATTATATAATGGGGTTCAAATTGATAATTTACCCTTCGATCCTAAAACCATATTTCTTTTAACCCATATCTTTTACAAATGTTTTAATACATTTATGTATTACACGTATATTACATTCCTGCAATAAGTTTGTATTCCACTTAAATATAAGTGTACATCATAAGATGTACATCAACTTCTGTACATCAACTTCAGAAATACAAGCCATTTCCACCTTTGCCCAACTCAGAGGTTGGTAAATATCCATCAATCTACTGACAAATTTCAACTGAGCAGCTTCATAATAATTTTGAAAATGAGGTAACTGAAGTCTACCAAATGCATATTTCCATGTAAGTTTATGCAAAGCTACTCGTGTTAATTTTCCCTTCCATAAAAATTCCTGCACCACTCTGTTCAAATCCTGAAAAAAATCCCTTTGAAAGTAAGCATGGTATTGACTGAAATAGATACTGAATTTGAGGAAAAATATTCATTTTAATACAATTTATTCAACCAATTAATGTTAACAGAAGATCTTTCCATTTAATCAAATTCATTTTAATCCTCTTTAATAAAGTAACATAATTTAATTTATATAAAGACTGATAATCTGCATTTACTATTACTCCTAGATATTTAAATGTATCTGACCATTTTAATTTAATAATATTTTTATATTCTGAATAATCTCCTTCCCCCATCTGGCACTGTTTCACTCTTATCCCAGTTCACCTTATATCCAGATAACTCCCCAAATTTTAACAAACAATACTGTAAATATTTCAAAGACTGCCCAAGGTCTGTCAAATACACCATCACATCATCAACAAATAAATTAATCTTATATTCATCATCTGCAATTCTCATCCCTTTAATCTTATTATTCAGTCATATTGTCTGAGCTAATGGTTCAATTACCAATGCAAACAAGGCTGGTTATAATGAACAACCTTGCCGAGTCGATTGTATTAATTTAAATGGTAAAGAAGTTTGACCATTTGTCACCACCCTAGCAATTGGATTTTTATATAAAGCCTTAACCCAACCAATAAAATAAGGGCCAACATTAAACTGCTCTAACACCTTAAATAAAAAATTCCATTCAACTCTATCAAAAGCTTTTTCTGCATCCAGTGCAACCACCATTGGGTCATTGGGTTGCTGTCTTGATGCATTGACCAGTGTTATCAATCTAAGGATATTGTCAGATGCATTTCTATTCTTAATAAAACCTGTTTGACCTATATGCATCAACTGAGGTAAATATTTAGCAAGTCTATTCACTAACACTTTTGCTATAATTTTATAATCTACATTTAATAAATAAATAGGTCTATACAAAGATACTTTCAACAGATCCCTGTCTTTCTTTGGAATCACAGTAATTATAGCACTCAAACAAGATTCTGGTAACAACTGATCCTCAGTTATTTTCTGCAATACATCTCCAAATACAGAAGATGAATCTTCATAAAATACTTTATAAAATTCAGCTAAAAATCCATCATCCCCTGGCAACTTTCCATCCAACATCTTCCTTAATCTCAAAATCTGTAAATGGAGCTTTCAATTTGTTAACCTCCTCCTCCCCTAAAACAGGTAATTTTAATTTAGATAAATAAGATTCAATAGAACCAACATCCTGCTTTCCCTCAGAAGTTATAATTTTTGATAAAATGAATAAAACTGATCATTAATTTCCTGAGGTTTATAGGTAACTTGAATTCTTTTTAACAGCATTCATTGTTCGCAACGTCTGTTCCATTTTTAATTGCCATGCTAATACCTTATGAGCTCTCTCATCCAGTTCATAATAACGTTGCTTAGATCGGTGAATTAAACGCTCATACTGGTAAGTTTGTAATGTATTATAGCATAATTTCAACTTCATTAAAGCAGCTTTTTTATTATCTTCTGTAACATCTTTCTGAAATTCCTTTTCCAACTCAGTGATTTGTTTCTCCAATGTTAAGCTTTCCACCACATATTGTTTTTTTTAACTTTCGTAGTATAACTAATAATTTTCCCATGCAAATATGATTTCAAAGCATCCCACAGTACAAAATTACTACTTACTGAAGTAATATTCTCAGCCAAGTATAAAGTAATCTGTTCCTTCACAAAAGTAATAAACTCTGGTTTCCCCAGTAGCATTGTATTAAACCTCCATCTAAAGACAATTGCACCACTTCTGGACTTGCACAGGAGAAAAACAACAAAGAGTGATCTGATATAACCTGGCTTTTATATTCAGCCTGTAGTACTCTACCTTGCCAATGCGCTGATACCAAAAAAAAATCTATTCTAGAAAATGAATCACGTCTCGATGAATGAAAAGAAAAGTCTTTCTCTAGAGGATTTACTCTCCTCCAAATATCAATTAAATTCAAACCTTTCATCAAAGCTCCTATTTGTATTGCCGTCCTTGATTTCCTTATATTTTTTGGAGATCTATTCAATAAAGGATCCAAAACACAGTTAAAGTCTCCCCCAATCTAAATATTTTCATTGGCCTGATTTAACAGTAAAAAAGTCTCTGACATAAACCATTCATCATCTATATTGGGTGCATAAATATTTAATAAGGTCCATGATTCAGCAAAGATTTTACAATTCACCATCATAACCCTCCCAGCATTTCCTTCAAATGATTCCAATTCAAACGGTAATTTCTTATGAATTAAAATCGCTACACCTCTTGCCTTAGAATGAAAAGAAGAAACTCTTCTTGGTCACATGACCAACCCACTTTCTCATCAATTTCAAATGCTCTTTTTCAGTCAAGAGTGTTTCTTGCAAAAAAGCAATATCAACTTTCATTTTTTTAATGTAAGCCAATACTCATTTATGCTTAATTGGATTATTCTATCTCTGGACATTAAAAGTTGCAAAGATCAAATCAGACATTTTGTTAATTTAATAATATATTCACACTACTATAAAATATTGCTCCCCTTTCTAATTCCCTTAATATTCTAAATCCTCCCCTATATAAAAATTCGAAAAAGTAAAAAAAATAGAAAAAATACACTACCCCCCAACAAACTACTAGGAAGTAGTAGCTCCCTAAAATTCTGGGTGTGGTAAAACCCACTAGTGGCAGATGACTATAAGGTCTCAGTGTCATCCACCCGCCCCCCCCCCCCAGTCAGACTTTCAGAAAGTACTTAATCAAATATATTCAACCCAATGATTCCAGACCCAATGATTGTTCCGGGTCCTCAATATCAAGAAGACTTTGCGTCAATTCAACTTTCTTTCCATTCTTTCTGCATTTTTCATTCTTCCCATTCCCATTTCCATTTACCCTCCTTTTAGGTGACGACGATGGTGACTATCCACTTCCTCGCAAATCTGGTAATGAATTAGTGAAAATGAATGTATCATGGTCATTTTCAAGAAACTGAGATTGAAAATTCCCATAAAAAATTTCAATACAGCCGGGTAATGAAAAGCAAATTTATAACCCTTTCGCCACAATACTTCTTTAGCTGAAATAAATTCTCAGCGTCTTCTAATAGTTTCTTGACTCAAATCAGCATAGAAAAACATTCTGTTATTTTGAACCATAATTGGAGTTTGACTTTGCCGCGCCTTCTGCACCGCAACTCATAATATCATTTCTCTGTCCTGATATTTCAAACAATGAATCAAAACTGCTTGTGGTGGTTGACCTGGACACATTTTTTTTCTTCAATGATCTATGTGCCTGGTCTGGTTCCAAACCATCCGGAAAAAAATCAATTGCCCAGTACCTCAGGAATCGATTTCTTAAAAAAATTTACTGGATACGAACCTTCCGTATATTCTGGAAGACCTACAATTTTTACATTATTTCTTCGACCCTGATTCTCTAATGAGTCAATCTTCTTCAATAATTCCTTCATCTGAATCCCCCAGTCCACAAAAGAATCCACTTTTTCCATTTTTTCTCTATTACCATCCACTTGATTCTTACATTCAAACAAAGCTTTTTCAATTTTAAAAAAAAATATCCTGTCGAGTCTCTACTGTTTTTATATATCTACTTTTTCTTTCTTTGGCTTGGCTTCGAGGACGAAGATTTATGGAGGGGTAATGTCCACGTCAGCTGCAGGCTCATTTGTGGCTGACAAGTCCGATGCGGGACAGGCAGACACGATTGCAGCGGTTGCAAGGGAAAATTGGTTGTTTGGGGTTGGGTGTTGGGTTTTTCCTCCTTTGTCTTTTGTCAGTGAGGTGGGCTCTGCGGTCTTCTTCAAAGGAGGTTGCTGCCCGCTGAACTGTGAGGCCTCAAGATGCACGGTTTGAGGCGATATCAGCCCACTGGCGATGGTCAATGGGGCAGGCACCAAGAGCTTTCTTTAGGCAGTCCTTGTACCTCTTCTTTGGTGCACCTCTGTCTCGGTGGCCAGTGGAGAGCTCACCACATAACACGATCTTGGGATGGCGATGGTCCTCCATTCTGGAGACGTGACCTACCCAGCACAGTTGGATATTCAGCAGCGTGGATTCAATGCTGTCGGCCTCTGCCATCTTGAGTACTTCGATGTTGGAGATGAAGTCGCTCCAATGAATGTTGAGGATGGAGCAGAGACAACACTGGTGGAAGCGTTCTAGGAGCCGTAGGTGATGCCGGTACAGGACCCATGATTCAGAGCCGAACAGGAGTGTGGGTATGACAACGGCTCTGTATACGCTAATCTTTGTGAGGTTTTTCAGTTGGTTGTTTTTCCAGACTCTTTTGTGTAGTCTTCCAAAGGTGCTATTTGATTTGGTGAGTCTGTTGTCTATCTCATTGTCGATCCTTGCACCCGATGAAATGGTGCAGCCGAGATAGGTAAACTGGTTGACCGTTTTGAGTTTTGTGTGCCCGATGGAGATGTGGGGGGACTGGTAGTCATGGTGGGGAGCTGGCTGATGGAGGACCTCTGTTTTCTTAAGGCTGACTTCCAGGCCAAACATTTTGGCAGTTTCTGCAAAACAGGACATCAAGCACTGAAGAGCTGGCTCTGAAAGGGCAACTAAAGCGGCATCGTCTGCAAAGAGTAGTTCACGGACAAGTTGCTCTTGTGTCTTGGTGTGAGCTTGCAGGCGCCTCAGATTGAAGAGACTGCCATCCATGCGGTACCAGATGTAAACATCTACTAACATCACTTTTAACTACGTCATATCTTTCTTCATAGAAGTCATCTTTTGACACATACTGTTCATTTTAGTTTTCACTTCCATGAATCCTTGATTTATCTGAGTAGACAACTGCATTGACATGTTTTCCATTTGATGAGCAATCCCTCCAATATTGTAAACACAGAACCCAGTCCAGGTTCCATCACTTCCCCTTGAGGCCTACCCTCTCTGGTCCAAGTCCCCATATATTCTTTCTGTGTTGGTTCCAATAGCGCTCGGCTCGCTTCCTCTTCTGACACAATGATTCCTCTTCCAGTGCGGCTGTGGGTCTAGATACCCATCGACAGCATGCTGACCTCATCATCCCGCTGTCTTTTGGGCTCCCCCACAGCCCACACCTTCTCTAATAATTCCCGAACTCACGACACACCGCGCATGCCCGGAAGAGTCACCGATCGCGCAGGTGCATCCTCCAATGCTACACTGCATGCCCCTAGACCACCAGGTAGTACTGTGGGCTCACACATCTCCGCCTGCGCATATGGGCTAACAGGGGTGAAATCAGCACGAGCTGAGCTCGTCACAGAACCGGCACCATCTTGCAGATGCACGAACGGTGCTGGCATAATACTCAGCCGAGCAGGGGTTATTTTAGGCTTGGGAGCTCCAGTTGCTGACTCTGTGGCTTCAATTTGGTAGGAAGGCCTCAGTTCTTCAACACTTTTATAGGGTAATTTCTTTTGTAAGCGAGTTTTTGATTTATTGACATTTGTAGCCATTTCAATCCTCCACTATTCCAAAGTCTGTAAATACTATTTTTAACCACTTTTACAAGTTTTAAAATTGGGTATTTATAAGTCTAACTGGGGGAAGGTGGAACTGCACATCTTCCCTCTAAGCCATCTTGCCACACCCCCCTCCCCCCGGATGGTAAAGAAAACTTTTGGCACATTGGTCTTATCAATCCCAGTGTGGAGTGCAGGAATTGGATGTTATGGTGAAGTTGTATAACTTACTACTGAGGCCAAATTTGCAATAAGGCTGAAAATGTGCAGAGAGACTTTGAAAGAATGTTACCAGGATTTGATGAGTCAAGTAAAAGAAAATGCTGAGTAGGTGAGGATTGTATTTCCTGGCACATTGGAAAATGTGGGGAGATTTGATAGACATATTCAAAATAAGGAGGGGTATAGACATGATAAATACAAACAGGCTTTTCTCATTGAATGTGAGTGAGACAAGAGCAAGAGATAAGGGTGAAAAGGAAAAAGTACCCGAACATTTGGGGGAAATGTAAAAATGTGTGGTGCATACCTTGGTATGCTACTGATAGAATCCCTGCATGTGAATATAATGCAGATAGTTTAAATGTGGTTAATATTAAGCTGTTTGGTCTGGGGACCAGAGATCATGGTGAAGGCATCAATCTGCTCTGAGGCAGTATGGTAATCTGAAGAAACAATAATGGAGATGGGGTAGATAAATGGATGGATGAATAGAAATAAAGAGCAGAGTGAGAGAGAGAGAGAGAAGGGAGGACAGGTGGAGGGATGGGGATAGAAGGAGGGAAAACAAGTTTAATGAGCTGGAAGCAGAGAACCAGCTGCATCTCCCTTTGTCATTCCTTCTCTGTCGGTGTCCAACTTCTCATAGGCAACTCATTTACTGGTTCTACTACTATAAATTAGACCACATGCAATATATTACTTTATGCTCAAATTTGGAACACTAAAACTTTTGGAGATGGTTCATGAACAAAAAATGGAAAAACAACCTAAAACTACTTACACAATGGTCAGTAATCGCCCCCCTCCCCCATCCTCTCTCCCTCCAATCCCCCTGCCCCACCCTCAGAATAGTTAATATGAAAATAAAATATAGTGATATAAAGTGAAAGAAAAAATAAACTTTCAGGATTGCACAGGGGGATATCATCTGACATACATATTCAATCAAAATCTTTTTTTCAGAGGAGATTCTTGTGGGACGAGAGGCACATTATAACATTATAAATTTAAACCTAATATTTGAGTTTATGGCTGCCAAATTTGTAAAAACACAGCATATTTATTTCTCAAATTATTTTCCAAAGGAATACAACTTTGAATTTCTGCATTCCATCAAGCCATACTCAAATACGTATCTGATTTCCTTGCCACTGCTAGTGTAACTTTAACAAATTCTAATTGGTATGTGGACAATTTTAATTGTGGTCTTGTTCCTTCATTATTTCCTAATAAAAATAAATCTGGATTTTTCAGAAATACAGCACCTGTATCTTGCTCCCAAAAGGATCTTACCTTGGGACAAGACCACATCTGAAATATTGATCTGATTAATCTAATTTCAATCTATTAATTTTCTGTGGTATAAGATATAACTGATGTAGAAAATTTATACTGAACTAATCTATATCTTACATTAATAGTGTTAGTCATACAATCTACAAATATCAACCCATCTCCGCTCGGCTCATCAATTGTGATACTTAAATCCAGTTCCCACCTCTGTCGAGATTTATGAACTCCACATTTAGGAGTTCCTAATTGTAATAAAGAATATATTGGGGGCATGGCGTGATGGCGTAGGAAAATGTGGAAAAACCTCCCCCTGGCAGAACTAATTAATACCTGATTTACAACTTTTTGAATTATTCCTAAAAATATTTTAAGTATTGATGGAGATCCCGACCTTACAGTTATGAGGAAAATCAAAGCACATGGGGAAGAAATTGGTAATTAAACAGTCAGGAAATGTTAAGTGAATAGGCCGAGGCTGCAGGGGGATCTGACCTCCTCCAGCCTCATGATCCTGGGCTGTGGGGGGCGTCCATACATGCAGTCAGGTGGCCCCAATGGTTTTGCTAACAGAGGAGGAAGAAGAGGAAGATGTCGCTACACTGGCAGAAGAAGAGGACAGCAGTTGGAAGAAGATGCAAGTTTAACAGAGGGTAGGTCCGAAATTAAGAAGTCTGCTTTGTTTAAATCAGATTCAGCATCACTTAACCCTGTTTTAAATTATATAGTTAAACAGATTGGAATTTTGGCTTGCAAATGAATCAGGGATTGACCAAAATGAGGGGTGCGATGTCTGAAATAAGGGCAGAGATATCCACTATTAAAATGGATGTGAACAAATGTCTTTGAGCTATTGGTAAGGCTCAAGATAATTTCAAAAAACTTGAAGAATCTTTTTTTGACTGTAAGGATGAAATGGATCAATATGAAGAAAGAGTTGATCAGATAGAAGATTCATTTACTGGTTGGGAGGTACAGAAGACAAGTTTGTTGAAGACGAATCAAAGTCGAAGGAATAATGTTAAAATTGTGGGACTACCAGAAGATACTGAAGGTTCGAATCCACTTCAGTTTTTCCAAAAAAGGATTCCTGAGGTCTTGGGAGCGACCAAATTCCCAGATGGGTTGGAATTGGATAGAGTGCACTTGATGATTAGAAGAAAACCATACTCCGGTCAACCTCCTTGTTCCGTTTTGATCCGGTGCTTATGCTACCAAGATCAAGAGACGATTTTGAGACTTGCAGTTCAGAATGCTAGACGTAATAAGAGCACACTGATTGTTCAGAATAGCAGAGTATTTTGTTATGCTGATTTAAGTCAGGATATTATTAAATGTCGTAAAGAATTTTAATTCAGCTAAAAATATTTTGTGGCAGAAAGTTATCCTGCTGAGTTGAAAGTTTTCTATGTTAATTACCAGTCTCAGATTTTTGATAATGATCATAACATAACATAACAATTACAGCACGGAAATAGGCCATTAGGCCCTTCTAGTCCGCAACGAACCAAACACTCCTCTCTAGTCCCACCTACCTGCACAATGACCATAACCCTCCACCTTCTTCTCATCCATATACCTGTCCAGCTTTTTCATAAATAATAAAATTGACTCTGCTGCCACTATTTCTCCCGGAAGCTCATTCTACACTGCTTCCACTCTGAGTAAAGAAGTTCCCCCTCATGTTACCTCTAAATCTCTCCCCCTTAATTCTTAACTCATGTCCTCTTGTTTCAATCTTTCCTCCTCTTAACGGAAATAGTCTATCCACATCCATTCTGTCTATCCCTTTCATAATCTTAAATACTTCTATCAAATCCCCTCTCAACCTTCTACGCTCCAAAGAATAAAGACCTAATCTGCCAAATCTCTCCCTATACTCTAGATGCTTAAACCCAGGTAACATTCTGGTAAATCTTCTCTGCACTCTCTCCACTCTGTTTATATCCTTCCTATAATTAGGTGACCAGAACTGCACACAGAACTCTAAATTAGGCCGCACCAATGCCTTATACAATCTCAACATCACTTCCCAACTCCTATATTCCATGCAATGATTGATAAAGGCCAGCATACTAAAAGCCTTCTTCACCAGCCTATTCACATGAGTTTCTACCTTCAGGGAACGATGTACCGTTACTCCTAAATCCTTCTGCTCTTCTGTATTCATCAATGCTTTCCCATTTACCACGTATGTCCTGTTCTGATTCTTCTTACCAAAATGAAGCACCTCACACTTATCAGCATTAAATTCCATCTGCCATTTTTCAGCCCACTTTTCTAAGCAGCCCAAATCCCTCTGCAATCCTTGAAAACCTTCTTCATTATCCACTATTCCACCTATCTTAGTATCGTCTGCATATTTACTAATCCAATTCACCACCCCATCATCTAGATCATTAATGTATATAACGAACAACAATGGGCCCAATACAGATCCCTGATACACACCACTGGTCACCGGCCTCCAACCTGACAGACAATTTTCCACTACCACTCTCTGGCCTCTCCCTTTCAGCCAATGTTCAATCCATTTGACTATCTCAAACTTTATACCTAAAGACTGCACCTTCCTAACTAACCTTCCATGTGGTGCCTTATCGAAGGCCTTACTGAAGTCCATATAGACAACATCCACTGCGCTACCCTCATCCACATTCCTAGCCACCTCTTCAAAAAATTCAATCAGATTGGTCGAACAGGACCTTCTGCTCACAAATCTGTATTGAGTGCTCCTGATCAGACCCTGTCTATCCAGATATTTATAAGTACTATCTCTAAGAACTTTCTCCTTTAATTTACCTACCACAGACGTCAAACTTATAGGCCCATAATTGCCAGGCTTCCTCCTTGAACCCTTTTTAAATAACGGAACCACATGCGCAATGCGCCAATCCTCCGGCACTATCCCCATATCTAATGACATTTGGAAAATTACCGTCAGAGCCTCTGCTATTTCCTCCTTTACTTCTCTCAATGTTCTGGGGAAGATCCCGTCTGGTCCCAGAGACTTATCCACCTTTATATTCCTCAAAAGCCCTAACACGACATCTTTCATAATCACTATATTCTCCATATTTACCCAATTTGCTTTTTTTAATCTCACATATCCCAATATCCTTCTCCTTGGTGAATACCAAAGAAAAGAAACTGTTCAATATCTCCCCCATTTCTCTAGGCTCCACACACAGTTTTCCGCTCCGATTCTCTAAGGGACCAATTTTATCTCTCGCTTTCCTTTTACCATTAACATATTTGTAGAACCCTTTTGGATTAATTTTCACCCTGCTTGCTATAGTCTCCTCGTACCTTCTTTTAGCTTTCCTAATTCCTCTCTTAAGATTCCTCTTACATTCAATGTATTTTTCAAACATCTCCTTAATTCCATTCTTCTTATACCTAATGTACGCCTCCCTTTTTCTTCGAACCAAGTTTCCAATATTCCTTGAAAACCACGGCTCTTTCAAACCTTTTGCCCCTCCTTTTAACCTAACAGGAACATAAAGCTTTTGCACTCTCAAAATCTAATCTTTAAAAGGCTTCCATCTCTCTACTACATCCTGCCTATAAAACAAATTGTCCCAATGCACACCCTGTAAGTCCTTTCGCATCTCCTCAAATCTAGCTTTTCCCCAATCAAAAACCTCAACCCTTTGCCCTGACTTATCTCTTTCCATAATGACATTGAAGCTGATGGCATTATGATCACTGGACCCGAAATACTCGCCAACACTAACCTCCGTCACTTGACCCATCCCATTTGCCAACAGTAGATCTAACACTGCTCCTTCTCTGGTCGGCACCTCTACATATTGTTGTAAAAAACTATCTTGCACACATTTCACAAACTCTAACACATTCACAGAATGTGTTTCCCAATCTATATGTGGAAAATTAAAATCTCCCATAATTAGAACCCTGTGCTTATCACAAATAACCACTATCTCCCTACAGATTTGCTCCTCGAGGTCTTGGTCCCCTCCGGGTGGTCTATAATACACCCCTACAAGTGTAACCTCTCCTTTCCCACTCCTCAGTTCCACCCAAATAGCCTCCGTGGACGAGCCCTCTAATCTATCCTGCCTAAGCACTGCTGTAATATTCTCCCTGACAAGCAATGCAACACCACCTTCTCTTGCCCCTCCGACTCTATCACACCTAAAGCAACGAAACCCAGGGATATTCAGCTGCCAATCACATCCCTCCTGCAATCATGTCTCACTAATCGCTACCACATCATACTTCCAAGTATCAATCCACACCTTCAGCTAATCCACCTTTTTTACAATACTCCTGGCATTAAAATATATGAATTTCTGAGATTTCCCAATTCTTAATCCCTGTTTTCCCTCATCTTTAATAACAACATTATTTCCTTTTCCTGCCAATTGCCCTTCATCTTTTTCCAGAGCATTTCCTTTCTCTATCACCTGCCCATCCATATTCAAATATTTACTACAAACTTTCTTTGTTTTGCATTCTAACCTTCTCCTTACTGCTCTGTACTATTTTGCTCCCTCCCCCCAACCATTCTAGTTTAAAGGATCCTGAGTAGCCCTAACCAGGATTCTGGTTCCCCTGGGATTTAAATGTAACCCGTCCTTACATCTTCCCCAAAAAATGTCCCAGTGATCCAGAAACTTGAA
Source organism: Narcine bancroftii (assembly GCF_036971445.1). NCBI lineage: Eukaryota > Metazoa > Chordata > Chondrichthyes > Torpediniformes > Narcinidae > Narcine > Narcine bancroftii. Next base: position 68,706,343 of record NC_091475.1, read on the forward strand.
ACCCTGCCCCATACTCCACCCCTTCAGCCACGTGTTAATCCTCCACCTCATTCTATTTCTATTCCCACTGTCACATGGCACAGGGAGTAATCCAGAGATTACCCCCTTTGCGGTCCTTCTTTTTAACTCCCTACCTAACTGCCTGTACTCACTTTTTAGGACCTCTTCTCTATTCCTCCTTATGTCATTGGTACCTACATGTACCACGACCTCTGGCTCCTGTCCCTCCCACCTTAGGATATCCTGGCACCAGGGAGGCAAACCACCATCCGGTTCTCCTTGCTGCGTCCACAGAATCCCCTATCTGTCCTCTTAACTATGGAGTCCCCTACCACTATTGCCCTCCTCTTCCTTTCCCTACCTTTCTGAGCTACAGGGGCTGACCCCATGCCAGAGGCACAGCCACTGCTGCTCTCCCCAACTTTGATGTCCTCCTCAACTGTACTCAAAGAGGCGTACTTATTGCTGAGGGTTACAGTCATAGGGCTCCTCTCTGACACCATGTGGCCCTTGTCTTTGTTAATTCTTTACCTGTTAATAAGCAGGATTGGTCTTTTCAACAACCTGTGTTTATTTCTGAGGAGGGATCAAGGAAAGAGAGATGGGGACACAACAGCTGATCGATATTGATGAAGATGATCAAGTTAACTGCATATTGGAAGCAGCTTATCATACTTGATGTAATTGTTTTTTTTCATTGTTTGTTCTGCTTGGGGTGGCTTGACTGCCAACTCTTCCGAAGTCATCAGCCACTTGTGGCATTGGTCACTCCTGTGTAATCGAGGGGGGTACAACACTTATATTGTTGTAGTTTTTTTGAGGGGAGCGTTTTTTTGTTTTATTTTTGGGTTTTTTTCAAGCTTTATCTTTAAGGAGTTTTTCAGTTTTGGGTGTTGTGTGAGGTGCCACTCCGGGGGAGACATAAATGGTTAGGACTAATTTGAATTTTGCAAGTTTTAATGTTCATGGGCTTAATAACCCAATTAAAAGAAAATGGATATTAGCTTATATTAAAAAGATGAAAATTGATATTGTATTTTTACAAGAAACACATTTGACTGAAAAGGAACATCAGAAGTTGAAGAGAGATTAGATAGGGCACGTTATTGCGTCACCTTTTAATTCTAAACCAAGAGGTGTTGCTATTTTAATACATAAAAAGTTATCTTTTACATTGGACTCAGTTTTTGTAGCAGTGGGTAGAGTATTGGTGGTAAATTGAAAGAATTTTTCTGAGACTTGGACATTGATGAATGTTTATGCACCTAATATAGATGATGATGTGTTTATGGCAGAAGCTTTTTTGAACTTAAATCAGACTTATGATAATGTCTTGGTGGGTGGTGACTTTAATTGTTGCTTGGACCCTTTATTGGATGAATATCCCAAAACTCTGGGAAAAACAAAGATGGCTAAACAGTTGTCAACGGTCATGAAAGATCTGAATTTGGTAAAGATTTGGAGGAGGTTAAACCCGACAGAGAAATACTTTTCTTTTTATTCAGCCAGACATGAATCTTATTCTAGAATTGATTTATTTTTAGCATCAGCACAATTATAAGGTAGATTCACTCAAGCAGAATATAACAGTAGGATTTTGTCTGATAATTCTTTGCTATTAATTTCTTGTACTGGTTCTGAAAGAGTTGAAACTATATATGCTGGAGATTTAATATGTTATTGTTGAAACGACCTGAATTTATTAAATACATTTGGGAATATATTAAAAAACCATTTTGCAGATAAATGAAGGGTCGGTGCAATGTAAATTTATTTTATGGGATACTTTGAAAGCATATTTGAGGGGACAAATTAGTAGTTATTCAGCTAAAATTAAGAAACAGTATTTGGTAGAGAGTCAAGACTTGGAGTAGGAAATTGACAAATTGGAAAAGGAAGTACAATGAGATATAACAGAATATGAAAAGGCTCAGTTGACTAAGTTAAAGTTATGGTATAATACTTTATAAACATATAAATTTGAGAAGTTGATGCAAAGAACTAAACAACACTATTATGAGTTGGGTGAATGTGCCCAAAAAGTGTTAGGCAATTGAAGTTGGATCAGGTTTCTTGGACTATAAATGCTGTTAGAAGAAGTTTGAGCATTATTTATAAACCTCAGGAGATCAATAATGAATTTTATTTATTTATGAAGAATTGTACACTTCTGAGGTTATACAAGATAATGATCGAATTGATGCGTTTTTGTCTAATCTGGATTTGCCATCATTAAAGGATAAAGAGGCGAAGGAGTTAGGTACTTTTCTAACTGATATAGAAATTAAAGAAGCATTGCAAGCCATGCCCAGAGGGAAATCCCCAGGTGAAGATGGTTTTACTTCTGAATTTTATTAAGAATTTTATGATTTATTGTTTCCTGTATTAATGGAAGTTTTGAAGCAGGCTACTGAAACTGGTTCTTTTCTGGAATCTTTTTCTAAAGTATTGATTATGGTAATTCCAAAAAAAGATCCATTAAAAGTATGGTCATATAGATTGATTTCTTTACAAAATGTGGATTACAAGATAATGGCTAAAGTTTTAGCTAATAGATTAGCTAAATATTTGCCAGAGCTGATTCATGTAGATCAGGCTGGATTTATTAAGAATCGATATTCAGCAGATAGCATTTTTAAGTTGATTTCTCTGATTAATGTTTCTCAGGAGCAACCCAACCAACCTATGATAGTGGCTTTAGATGCTGTGAGGGCCTTTGACAGAGTGGAATGGGTGTTTTTTATTTAAAGTATTCGAGAAATTTAAATTGGGACCTCTCTTTACTGGTTGGGTGAAGGCTTTATATAAGAATCCATCAACCAAGGAGATGACAAATGGACAAATATCATGTTTGTTTACATTATCTAGATTGACTTGGCAGGGATGTCCTCTGTCACCAGCCTTATTTGCATTGGTAATAGAACCATTGGCTCAAATGATCAAACATGATGGCATTATTAAGTGTATTAAAGTGAATACAGATGAATATAAAATTAATTTATTTGCAGATGATGTTTTAATAAATCTAACACATCCTGTAAAATCCTTGAGACATCTTCAAATGTGGTTAGAGCAGTATGGTAGGATGTCAGGCTGTAAGGTTAACTGGGAAAAAATGCCTTTAGTAAATGAAGATTATTCAGTCTGTAAGCAGAAGACACAATTTTGGTGGTCTGCCAAGATTAAATATTTGGGAATAGTTGTTGATGCTGATTATCAACATTTATATTAATACAAATTAATTACCTTTATTAAGTAAAGTTGAATATTACTCAAATAAATGGAAAGATCTACCAATAACTTTGGTATGACATGTAAATTGTATTAAAATGAATATTTTTCCTTGTGTACAATATTTGTTTCAATTGATTCCTTGTAAATTTGTGAAAACGTTTTTAAAAGATTTAAATGCCTTAATATGACTGTTTTTGTGGAAAGGTAAATTGACAAGAGTGTCATTACAAAAACTGACTTGGAAATATTCCTTAGGAGAACTACAATGACCACATTTCCAAAATTATTATCAAGCAGTGCAGTTAAAATTTATCAATAGGATGTTTGATACTGATCAATCTTTGACATGGGCTAAAGTTGAGATGGCTCAGATTTCTGAGCAAAGTATAGATCAGTTTATTTATAAATGGAATCCTTGTCTTTGGCAAAATTATAATTTACATATGTTAAAACATTTAAATGTTAAAACATTTAATGGTATAAAAGGAATCAAATTGTTGGAACTAAAGGTAAAATCTCAGCTAGGATTACCAGAATAAATTGTTTCCTTTTTCATGAACAATCAATATTTGAAATCATGGGAACAGAAAGGTATTAAGTTGGTAGAAGATTGTTATGAAGCTGGGTATTTTCTTTCATTTTATAGACTTAAAGAAACATTTGGAATTATGTTGAATACATTGTTGCATATTATCAAGTTCCACCCTTGTTGTTAGATAATTTTGGACATTAATTAAGGCTACCTAAATGAACTAAATTTGAAATTTTACTTACTGACGGGGTAAAAAAAAAGAATTTATTTCAGAAATGTATGCTTTGTTGCAACATAAAACCAGATGTATATAAAGCAAGAATTAAATGGGAGAAAGATTTGTCCATTCCAATATCTCAGGATGAATGGATGACCAAATTAATAAATGTAATATATAGACTAGTTCATTATAATTTTCTTCACCAGCTTTACCTAACCCCTGAGAGGTTAAGGAAATATGGATTTAGTATTTTGGATTTGTGTTTTCAATGTGCAAAGATATTCATTCTTTTTTTACATTCAGTATGATTGTGAAAAGGTGAAACTTTTTTGGTGCAAGATTATGGAATTTTTGGAAGGTGTATTTAAATTGAAACTTTCACTCAATCCATTTTTATTTTTGTTGGGATATAGTACGACATTGAGTTCAGGGCTAAAATTAGAGAAGTTTCAAATTGCATTTATTCAATTAGTATTAGCTGTGGTGAGAAAATGTACAGCCATTACTTGGAAGAATGAAATTGAATTGAGTATTCAAAGATGTCATATTGAGACAAGATCCTGTATTCCACTGGAAAAGATAACATAACTTATGTAATAATAATAATTTTTTTTAAGGTGTGAAGTCCATATATGAAGTATATGAGTTTAGAAATATAGTACATTTCTTTTTCACTTTCCCGATGGGGATAGCATCCTCCATGGCAATAAGTGGACAGTTATATATATATGTGTTAACTCCTTTCTTCATTTTCTATTTTTTTGGGGGGTAGTTATTGGGGGTGTGAGTGGGGGAGGGGGGAATTAGGGGAGAAAATTTTAATAAATAAAATATCCAAATAAAAGAATATATTGTAGAAGTAAATTTCTTAATAATTCCTCTCCTAATAAGAATTTCTACGTCACTCCAGCCAATTTAATGCATCAACATTAAAATTTATGTTTCATTGTCTTACTTATCTTGATAAATTATATTCAATCCCTTTCATGTTACTTCTGTCTGACTGGACCAGAATCAGCTCAATCTTGACAAATACCTTGGCACCATCCTGATTTGCCATGAAATCCTAGATGTGAGGGATAGGGTATCTTCCGGTCAGCTGTTGTGATCTTAACAAGATCACAATAGTTCCCAAAGGGTTTCCACTCCCCAGATGTTTTGGAGAATACATCAAGCATGGATGTCCACGGGCTGTCTGAACGGTGCACTATGCCCATTTCCTCCATCCTGTGGAACTTGTCTTTGGCTAGTTGGAGCTTGTTGGGGGCAGCCCACATGCATGTGCATGGATTGGTGATCTGGAGGTTGGGATGTGGTGCTGTACCCTATTCTTGGGGCTGGCCATTGCAAATTGAGAAGTTACGATGTTCGGGAAATCAGCTAGGATCTTGGCATTCTGGTTGTCGGAGAAGGTCACTGAGCAGAGGTGAGGTGCAGTCATTTCGGCATTGGTGCAGTCATTTCGGCATTGGCGCAAGGAGATTGATTCGAATGTCTTGAGTAAAGTTGAGACAATGAGACATTGTCCTTTCAAATTAACCAGCAGGGAGTGAGCCCAGAGGAAGTTGGAGCCCGGCAGTGGTTGTGAGACCGTCCATGGTAAAGGTCCACTTGAAATGGCAGGAATTGAAGTTGAACAGGATCGTGTGTCTTGATGCTGCTGCCCCTTTTTTCTGGAACGAGTGTCGATGCTCAAGATGGGGCAACACACTGACCTCCCTCCCATGTCAATGAGAAAGAGCTGCCCCGAATGACAATTCCAGATGTAGAGGGCTGATCTTTCTGGCCGCTGCCATTGCCACTACTGAGAGTCGGCCAAGGCGTTTTCCGGGTGCGTGCAGGGTGATCGACATTGGCAGGCTGCAGAGCCCCATCTTTGGTTGTAGTAGAACCACTTGTCCTTACTGACTCTGATCGAGGCTGACATCACTTTCACCCTTTCTGTGGAGGCTGGGGCTGTCTGTATCACCTGGCGAGGCACAACCACCACCCGGTTGATGGATGCTTTCCCTGATGTTTGGCTTGGCATCGTATGTCAGCTGCCAGCCATCTGGGGTGGGGTGTGGGGGTGGAGTGGGGGGTCGGTGAAATCGTCATCTGAGAGGAGCAGGCAGATGTCCTCAGGCATTTGCTTGAGGAAAACCTGTTGGAAGAGGAGGTAGGACCTGTGTCCATCCATCAGGGCGAGCATTTCGTTCAGTTTGGGGTCACATCGGACAGCCTTGTGCAGCAGTTTTGCCGCCTGTTGCGGCGGGAGAGACCGAATGTAGGCTTGAGGAGCGTTTTGATCCCTTCCTACTTGAAGGTGGTTGTGATGTCCGGAAGGTGGGCAGTTGGAGTGAAACTGCCTTCTGTCGACCTGAATTGTCTTCTTCCAGCATTTTGCAATCCAAAATTGGCCGTTTTGAATCGTTGGGGTCACCACTATCGTCGTTTGTGAGTTGGACAAACACTAAGTTTAATTATTTAACAATTGGGTCCAAATATTATTAATAATTCAACAGTTCAATTCCGATGTCGTTATCCCGACCTGTCGACTCAGAGAGAGGAAAAGAAACGACCCAGCCTTGCGCTGCCGGTCCGCTGCTTGGACCCCATCACGCTCCGGGTTCCCGCTCTTGCGAGAGCCCGAACCTCTAAACGCCGGTTCCAGAACGAAGTGGCGCGATCCGCCACACAGTAAATTATTTCAAATTTTATACTTATGTGATTTTCATGACATTTTCTGCGTGTATGTGATGGTGAGGGGAAAAAATGTACTGTCTGTGGACCGGCGAAAGCATAGGGAAGTAAAATGGTCAAGAAAGCATGTGCTTTCATGAGCTAGGGCCATGAAAGACAAGAGCTGGGAGGCTATGGTACAACTTAATGAAATGTTAGATCACAGCTACAGTACTGAGCACAGTTCTGCTTGCCACAACATTGGAAGGACTTGGTTACCCAAGAGAAAGAATCAAATAGAGTCAACTGCTAGAGCTAACCGAATAAATGTCATTTGAAATTTGTCTCATTTTAAACTTAAAGTCATTGTTGTGGTATATCCCAATAGAAATAATAACAGATCAAGTGTTAACTTAAATTTGATTAAACCTTCCAAAAACTCCATAATCCTATACCAAAAAGGCTTCATCTTTTCACAAAGCCAAACTGAATGTAAAAAAAAGTACCAATTTCTTTTCCACATCTATAACATACATCTGAAGAACTAAGACCATATCTTTTTAACTTCTCAGGAGTTAAATACAATTAATGTAAAAAATGATATTGAACTAAGCTATATCTCACTTTAATTAATTTAGTCATACTATTCTCACACATATTCATCCACTCTTCCTGAGGTATAGGAATAGATAAATAATTTTCTCATTTATTTTCCGTTTTGAACAAATCAGATTTAGTCATCCTTTGTTGCAATAAATCATACATTTCTTAAATAAAACATTTTTAAATCCCATCAGTGAATAAATGTTCAAACTTAGATCATTTAGATAATTTCAACTTACACCCTAAATTATCTAATAATCAAGTATGTATTTGATAATATGCAAATAATGTAGTTGACGTAATCCCAAACTTTTCCTTTAATCTAAAAAAGTTCGCTCTTCATAACAATCTCCCACCAATCCGATACCCTTATGTTCCCAAAATCTCAAATAGTGATTATTCACTGAAAAAGGAAATAATTTGTTCTGATATATTGGAGTTTTAACCAAAATTTACCTTTAGTTCCAATAATCCGATCCCTACTACACCATATCTCCATCAAAATTTTCAACACAGGTAGATTATAGTTCAGTAAAAGACAAGGATTCCATTTATAAATAAATTGATCAACATTTTGTTCTGAAACCTTGGCCAATTCAACCTTAGCCCAAATAAGGGATTGGTCCATGTCAAAGATCCTATTAATAAATTTTAACTGGGACACCTCATAATAATTATGAAAATATGGTAATTGAAGTCCTCCATGTCAACTTTTGTAACAATACCCTTGATAATTTACCTTTCCATAAAAATAAACATATTGAAGCATTTAATTCTTTTAAAAATCCCTTTGGAAGCTTGTAAGGAATAGATTGAAAAAGATATTGCATACGAGGAAAAATATTCATTTTAATACAATTCACATGCCCCAATAAAGGTAATGGTAAATCTTTCCACCTATTTAAATCAAATTTAATTTTATTTAATAAAGGTATATAATTTAGCTTATATAAATGTTGATAATCAACATCAATAACTATTCCTAAATATTTAATCTTATTTGACCATCTGCTTACAATCTGAGTATTCCTCACTTGCTACCAGGAATATTTCACTTTTCTCAATCTGAAATGTCCCCAAACAAGATGAAGTAAAAGACCAGAATATCCACTGCTATCATTCATACCTTGAAAGACACATCACTATTTCCTTGTGAGATTATCTTGATTGTCGTAAAGTTGAAATAAACAGTGATATTAAACATCAGTTTGAAATGATATTTTGGTATTCAGAGGTGTAACACACTTATTATTCCAGGAGAATGAGAAATTGGCTGCAGTTAATAAATTTCATTCAAATAAATCAACTGGTAAATTGAATGCCTCTTTTCCATGATTATTTCATAAGAACATGTCAAAACATGTTTTCTAACAGAAAAGTGAGAAAGTATGGAGAGGTAGTTTTACCCCAAATGTCAATACTTTGTGTGCTGATAAATGACATTGGAAATGGATCAAGGACATACCCCTCGATAAGCATTATATCTCAAATTTCACCTTTACAACAATTAGGATTAACATTTGTCTCATCAGTAAAAATGTGTGTGAAATGCACAAGTGGAAAGTTAGATGGTCAACATCTCACCAAGAATGGAAGGTGTAATGACATTAGTCATAGAATTAATAAAGAATGCATAAAGTAGAGATGTGAAGTCCTTGTCTGAATGTCAGGAGAAATCAAATGTATTTTCTGATGCGCATTACTCGCACACTGACGACAACAACGCTGTTTCACGATTGAAGTGGAAGGTGGGGATTTCAAAGGAATAGTCCACTGATGAAGGACAAACCAAGCTGGACTATTGACCTGGGGTTACTTTAATGAGAAGGATTCATAGGGAGATGGATATTGGAGACAGGATTTAGTAACTTCACAAATCGCGCACTCAGTGTTGGTTCAGAACTAGCACAAGCACTCCGAAAGGCTTGGACGAAGAAGACCAAGGAACCGACAGCCAGGGCAGGGACATGCTTGCAGAATGTGGATTGTCTGAGAAGCCAACACTATCCCTGATAACTTTATCTGCGAGAAGAGCATCCAACTGCTGCTCCTGATAGACCACGTCAGGGAATTGGAGCTGGAGTTGGATGAACTCTGGGCATTTGGGAGGCAAAACGGGTGATGGACAGGAGTTATGGGGACACTACCACACTTAGGAGGCAGGAGGAAGATAGTTGGGTGACAGTCAGAAAAGGGAAAGGGACCAGGTCATGAGTGCAGGACACCACTGTGGCTATTCCCCTTAATAACAGGATGCAGTTTTTGATACTGTGGGCGGAGGGAGATGTCCTACCAGGTTTCTGGCATGGAGTCTGGTCCTTTGGCAAGATGGGAAGGGAGAAGAGATGACCTGTAGAGATAGGAGATTCCATTGTTGATGGGAGAGATAAGAGATTCTGTGAATTGTCTTGGATTGAATGTTGCCTCCCTGGTGCCAAGATCCAAGATATCTCAGATCGAGTTCATGCATTCTCAGAAGGAAGGGTGAGCAGCCAAATGTCGTGGTCCATGCAGGGACCAATGAGGTGGGTAGGGATGGTGATGAAATCCTGCAAGGTGAGTTCAGGGAGTTAGGCACAAGGTTGAAGGAAAGGACCTCCAGGGTTGTGATCTCATGATTGTTACCTGTACCATGTGCTAGTAAGTTTAGAATTAGGGGTAATGCAGATCAACACGTGGCTAAAGAAGGAGGTGCAGGAAGAAGGGCTTCAGGTTTTTGGATCATTGGGCTCTCTTCCAGGGAAGGTGGGACCTGTTCCGAAGGATGGTTTGCATTTCAACTAGTATGGGACTAATATGCTTGTGGGAATGTTTGCTAGTCCTGTTCCAGTGGTGTGAAACCAGATTTTCAGAGGAATGGAAACCAAAATATGAAAACAGATAAAGGAGTGGAGGAGGAATAAGATGATATGAACACTGAATGTAAAGTCAGAAATCAAAGGGTTGTGCATGGTGGAAATATTCTCATGTGCATCTATTTCAATACAAGGAGTATTGTAGGAAAGGCAGATGAGCTAAGAGCGTGGATTGGAATGTGGAAATATTACACTGTAGCCATGAGTGAAACTTGGTTGTAGGAGGGGCAGGACTGGCAATTCAATGTTTTGGCTTTCCATTATTTCAGATATCATAGAACGGTGGGGTGGAGGGAGTTTGGGGGGAATGAAAAGGGGAAGAGTTGCATTGTTCATCAGGGAAAATAACACAGCTGACAGAACAGACCAGAGGGCTTGTCACCTCAGGCAATATGGGTGAAGCTGAGGAACAGGAAAGGTATGACTCATGGGGTTGTATTATAGACCAACTGATAGTCAGATAATTGGATAAATCAAAATTGTAATAGTAGGAGATTTAACTTACCACATATTGACTGGAACTCCCATACTGTAAAAGGGCTGGATGGCTTGGAGTTTGTCAGAAATGTTCAGGAAAGTTTTCTTAATCTATATATAGAGGGATCAACTAGAGGGAGTGAAATACTAGATCTTTTAGGGACAAAACAAGTGACAGAAGTACAAGTAGGGGATCATTTTGGGTCTGGTCCTTGGTTTAAGATTCTAAACTGGAGAAGGCCAATTTTGATGAAATGAGAAATAATCTAGAAAGTGTGGATTGTGACAGGATGTTTAATGATGTGTTCGGTAAGTGGAAAGCAATCAAAGGCAAAATTTTGAGAGCACAGAGGTTATTTGTTTCGATTGTGACAGAGTATTTTGAGGTGGCTTAGGAGGAATTGCTAGAGCAGTTTGCACACACACATATTGAAGGAGTTTAGAAACATTATTTTAATGGTAGGAGTTCTGAAACAGTTATAGAAGGTAGACTGAAACAGCAAGAAAAAAGCTAAAATGTTCTTTGTGTAAAACGGTGCATGAAAAAGCAGAACAGAATAAAAAAAGATAACAGGAATTTAAGAAATATGCACGTACACACACAAAGAGCTTATTTAATAGGGGGTGGGGAAAGGAGGTGTGAGCATGGGATAAGAGAAAGTTGGAGTCAGTCACGAGTCAGATTAATAGAGAAAAGTGCCAAACCAATCCAAGAAGGACAAACGTAAGACAAATGTAAGGGGAGGTGAAGTAAAAATTGTATAAAAACAAAGAGGCTTCCCGCCCTCGGGGTACTTTCCCGAGGTAAGGGGAGAGTACCCAACCTTGCAATGTTGTAAATATAAATAAATGTTCTTTGTTCTCAATTTTTGTCTTGAGCAATTTCTGTGAAGGTACTTCTGTTTCTCACAAATCGGGGCTCGTCCGGGATCCCACTCCCTCCACTGACAGAGTGCCCGACGACAAGGGTAGGTGCACCCCGGCTGATTCAGCTGGACTCACGGATGACAGGTGACTGGTCAGTGGATGAAGTGAGCGATATCCAAGAAGAGGCATTGAGAACAAACGATGTGAGGACGTTAAGGAAGCACACTAGGAATAGCTACTGGATCCCAGTAAGAGGAATTTTACTTACCTGTTAGTACGGGAGGTGTGAGTAGCAAGGGAAATAGTCCTAAGGAAGGACGGGATGATCAGATAACTAAGCAAAGTCTGTTAGGATTAATGCTATCTGATTGGGGTGTGGGGAGAACCCGCGGGAAAGACAAACAGACCATGGTCAGGTATTGCTGTCTGGAATGGGTTAAAAACCCGATAAAAGGGAATTCGGTATATTGGCCAAAGTTCGAATCTGATGAGGACTGGATGTGTCAGGCATTGAACATCTGACTCTATCAAAATCAAAGAGATAACATTGAGAGCAGAGAATATGCAGCCTGCTGGCTCAATGGATCGGTTGATCAACTGGTTTTGAATGAAAAGGAATGTAAGGACAAGAAGGATGAGGAACCTTTTGTCCCTGAAACACAAGGATGGGATGTGTTACATTCCCTTCCTCCACCTTATGCTCCTCCTATGCCGGCTCCTATCTTTCCCCTCTCTCCTTTGCTATACTCTTCTTCACCTTCTCCTCCTCCCCCACAGCTAAAGAAAGGAGAAGAAAGTAGGGGTGGTATGATGACCCGTTCACAAAGTACTAGATTACCACCTCAATTGACAAGAGAGGGAGGAGACTTTGATTCAGAAAAGTGTGAGACCCTCCAGGAGGGAAGAGCAGAACCCTTTGATTCATTTCCCAGAGAGCAGGAACCTAGACATTATAAAGGAGAGGATAAGCCAGAAATTAACTGGATGAGACCTTTACGGGAAGTTCCCGTGGGAGGGGGTCTCGGTTTCGTAAATGTGCCCCTGACTAGTACGGAGGTGCGTAACTTTAAGAGAGAAATGACCTCCCTGATAGAGGATCCTCAGGGATGTGCCAATAATTAGATCAATTTTTGGGACCAAATATATATACATGGGATGAGTTAACATCGATCTTTAGGGCTCTGTTCACTTTGGATGAACGTGGAATGATTCGCCAGGCAGGGATTAGAGTCTGGGATAGGGAACACCAAGGGGGACCAGAGGCAATACCTGGGGAACTTAAATTCCCCCCTGGCAAAACCAAATTGGGATAAGAATACAATAATGATGGTCGCACATTAATGGAGGAATATAGGGTTAACCTGATAAAAGGAATCAAGGAGTCTGTTCCAAAGGGACAAAATTTTAAGAAAGCACTTGAGGTTCCCCAAGGTCTTGAGGAGACCCCCTCTGCATTTCTGAATAGATTGCGTGCGGCCATACAGCAATATGGGGGGTTTGGATATAGAATCCCCAGCGGGTGAACAATTGGTATTAACAGGCTTCGTTACTAATTCAGCCCCAGACATCAGGAGAAAATTGCAGAAGACTGAGAATTGGCATGAACAGGGAATAACACAGCTTTTACCGATCGCACAAAGGGCATACGTCCAGAGGTCTGAGGATAAACAGAAAGGAAAGGCTAAGAATTTGATGCAGGCAGTCAAGGAAGTTGTGGAGGGACAGCAGGCTGTGTGCCAGCTCCTGAACTTTGGGAGAAGCGCTGGGAGTGGGAGAGTAGAGACCAGAGATAATTTCATAAATCACGACTTCTCATTTCAGTCACTGACCAATATTAATTAAAATTCATGCTAAAATGTAAATGTCATAAATGATCGTTTATCAATACTGTAGAATGAGTCAATTTAACTACCAGTTAATTTCATTTTATGAAATAAATTGTATTCAAACGTGATTTTGCACAGGGAGTTGAGCGATGTTATAACATTTGCAGGGAGAAATGTTTGCGGAAATAGGGTGAGTTCTATACGTCTTACTTTTTAAAGTGTATGTAAGATAAAGAAAGGATCTGATGTGTAAAGTGGCTGGATCAGCCAGTTGAAGGGGGAGTGTGCATGTCCCTTTAAGCGCGTTGTGGCAATAATGAATTGTATTCTGTTCACTTGAAACGGAGACTCCAGGCTCCTGTCTTGCAGTTAGCGGTATGGAGCCCTCTCAATAGATTTAGTACATTTGTTCTACACATTCAGCAGTCAAGGTCCGTGAGTTTAAAGATCGCCCACCTCTCGAGAATAAAGAAACCTCTGGGGAATCCAATAAGTTTAATGATTGATTTCTCAGGTGCATTTTCCTCCAGAGTGAAACTCATGCCTCAGCACAATTTCTCTGTATTGCCGCTGTAATTTAGTTCATGATAACTACCCCCATTCATCAGGTTTATATTTAAATCCGGTCGTGCGGAAGTTACATTGTAAATAATCATGATCTGGTTTTTCAAATTAATCTGGAAGTGGTGTCTAAAAGACTGCTGGGTTAATAGTACTGCAGTTGTGAAGGTCAAATACGGGTTTGCTAATAGAGTTCAGAGAGGCTCAAACATGCTTGAGTCATGTGGTGTGTCTCATTAGACATCAGGAGAGCCAGCACTGAATGTTGAGTGCAAACTTGTACCGGCTGATGGAAAGTGATATTGGCCGCTGCAAAGACACTTTTGTGTAGTGCCAGCAATGTCTGTGCACAGAGGTAAATCCTGCGCAACTGGATTTAGCTTAATGGAGAAATAAACCTGCAAACAGGTCTATGGTAGTGTGTGAGTACTGCAATAGCTGGAATATGATTTAAATTGGTGGCATAGTTCAGAACAATTGGGTGCATAGGCATAACAATATCATTAATAGCTCACAGATCTTGTACCAGATGCTATTCAGTACGTCTCGGCTTAAGGACTGGAAAAATCGGCATGTTATAGAGAAATTGGCATGGCACCAATATTTCTTGATTCAATAATGACTCCACAAGCTCCAGGATTCATGCAGCAGAACCTTAAGTGGAATATAATAGAAACTAGCCTGTACTTAAATGATTGTGTGTGCAATCTTCATAAGAACATATTTTAAATATTTTTCGGTGCCGGTTTTACAGATTGCTTGAAATAAGGCCAGCTCCTGTGGACTTTGGCGCAAGGCATTTAATGTTTAAATTACAATAGCGACGTTAAATAATCGTCAAATTCGTTGTCGTCAGCAGTGACAAAGACATGTCTTATTCCCACTCGGCTATTTTTAAAATAAATTCATTTTAGAATACAGTTAATATCACTCGCTGAATCATTATGGCTAATTGTGTACTTAAGGCAGAACTAAAGGTTGAATATGTTTCAAGTTCTCTCGCAAGGGCTCTTGTGCTGCAATGTCTGTTATGTACTCACTCTAACAAATTGCAGGTTGGTTGCCCCATACAGACAAGCAGCTTCAACTGCATTTTAATAAGGTCTAATATATTCAAAACCCATGGAAATATGGTTTGTGTTTCTTTTTACAATAATTCTAAATATAACATTTACACTATCACAAAGAAATGTCAGATTGTTATGGTAAACGGTGTCTTGCCCCACAACGATTTTGGAAACTATTGTAAAAACAGATAAGGCATTAAATTGCAGCTATTCACTTTTAATTAGCGTTTCACCAAGTAAACAGGATCGTGAACTAATAAATCCTGGGAATACATTGGCAGTTAATTAAGACAGAAGGGTTTATTAATTCAAAACCCACCCCTGGAGCATCCTATTCATTTTATTAAATCTGATGATTGGGTATATGTAAAAGCATGGCAAGATCACCAACTAAAACCTGTCTGGGACGGCCCCTATTGTGTACTTTTGATTACAGACACTGCAGTTCGCACTCGAGAAAAGGGTTGGACGCATGTTCAGCGAGTAAAGCGGTATTGTTCGCCCCCCTGAGACTCACGAGGACCCATGGGACTCCGATAGAGTTAAATTGACTTTGCGAAAGAAGGATCCAAGAAAAAGTTAAAAATTTGTCTTTTACTCTCTATTGTGGGAATGGGTTGTTTCATTGCTGCTGTTAAACTAATCGATGTTTCAAACTGTGTGAAAAATATTTGTAAGCGGACTACCTTACCCCTCTGTTCCCAGCTGGGTTGTGAAAAGTCCTACTGGATATGGTGCAGCACTGAGGGAGGTGAGAAGGGAGGTGGAATGAGACAGGAGAGGATCTTTGAGGCTTGGTCGAATGTGCCAGTCCAATGCTTAGCAAATGTTAGCTTTAAGATTTGCTCCTTCGGGGGCAGGACGTTTTTGGCACTTTTGTGTCGTGGGGGTGGTGGGTCTTGTGGCTGTCCACCCCGGGGCCGGATATGTATGTCTCCTGGCTTTGGCAATCCAGGGGACCACTTAATTCGAACGTACCTAGAACTGGAAACGACCATGGCTCCAACTACCACCTCCCCAGAAGGAGTCCGCAGGAGCCTGTATGAGAGGGCCAGGAAACAAACGAATAGATACAGACTTGGGGATAACTTATGGGTTGATTTACACCAGCTGACAGTCCAGGAGGTTGGGGTCCATAACTTTTGGATTTGTAGTGGACCAACCCAGGATGGAACTTGGCCATGGAGTGGTGAGCCATTAGATGATCATACACTTCTTGCCTCCAATCTTTCCACAAGCACTTCTGGTCAATCCCGTGAGTCTTGGAAGTTGGAAAATCATCCACAAGGCTTTGAGTGCTTGGTAAAAGAACTCGGCAGGTACCCAAAGGGCGATTTGGCTTGCCGGCGCTAGAAAAATATTACTAGTGGAAATTGGGTTCCAACCCCACCTACCAGTTTCCTGTCCCTTTCTAATCGATCAGATGTTCCCTGTTTACCCCCGGTTCCCATTAATGATTCATCTGACCTTGCCGACTTTAGTTTTGGAATTGCACTGGTTTCAACCCTTATCAGGCCATTCCTGCGCTGAGATCCTTCTGTGAAGATTCTAGTCCTTCTGGCTATGCACCCGACAGATTATATTGGATTTGTGGGAATATGGCTTATACATACCTTGAACCCGACTGGAGTGGGACTTGTTGTATTGGTATGATTCAACCACATTTTCATCTTCTTCCTCCAGATTCCGATGAACATATTTCCACTCGATTACATTCCCCCATACAACGCCGTTCGGTTGAGATCAGCAAATGGGGGGATGACTGGCCCCCTGAACGCATAATTTTATACTATGGACCAACTACGTGGGCACAGGATGGTTCATGGGGGTACCGAACTCCAATTTACATGCTTAATTGTCTAATCCATTTGCAGGCTGACCTAGAAGTAATTACTAACCAGACAGCTACTGCCTTAGATTTGTTGGCAGAGGAACAACAGCAAATCCGGGCTACCGTTTATCAGAACCGCCTAGCCCTGGACTATTTATTGGCTGCAGAAGGTGGTGTGTGTGGCAAGCTGAATCTCTCCAATTGCTGCCTTACAATTGATAATAATGGACAAGCTGTTAAAGATATTTCTTCAGGTATACGGAAACTCTCCCATGTGCCTGTGCAAACATGGCACCCCGTCATTGGCTCATGGTTGTCTACATGGTTTAGTGGCTCCTGGTCATGGATACATTCAGCACTTATCTTTTCTGCCTTTATACTTCTTGCCTTAATACTGATCCCTTGCATCCTTCCTTGCCTCCAGTGTTTGGTTAGACGAGCCATTCGACAAATCAGTCCCATTATGGTTCTGCAACAACAGGATTATGCTGAAGCGGCAGAGAACCTTCTGAAACTATGGGAAAAAGAAACCTCTATTATTTAGACAGGTTTGAAAGTGTAGCTCTTTTTAAGGGGTGGATTGTAGGAGTTTAGAAACAGTTATTATTTTAATGGTAGGAGTTCTGAAACAGTTATAGAAGGTAGACAGAAACAGCAAGAAAAAAGCTAAAATGTTCTTTGTGTAAAATGGCGCATGAAAAAGCAGAACAGATTAAAAAAGATAACAGAGGAATTTAAGAAATATGCACGTACACACACAAAGAGCTTGTTTAATAGGGGGTGGGGAAAGGAGGTGTGAGCACGGGATAAGAGAAAGTTGGAGTCAGTCAAGAGTCAGACTAATAGGGAAAAGTGCCAAACCAATCCAAGGAGGACAAATGTAAGACAAATGTAAGGGGAGGAGAAGTAAAAATTGTATAAAAACAAAGAAGCTTCCCACCCTCGGGGTACTTTCCCGAGGTAAGGGGAGAGTATCCAACCTTGCAATGTTGTAAATATAAATAAATGTTCTTTGTTCTCAATTTTTGTCTTGAGCAATTTCTGTGAAGGTACTTCTGTTTCTCACAATATTACAAAACACAGAATTTTTTCAGGACTTTTGCAGAGTGCTTTTTGCAGAGGAGCATCAAACTATCAACATACAGCTTGCTGAGGAGAGCATGTAATATTTGCAGGCAGAGACAGAACAGTTTTCCTCTCAGAGAGGGAGGGAGTGAGAGAGAAAGAGTCACAGCAATCAGTTCCAGAGGGACAAGCTGGCAAACTTTAGAAGGCTGCCTGGTTAAAGGAGAAGACTGGTGGTCTGAAAGGTGATCTGAAAGAAAGAGAATCATCTGGAGAACCCTGAAAGGGGCAAGTTTCGTCAGCAAGACTGATTGAGAAGGAATCACTTGTGGATGTCCTGGAAAAGGAATCTCTCTCTGAAAACCAGTAAGAGCCCTCCTGAATGATAATCATTTGCCTGTTAAGCACCAAAGCCTGGTGAACTTTGTTAATGCTAACTTCTGTGCACAGTACAAGAATTGCCTGCAACCAGTGAGATTGGACGGTGATCCTAAGAACTTATCTAATCTTAAATACACATTACACACACTTGTGCTTAGAATGAGAGGGGGGGATTAAGTGGGTTAGGTAGGTTAAGTAATGTTAAAGTTTAATTCTGTTTTCTTGTTCAAAATATAATTAAAAACTACTTTTGTTTAAATAGTCCCATGTTGTAGTACATATCTATTGCTGCTGGTTTTGGGGGTCCTCTGGACTCGGTAATATTTTATGGGTCTTGTCCTTTAGGATTTGAACATTGTAGTTTTATGATTTATTAGTTGATAGTGTAGGAGTTTAGAAACAGTTATTATTTTAATTGGAGGAGTTTAGAAATGGTTATTATTTTAATTGCAGGAGTTTAGAAACAGTTATTATTTTAATGGTAGGAGTTCTGAAACAGTTATAGAAGGTAGAAAGAAAAAGCAAGAAAAAAGCTAAAATGTTCTTTGTGTAAAATGGCGCATGAAAAACAGCAGAACAGAGTAAACAAGATAACAGAGGAATTTAAGAAATATGCACGTACACACACAAAGAGCTTGTTTAATAGGGGGTGGGGAAAGGAGGTGTGAGTAAGGGATAGGAGAAAGTTAGAGTCAGTCAAGAGTCAGGCGAATAGGGAAAAGTGCCAAACCAATCCAAGAAGGATAAATGTAAGAAAAATGTAAGGGGAGGTGAATTGAAAAATGTATAAAAACAAAGAAGCTTCCTGCCCTCGGTGTATTTTCCCGAGGTAGGGGGAGGATACCCAACCTTGCAATGTTGTAAATATAAATAAATGTTCTTTGTTCTCAACTTTTGTCTCGAGTATATTTTGTGAACGTGAAGGCACTTCTCACAATAGGGTTTTTTTTGCAAGCTATTGTGTCTGGAATTTTTGCAAGTTTTTCTTTGCAAGCCAACTTAAAACTTGTGCCTGAAATAACAGCAGCAATGGATGTTGATACATTTTTGTTACAACCATCACCTGCAGAGCTGCAGAATACAAAAGAGCAACTGATGGTTATTGCTAAGGCACTGAAAATTACTGAAGTATTGGATGAGAGAAGTAGAAATACAGAGGATTATAGTGACATATTATATAAGTGAGGGAAAATTTGTTGAGGAAGACATAAAATTTTCCAGAAAACAGGGCTTCTGAATTGCAATTGGAATTGGAGAAATTGAGGGTGGAAGAAGAAAGAGAAAAAAGGAGAGTGATGGAGGCTGATAAACCGAGGAAATATGACTTAGAGGAAGCTGAAAGGCGTAGCAAGAAATTGAAAGGGACAGATGGTTTCAATTAGAGAAGTTAAGAATGGAGATGGACAGAAGTAAGAAGATTGAGGCTGTAACTCCTGGGGAGAGGTTTGTGGCTAGTAGAGAGGTAAATCTAGTACCACCTTTTGATGAGGGAAATATACATACATATCTTCATCTTTTTGAAAAGGTTGCTGAGAGCTCAAGATGGCCAAAAGAAAAGTGGCCTCTAATGCTTCAAAGTGTATTGAAGGGAAAAGCACAAATTGCCTATTCTAGCTTGATGGCAGAGCAAGTGGCAAATTATGATACTGTTAAAGAAGCTGTATGGAAAGCTCATGAGTTGATTCCAGAGGCATATAGGGAAGAATTTAGGAGTTTGGTGAAAACATGGAATCAATCTTATATGGATTTTGCTCTGAAGAAATCTGTATGTTTTGAACATTGGTGCACATCAAAAGGAATAAACAATGATTTTGACAGATTGAGAGAATTAATAGAGGAAATTAAAAGGTGTTTCCCAGAGGAGATTAAATTATACCTGGATGATAGAGATGTGGGGACGTGGCAACAGGTGGCTAGATTAGCAGATGAATTTGCTCTGATTCACAAAAGTACATTTCATAATATTAGGCATTTTCAGAGAGCAAATGTGGAACAGATTAATAAACCTGTTCATAAGGTTAGTATAGAGCAGGATAGTAGACCTGAAATAAAACCTGGAGAAAATGCTAACAGAAAGGATGAAGGAAAGGTAGGAAAGCATAGAACATCTGCATTTGTATGTCATTTTTGTAAGAAAACTGGCCATGTGATTGTGAATTGTCTAGTCTTGAAAAAGAAAAGAAAAAAAGAGGTTTTACCAGAAGCATGTAGTCAAACAGTTGAATTTGAGGAGAAGAGGTCATGGATGTTTTCAAGCCTTTTGTGTCAGAGGGCTTTGTCTCAATAAAAGAGGGAGAACCACAGGTTCCAGTTAAAATTCTTAGAGATACTGGGGCTGCTCAGCCATTCTTGTTAGAAAGTGTTTTAACTGTGGATCAAAGGACTGACACAGGGGAGACAACTTTGATTAAAGGTGTTGCAGGTGAGGTAGAGTCAATATCGCTTCACAAGATTGTACTAAATTCACAATTAGTTGAATGACCTGTTGTAGTAGGAGTAATTCCAAAGTTACCCATGCAGGGTGTCTCATTTTTGTTGGGGAATGATTTGACAGAGGATAAAGTTGGGTCAGTTTTAAGTTTGACAAATCGGCCAAGTAAGGATGTGGTTAGAGAGGATGGTGAGATATATCCTGCATGTGCGATAAGTAGGTCTATGACTAAGAAAATAATGACAGCTGAAGAAGATCCAGTTAATAGAGATTTGCCCAGTACTCTGAAATAGTTTTGAAAGAGCAGGGTCATTGTGAGAGTGAAGATTTCTCTTTGTCAAGGAAAGACTTAATTCAGCAACAGAAAATAGATACAGATCTTATGGACTTAAGGGTCAAAGCAGTAAGTGAACAGGAGTCTAAAGAAATGGCTTGTGAATATGACTTGAAAGGTGAATTGTTGTTGAAACCCTATTATGAGAATAAGGGTAGTGAAGAACATCCTCCACATTACATCTCTGCTTTCTCCCATGAAAATCTGTTCTCTATTTACTCTCCCTTTGTTCCTACCTCATCCCATCATAATTCTCCAATTTAACACTTTCCTATTTTCTCTGCTTTTATCCTTCTTCATAGATACACAAAAACTCAGGGAGTTTTTGGCACTGAAATGCTCCCGCACAAGAGCTTTGTCACTTGACCAGGTTCATTACTCCAGTAAGAGATCCAGTATGGCCTCTCCTCGAATCAGTTTGTACACATACTGTGCCAGGAATCCTTTTTAGACACACCTGACAAATTCTGCCCCAACTGTCCGTCTTGCAGTCTGGACTTGCCAGTCAATATTGGGGAAGTCAAAGTCTCCCATAACAGCAACTCAGTATTTCCTGCACCATTCCAAAAACTCCCTGCTTATCTGCTCCTTGGTGTCCCAAGGACTATTTGAGGGGCCTAATAGACAACTCCAAGTATGTGATAGCTTCCTTCCTATTTCTGACTTCCACCCACACCGTCTCAGCGGACATTCCCTCTGCAGCGCCCTCCCTTTCTATAGCCATGATACTGTCCCTGACCAGTAATGCTACTCCCAACCCTTTCTACCTCTCATCCTATTCCTTTTAACCTAAATCCTGGTAACTGCATCAGCCAATCCTGTTCTTCCACCAGCCAAGCCTCTGTAACGGCCACAACATTGTAGTTCCATGCACTGATCCATGTTTGAAATTCATTCCCTTTATTCCAAATACTCCTTGTATTAGAGCAGGCCCAATCCCAATCCTCCAACTGACTACATTTTTACTTCCTCCCCACCTGTCCTTCCTCACAAACACAGCACATTGCAGCATGCTTTCCACCCTCTGCTCTATTCCCTGCGCTCACATTTGTCTCTCAATTCCCTGCCAAATAGCTTAAACCCCCCCTAACAGCTCTAGCCAACCTGCCCATCAGGATATTGGTCCTCCTGCAGTTCAGGTGCAGCCTGTCCTTTTAGTACAGGTCATACCTTCCCCAGAAGAGATGCAAATGAACCACATATCTGAACCCCTGTCCCCTACCCCAAATCTTCAGCCACGCATTCATCTCCCACAACCTCCTGTTCCCAACCTCACTGGTGCATGGTACAAGCAGCAATCCCAGGATTAACACCCTTGTTCTGCTTTTCCAATTCTTTCCTAACTCATTATATTTCGCTTTAGGATGTTATCACTGCTTCTATCTATGTAATTGACACCAACGCGGAGCATGATATCTGAATCTCCCACTTGAGAATGTTGTAGACTTGATCAGTTGTCCCTGACTCTGGCACCTGTGAGGGGGGCACATTCCATCCATGAGTCTCAGTCTCAGTCACAACAACTCCTATCTGTTCACCTAGCCAGAGAAGTTCACATTGCAGTTCTATATGACTCTGGTGAGAACCCATTTGGAGTATTCAGTTTTGCAAACCATGCTGCAGGATAGATGGTTGCCAACTTCAGAGGGTACAGAAAAAATTTACGAGCATGTTGCAAAGCTTCGGGTCTCTACGCTGTATTGAGAGGTTGAGAAAGCTATGGCTTTTTATTTCCCTTGGAGGAGTGAGTAGGATGAGGGGCAATTTCATGCAATATTAATAATTCATGAGAATAAATTGGATGAATGAGGACTGGGGAATCGGTGTCAAGGTGAGAGGGGCTTGAGGTGAGTTTGGAGGAGGGGAAGATTTAAAAGGAAAAGAGAACCCTGTAAAATTCGATAGAGCATTGGCTGCCAGGACACACATAAACAACAGGCGGCGGCTGTAGAAAAAGCCACCACATTTTCAATGCCTCTGAAAGCACAGCAGCCAATGATAAACTGGGGTGAAGTGAACCTCCTGCATGGATTTTTATGAACTGGCTTATGTTAGAAACATTTTGTTTATAAATATTCAGTACAGTTCAGCTTTAGAGAGGGAAGGGAGGGAGAGGTGGGGGGGGGGGGGGTGGTGGGGGGCAGGGAGAGAGATCGAAATGGGGAATAGAGAATCTGACCTAGTTTATTTACGGAGAGAATTCTCAATCAAACATTTGCCATGAGGTTTTGAAAAAGGCAAACAATGCAGATCCAGGAATTTTAAGAAAGCTGTGGGCTCCATCGTCAGTCAAATGGCTGTGCTCTGTCTACCCCGGAATGCCGCTGCTCACCTTGAGTTACTCCAAAAACCTCGCAGTTGCCTTGATTGATTTCTCCGAAAGACCATTACAAACATGAAGAAACAATACTTGGACCAAGCTGGAACATCGAATGGATGCTCCAAAGCGTTGGCTGGGCTGAGACGCCGTGACAAGGCAGTGTCATCCCCTGTCCTGCATCTCTTACGGACCAGCTCGATGTATCTGTGCTCATTTCTAAAGGAAGAATAATGAAGAACCCTTGTAATCCCCCACTGCCCCCGGCGATGGTTTGCTCACAGTTTCTGAAGTTAAAGGGAACGAGGAATCCTAAGGCACTTTCAGGTGGCCAATTGCCCCGCTTGTAAAGCCGTATATTTTGGCAATATGTGGCTGTGGGTGTGGGGAGGCCACGTAAATGCGCAGGAGAAGCCTGCAAGGTGAGTTTGGTAACCCTCCTCTGAGAGGGATAATCAGAGCAGCACATCTGAATGCAGCTGGCTGAATGCGGCTGTCGAAGGGGTGGCCTGCTGACGTGGCCGTGATGTCGTCAGCCTGAGACGCCTGGCGCGAATCTTGAAGCACTTTGTGCACACAGGCTAGTGCAGATACAGTCGATTTGTTTCAGCAGGGCAGAAAAACAGTGTATTTGAACAATGGCTCCAAAAAAGGCTTGTACCTGGTCTGATGAAGAGGTAAGACTGCTTCTAGACCCTCTGACTCAGAAATCCCAGGAAAGGGAGCTCACTGGGACAGTGAGGGATGGTCCCACTTTTGAATGGCTGTCTGGAGTGCTCACAGCACAAGGGCACAAGCGCAGTAAAAACCAGGTGGTCACGAAGCTGAAGAGCATGAGGAAGAAATTCCACGCAGTCCCGGACCACAACAGGAGGAGTGGTAATGGGCACAAGGAGTGGCAGTACTTCGACCAGTGCCACACTCTCTGGGGGGCTCGCTGCTCAGCTACTCCCTTCAATGTAGCCAGCGCTCTGGAGACCCCTGATTCCCCAGAGCTCATCCCTGTGTGATCTCAGGGTTCATACAGCGGCAATGGAGGAGACATGCCAGTCCAGGAGGAGGAGGCCACTGTCGAGGTCTTCCCAGCCACAGCTTTGGATGCCACCGAGAGAAGCAGCGCAGAGGTGGTGAGGCGGCACTCTCAACAGAGAACACAGGTACGGTAGCATTGAGGGTGTGTTTATGGAGAAGCACCTAAGTCCAATGCTGATGCACTTTTCCTGTTTCCACCCACAACCTTTGGTCCCAGACGCGAGCGCTAGCGACTGACCAAGGGTCAGGTTCTCGTGAAGGAGCTGTAGGCAATGATGTTGGCAGTTGGCAGGGAGGACAGAGAGAGAGAGAGAGACCACTGGATCATGGGAGAGTCATGCTTGCCGACCTGAAGGAGGATAAGGAAGCAAGGCTCTGCTCCGAAGTGGAAAAGCATGACCAGTTAGTGTCTGAGTTTGCAGCTTCCCTGCAGGGACTGAGTGCCACAATGGACAGGCAATCTTCAACAGATTGGTCACATGAATGGAGGCCTCCCCATCCCCATTTCCACATTCATATGGTCAGCCTCATCCCAGGTACCTGGCCCCTCCATCCAGCATGCCATTTCTTTCCACACCAGTGCATCACAGTAGTGTACGCTTGGGCATGACTGAGATGCTGGGATCCAGATCAGGTTCCTCATTTCCCCCCCCAACTCGTTCCTCTCAATGCTTGAATGAGGTGTGTGTCGGACTAAACATCTTCAATGCTGCTAAATCACTGTTCACTTTTGTTGTTCATGAAGCCCCTCATAAGTGCAATGTTCTGTGCGACAGTTTAAAGATGGAAACACTCAGCAGTGAGATGCTATGGTGCCAGGTGGTTGTGTTTGCTGTTTTTGTGTTTGTTCTGTGGTGTTCAAGTGTGGAGTGGATTTGCACTGTTATTTGTCCTTTCCATGGTTTACTTCTAGTTTAAGAATGATGTGAAATGTGTACGTTGCGATATCTACCTCAAATATTTATGAAGCAGTATTATTTCTCAAAGAACGTCTTTTATTGAATTTTTCACAAGCACACAAGTCTCACGTTTCATTTATATGCACCCGTTCCTTTGCGAGAGCACATCACATGCCAGGCGGCAGGCTCATATCACTGCATTGGGTGGGGAGGGTGGAACAAGTTGTTGAAAATGGTGAGCTGGGTAGCAGGGCCATACCCTTACAGGATGGACATAATGGCAGAATGGATGGCCTGGTGCCCATGGGCCTGCTGATCCTGGCAATCTGGGTGCAGAGCCATCTGCTTCAACCAATGACCATTCTGAAAGGAATTCTTCCTTGTTAATCTCACATATATTATGCAGTACACAGCAGGCAAACACAACATCTGGTAGCGATGTCTAGACACTTGGACAGGCACAACTAGCGGCCTTTTAGATGGCCAAACGCATGTTCTACTACTATCCTTGCAGAGTTAAGGGCCTTGTTAAATCTTCGCTGATCTGGATCTGGATCCAGTACTCAGTCAGTTTTGTGTGGGGTATGTCGCATCACCCACAAGATGCGCTGGAACCTGAACTCCCTCAACATCCTTGGACACCTGCACGCACAACAATGCAGAAATGTAGTTAATTCATGCACCTGAATGTCGACACAACAAACATGGATAACATATTGAAACACGGAGCTTTGAAGGGTGAATACTCACGTCATGTGGGAAGAGGTATCTGTCCTGGTCCTCTGCCTTTCTATACAGAAGAGAGTTGGCAAGCACTCAGGCATCATGCGTGTGGCCTGGCCAACCCACAAATACATCTGAGAAGCTGTAACATGAATGAAAAGCACAGTGAAGTTATAGTCATTTGAGATGTTATGTGATAAAGATCAATAAAGGCTTAACTCACCAGCATCTGTGGTCGACCACCACTTGCAGAACCACCAAATGCCACACTTTGCAATTGTAGTAGGCTGCAGCATCCACACTGGGAGCAATTAGGGGATTGTGCGACCCATCAATGGCACCAGCCCACATTGGGTATCCTCTTTGCGCAAAACCATCAATAGTCTCCTGGAGACGTGTTCCACTTGGCAGAGAGATTAAACATTTACCAAGGAACTTCATCAAGGCGGCAGTCACCTCCTGCACCACATGCTGATGCCTATTCCAAAGATTGAACTGATGGATCGATACTCAGAAGGGGTGGCATACCACCATAGGACCACAGCTAATCGAAGTCCAGGCTCCAATGGTCGCTGCAAATCTGGTCGATGCACCTTCAGGTGAGGTTCTAAGAGTTCCAGCATAAAGTGAAAGGTTCCACGTGACATACAAAAGTGTCTCCTAAACTCAGCATCATCAAATTTGGTGAGGACATTACTCCAGAACTCAGCACCCTGGTGTAATGGAAGATTCTAACCATGTTTTTTTTTACTTTTGCAGCCTTTGCTTCTGCAAGGTTGAGAACCTGCTTGTTTTTTAGAATCAGCAGACATAAGCTAAATTCCACCGAGGGGCCAGAGATGCAGTTATCTGAAGAAAGGACATCTGTGTACCAAGAACATTTAATCTTCCTGCTTGTTTTGGTCACAGACTGTCAGAGGCCTAGCCTTGATACAAAATAAACCATTGTATTCAAAGTGATAAGCTGAAAATTATGTTATTTGATAGAAGCCTAGCATGCTAACTTGCTCACTTATCTTTCTTGCTGTGCTGGGAATAGGTGCTTGGGTAAGCAGTTTTTGGGTAATATAAGCCATGGTCCCGCTGCTGAAGTTTGAGACTCTCTGAGAGGTGGCAACATCTCTCAGCAAGAAGAAGAACTTCTAGAGTCCAGCCAACGTCCCAGTCGGGGGAGGTGGAGAAGCTGCCACCGGCGCCAGTCATTGCCTCGCTTCGGCAATTGGGACCAGTCCAAGCATTGATAAGTATAGTTGGGAAGGGCTTGCATATTGTAGTGTGAAATCAGCTTTTGAATTTGTAATAAATATTTGTATAATCTGAACTGCTCTCGGTGTGTGTGTCTATTTTCTTTCGATAGCTCAAACACTGACCAATCTAAAACGAACAAAATGAGAGGTATAAGTTTACCCAAGACAATTGGCGCTGCGAGCAGGGTTGGTGTCAAGATGTTTTGCCAAAAGAAAAAGGTGAGCCCTGAGCAGTTCTTGATTACAGGATGGACTTCCAAAGACAATGGGTTTGGCATGTTGGCCAATACCCTGTCTTTGTTGGGACCACCCATTAGTTGGGATGAGAAGTTAGACCCATCAAGTGCACCTCTGGGAGAGCGGGTTGCCATTCTCCTTCGAGAAAGTAAATTTCCTGGTAAAAAGGGGGGGACGCTGACGGATGGTTTTTGGCTGCTGGCCACAGCCTTACGCCACTCCGTTCGCATGAAGTAGAATTAGTTCAAAGAGAAGTAAAATCTCAGCACAAGAGAGAGCAGTTAGAGGAGGAGCTAGAAGCCATGCGACAACGCTGTTCCATGATGAGCGAGATTGTTCGCACCAGTCAGGACAGAGCCAAAGAATGAGAGGATAAGCATGTCCAAACGATCTGCCGTAATATTAAACTCCGGCAGCATCTCTGTGCAGACAAGGAAAGGCATGGAGTAGAACCCAATCTATATCGTATTCGTGCCATGATAAGGAATGGTGACGATCCTGATATAATTGAGGATTGGGATGGGAATATCTGGAATGATGACCATGGTAATAATGCAGATACTCCTCAGCATGTGTCTAACATACTACCCTATCCACCTGCTGTTCACACCTGCCCTATAAGGCAGCAGATTTCCCAAACAGACGGAAGGGGGGATGATGTAAGGGATAGATACCCCGGTCTCCCACGTGGACCCAGGAGAAAATACCCAAACCCCTGCTTATGCTCTATGGCCTACCCCCTCTATGGGATGGCCTAGGCCTCATCCCATCCACTGGGAAAAGGACCCTGTGGGCCAAAGTGGGAGAAGAGGTCAAGAGCAGTCAATGATCCGTGACTTCTCTATAAAAGAGCTGGCTGCCATTGGAGATTGATTTAGGCAAAAGGCAGGAGAAACTCTGGCAGCCTGGCTCCTGCATGTCTGGGAACAAGGAGGGGGAAATGTATTTTTAACCCCTGAGGAATTGTTGGGATTAGGAACATTGATTACTGATATCCGGGTCACTGCTGAGCTGCGGGATAGAGGAAGAGAGGTGGATTACTTACTTAATACTCTAGGGGATACCCTGCTACGAGTATACCCATCACCAGTAGATTGGGATTTACATTTACAGAACAATTGGGATACCTCAGAGGTGGGTATAGCAGTAATTCGTCTACAGGCCCTGGCCTCTGCTTTGTATGCAGGGCGTTTGAGGCTGTGGGTACATGGGGGGAGCCCTGATGAAACGATATTCACGGTTGGAATGCATACCAGATTGGTTTGTTCCGCCCAACCCACTACACGGGGACTGGTTCTGTCCGTAACTAGTCCACTAATTAGGCACCCTGTGTCTGAGGCGGTGCACGCCTTATCTGGGCTTCAAGAATTAGAGTTGGGAGGTAAAATCCACTCACGTACAACCCAGGTTAAATCAGACAAGCAGGATGAAAGGAGAGGGGCTGCTGGTAATAACAGACTGACAAGAAAGGACCTTTTTCTAACCTTGTTAAAGTTAGACGTACCTAAAAGTGATATTGATGGGAAACCTACTGCGGTCCTTTATGCCCTTTATAAGAGAAAAGCAGGGGAACATCATCCCCAGCTGCTGAGTCCTCCTGGCCCAGCTGTGCCCTCTGCTCCCACTGCTGCTTCTATCGAGCCGGCTTCTCCTGCTCCAGTTACCCATGATGAGGTAAAACAAATGGTTAACAAGGCTCTTATGGATAATAGTGGCATGTGGGCCTGGAAGCCCCCAAACCCTACTAAAGCATGAAGGTTTGGGCAGGGCTCCCGTGTCTACTCCATTGAGATACGACGGATACACGGGGACCCATGGCCCTACATACCATTAACAATCCATTGGGGTGGGGGTAATGACCGCCAATATTTGGCCTTGGTCGATACCGGTGCGGAGCACTCGGTGATTCCGGGTAACCCCGACCTCTGGACTGGACCAACATTTCAAATAAAAGGGCTGGGAGGAGTGGTCACCCTGGCAAAGGAAATAAAAGTCCATGCCATGGTGGGTGATAGCCCTTCCCCTGTATGGTTACATGTCCTGGTGGCTACCATTGACGAGTGTATCCTGGGTATTAATATGTTGGCCGGTATGGTCCTTAATACTAGGCAAGGGGGATTTGCATTTGGAATTTGGACTATTACAAAAAGGCTAGTGGTGGGTCGGGCTAAATGGGATCCTGTGATGGTGCCAACCCCTATGAAACCAGTGTGCATTCCACAATATCGCCTCCCTGGAGGGCAAGATTAGTGCCACCATTGATGCTTTGCAAGAAGAAGGGGTAGTGAGGCCCGCAACGTTGCCCTTTAATAGTCCTGTTTGGCCGGTCCAGGAATATGGTATGCTGTCATTGATCTCGCTAACGCCTTCTTCAGTATTCTGGTAGCTGAGGACTCACAGGATCAGTTTGCCTTTGCCTGGAAGGGGGCGCCAGTATACCTTCACCCGCTTCCCTCAGGGCTATGTACACTCTCCCACTATTTGCCACAGCCTAATTGCCCATGATTTGGAGATGGTGCCAGTATCGCCTTCCCTCTCAATTCACCATTATATTGATGATGTGATGATCCAAGGGGCCACGGAAGAATTGGTACAGAAAGCAGAACAAGAGGATGCCTGGTTTACTGATGGTAGCAGCCGGTGGGTGCAAGGAAAGCAAAAGTGGAAGGCAGTGGCTTACCATCCCAAGTCAGGAACTCACTTATCGGAGGAGGGGGATGGTGGCTTCAGTCAGTATCCTGAGTTGAAGGCAGTCACTTTACCACTAGATCCCCATGATCACCCTCTTCGCCTGTTTACTGATTCCTGGGCTGTGGCTAATGGACTTGTGGTATGGATGCCTGATTGGAAAAAGAACGACTGGCTGATACATGACCGCCCAGTATAGGGCAAACAGTTGTGGCAGCTGTTGTGGGATGCTTCCCACCACCGTGAGATAACTGTATATCACATTGATGCCCATACCAATGTGTTGACTAACATGGCACAACATAATGCAGTAGCAGATCAGCTTTCCACTATCAGCCGTGCTGATACCGTCCCCCTGGCTCCATGGGCACATGAACAGAGCGGTCATTTGGGGGAGAAGGGATCAGCTATGTTGGCCCATACATATGTTTTACCCGTCCATCAAGATGATGTCCGCATGGCCATGTGTACATGCCCAGAATGTCAGTTTGTGAAGTCCCATACCATTCCTCCTGGTCCGTATGGCTGAATAAAACGGGGTGCTCACTCAGCTGTGGTTTGGCAAATTGATTACATAGGCCCAATGCCAGACTGTATGGGTAAACATTACATCCTAGTAATGGTTGACACCTTTTCTGGCCTGGTTTTTGCTTTTCCCACCAAGACGGCTGACCAAGCTAGTACTATCCAAGGACTAAACCATTTAATTTCTCGTTATGATGTTCCAGAGGAGATTCAGTCTGATAATGGCTCACACTTATCCGGGAAGGCAATCTGTGATTGGGCAAATGACAACTTTATCTTATGGGTTCACCATATTCCTTATTACCCGCAGGCTGCTGAGTTAGTTGAATGAATGAACGGCTTACTGAAGGAACAAATTAGTTTGTTAACACCACTGAGAACCCTAAAGGGGTGGTGCCATGTGCTGCAGCAGGCAGTCGACAATTTGAATCATCGCCCTTTGAAGGGAGGTACATCTTTCCACGACTTCTTCAAGCTTCTGAACTACAGCCTATTCCAGAGGAAAAACAGTCATTGCCCCCCACTCCCGAACTAGAGAATACCGGACAAAAGATATGGGTGGCACCACCAGGTAGTGGCCCTCTTGTAAAAGGAGAAATAGTGAAACCTGCCCAGGGTAACACTCGGTGGGTAGCTATTGAGGGACAGGATGATTTAGTCTGTTTAAACACTGAACGCTTACAGTATTGTGAGTGATATGTGACAGGCTTCTTTGTTCCAGGTTCTCCATCTTACACTCCTGGTGATCTGGCTTAACAGCTGCTTTGGTGCCAACAATTGGATTGTAATGATGAGGATGTTCTGAGGGAGTTTCCCGTGGGAGACACAGTCCGATGCATTACACCAAGGAAGTCCTTGGTCACCCACCTCAAGTGCAGCTTATATAAATATGTTATTGTTCAGCATGTTTCAAAATCTGTTCGTGAGCTCCAGTGTTTGGGTATTGTGGCCCACGAGGCCTTGGTTGGAATCTTTTTTCATAATTATCTGGTACATTTGGGGGTTTGGGCCACAATATTCTCTGTTGGTTGCTCGTATTAGTGCTTGTTTTTATGATTATAGTAGTTTTGATTTCTCTTTTACGCTCTTTTTGTACTCTTATGCTTGTTAAGTCTCGTGTCTGACAGTCTGTGACCAAGGGGTGGAATGTAATGGAAGATTCTAACCGTGTTGTTTTTTACTTTTGAAGCCTTTGCTTCTGAAAGGCTGAGAACCTGCTTGTTTTTAGAATCAGCAGACATAAGCTAAATTCCACCGAGGGGTCAGAGATGCAGTTATCTGAAGAAGGGACATCTGTGTACCAAGAACATTTAATCTTCCTGCTTGTTTTGGTCACAGACTGTCAGAGGCCTAGCCTTGATGCAAAATAAACCATTGTATTCAAAGTGATAAGCTGAAAATTATGTTATTCGATAGAAGCCTAGCATGCTAGCTTGCTCGCTTATCTTTCTTGCTGTGCTGGGAATAGGTGCTTGGGTAAGCAGTTTTTGGGTAATATAAGCCATGGACCCGCTGCTGAAGTTTGAGACTCTCTGAGAGGTGGCAACATCTCTCAGCAAGAAGAAGAACTTCTAGAGTCCAGCCAACGTCCCAGTCGGGGGGAGGTGGAGAAGCTGCTACCGATACCCTGACAACCTTCTACAAGTGTGCAGTTGTTGCCTCGCTTCGGCAGTTGGGATCAGTCCAAGCATTGATGTATAGTTGGGAAGGGCTTGCATATTGTAGTGTGAAATCAGCTTTTGAATTTGTAATAAACATTTGTATAATCTGAACTACTCTCAGTGTGTGTGTCTATTTTCTTTCGATAGCTCAAACACTGTGACCAATCTAAAACTAACAAAATGAGAGGTATAAGTTTACCCAAGACACCTGGAATCGGTTCAACCTCCAGAGAGACCAATGTGTCACCATAGCTCATTGACTGACCAGCAGCATTTGCCTTCATCTGTGGCGCTGAACTTAAAGAAGGGTGACTTTGAGGGTATGAGACGTGAATTGATTAAGTTAGATTGGCAAATGTTATTTAAAGGATTAACTGTAGAAAGGCAATGGCAAGCATTTAAGGATCATCTGGATGAAATACAGCGTTTGTTCATCCCAGTTTGGAAAAAGAATAACTCAAGGAGGGTAGTACATCCTTGGATAACAAGGGAAAACAGGGAGAGTATCAAGTGTTTTGTGTTTTGTGTTGGTATACTGGTTGACCGTTTTGAGTTTTATATCAAGTGTAAAGAGGAAGCATATAGACTAGCCAGGAAAGACAGAATACCAGAGGAATGGAAGAAACTCAGAGTTCTACAGAGGAAGACAAAGGGATTAATCAGGAAAGGCAAAAGAAATTATGAGAGAAAGTTGGCAGGGAACATAAAAAATGACTGCAGAAGTTTTTATAGATATGTAAAGAGAAAGAGACTAGTAAAGACAAATGTGGGTCCCTTGCAGTTAGAAACAGGTGAATTGGTCATGGGGAACAAGGACATGGCAGACCAAATAAATAACTACTTTAGATCGGTCTTCACTAGGGAAAATATGAATAATCTTCAGGAAATAATAGGGGACCATGGGGCTAATGTGACGGAAAGACTGGGGAAAATAAGTGTAAGTTATGAGGTTGTGTTGGATAAATTGAAGGGATTAAAGGGAGACAAGTTCCCAGAGCTAGATGGTCTGCATCCCAGAGTGCTAAAGGAAGTAGCCCATTAAATAGTGGATGCATTGTTGATAATTTTTCAAAACTCTTTAGATTCTGGAGTAGTTCCTGAGGACTGGAGGGTGGCTAATGTAACTCCACTTTTTAAAAGGGAAGGGAAAAATAAATCAAGGAATTATAGACCGGTTAGCTTGACATCGGTAGTGGGGAAAATGTTAGAATCAGTTATTAAAGATGTGATTGCGGCACATCTGGAAAGTGGTGAATTCATTGGTCAGAGCTAGCATGGTTTTATGAAGGGAAAATCATGTCTGACTAATCTTATTGAATTTTTGGAGGATGTAACTAGTAGAGTGGATAGGGGAGAACCAGTAGATGTGGTTTACCTGGATTTTCAGAAGGCTTTTTTTTTAAACTTTATTTATTCGTTCAAAAAATAAATAATATGACATATACAACAATGAACCATAAACATGAATTTTATTTTTTATATATATTAAAAAAGAGACAATAAAAGAATCTCCCCCCCTTCAGCCAACTCTCCTAAGGAGAGCCATAAAGAAAGAAAAAAGAAAAAATATTAAAGAAAAATTAAATATACATATTAAGATCAAATCAATGTAAATTGAAATGTAAATATTCTGAATATAACAACCACTTATTAATTTAAAAATTATAATGATCACGTGAAACATACATAATTTTTTCCATTATTAAACAATATTTCATCGCATTATGCCATCTATTAATATCAATCATATTTGTATCTTTCCACATACTAGCAATACATTTTTTCGCTACGGATAAAGCTAAGTATACAAAAGCAAGCTGAAACTTATTTAATCCCAAACCTTTCAAAGGTTACAAACTACCCAATAAAAATACTGTTGGATCTAAAACTATTTTAATTTTATACAGATATTCTAAAAACGATTGAATTTTCTTCCAAAAAGATGGTATATGTATATTTGACCAAACAGCATGAAAAAAAGTTCCAACCGTATCACCACATATAAAACACAAGTCTGATTCATGAAAACCATACTTTTTTAATTTTTCAGGTGTTAAATATAATTGATGTAAACAATTATAATTAATCATTGCATAACGGGCATTTATCAATCTAGTTACACTATCATAACAAATACCTAACCAATCATCTTCAGAAAAAATAAAACCAGTATCTGCTTCCCATTTACTTTTAGATCTATCCCAACCCTTTTTATCCATACCATCCTGTAATATTTGATACATAGATTAAATATAACCCTTCTCTGGTACCTTCATAAGAAAAGTCTCAAATTTAGTCATTTCAGGTAAAATCATATCTCTACCAAACATACATCTTAACAAAGATCGAATTTGATAATGTAGAAACAAATAATTCTTATCAATACCAAAACCTTCCCTCATCTGATTAAAAGATATAAATTTACCCTCTTTAAAACAATCTCCCAAATTCTTCACACCTTTAAATCTCCAATGCAATAAACTTTGATTATGTATTGAAAAAGAAATAAGTTGATTATTATACAACATAGTCAAAGCCGATAATTTACCCCTAGAGCCTGTCATTTTATTTTTCTTTATCCATAACTTCATTAAATGTTTTAATATAGGCACATCATATTGTTGTAAAAAATTTATATTCCATCTAAACAAAAATTGATGTATATCAAATTAAGAAATATTTGCCATCTCAATTTTGGCCCAACTAGGAGGCCGTACCAAATCCATCAATGAACTAATAAATTTAAGTTGGGCTGCTTCATAATAATTTTGAAAATGTGGTAAACGTAATCCCCCTAACACATATTTCCAAGTTAATTTATTCAAAGCCACTCTTGAAAATTTAACTCTCCATAAAAACTCCATAACCATTTAATTCAAATCTCGAAAAAAATATTATCAAGTAAATACGGAATAGATTGAAACAAATATTGTATACACAGAAAGATATTCATCTTAATTGTATTTATCCTACCCATTAAATTAATAGGTAAATTTTTCCATTTGATCAAATCAGTTTTAATTTTTTTCATTAACGGAGCATAATTTTATTTATACAAAGATTGATAATTAACATTCAAAATTATACCCAAATATTTAATTCAATCAGTCCACTTTAAATTAATAATATTCTTATAAACTGAATAATCTCCTTCACTTACCAGTAATATTTCACTTTTTTCCTAATTAACTTTATATCCAAAAAAACATCCATATTGTATTAAACACTCCTTCAAGTGTAAAAGTGACTGAGCTGGGTTTATTAAATACACCAATACATCATCAGCAAATAAATTAATTTTATACTCCTCGTCTAAAACTTTTATACCTTGTATCTGTGAATTTTGTCTTATCAATTGTGCTAAAGGTTCAATCACTAACGCAAACAAAGCCGGTGATAATGGACAACCTTGATGAGTTGATCGAGATAGCTTACAGGGTTCCAAAATCAAACCATTTGTCAATACTCTAGCTATCGGTTTACTATAGAGAGCCTTAATCCATCCAATAAAAAAAAAGACCAAACTTGAATTTCTCCAAAACTTTTTTTAAAAGTTCCATTGAACTCTATCAAATGCCTTTTCTGCATCTAGAGATATTACCATCGGATGATCTGAAGATTGTCGAATTCTATTAATCAAACTAATCACGCGCAAAATGCTATCTGAAGCATATCTATTCTTTATAAAACCTGTTTGATCCATATGAATCAACTTAGGTAATAATTTAGCCAATCTATTTGCTATTATTTTATAATCTACATTTAACAATGAAATTGGTCTATATGAA
This sequence comes from Narcine bancroftii, assembly GCF_036971445.1. NCBI lineage: Eukaryota > Metazoa > Chordata > Chondrichthyes > Torpediniformes > Narcinidae > Narcine > Narcine bancroftii. Next base: position 68,742,405 of record NC_091475.1, read on the forward strand.
GATACCTTCAAAGGATCTCTATCTTTTTTTTGAATTACTGTAATTAAAGCACTAGAACAAGACTCAGGTAATTCATAATGTTCTCCAACTTCACATAATACATCCACAAACACTGTAGAAAAATCATCATAAAAAAATTTATAAAATTCAACCAAAAATCCATCATCACCAGGCGATTTACCGTTCGGCATTTCCAAAATAGCCATTTTAATTTCCGAATCAATAAATGGTTCTTCTAACTCCTGTATATCTGCATCCTCTAATATCAGTAAATTCAGATAAAAAAAAATTAATTGATCCAGTTTCTTGTTTTCCTTCAGATGTATATAACTTTTTATAAAATGAGTAAAATTCATCATTAATCTCATGAGGTTTATGTAATAAACCTAACAGCATTAATAGTCCTCGAAATCTGTTCTTTCTTTAATTGCCACGCCAGTACCTTATGTGCTTTCTCTCCCCATTCATAATATCTTTGCTTAGTCCTATTAATCACACATTCAAATTGATAAGATTGTAAAGTATTATATTCCAATTTCAACCTAGATAATTCTATTTTCTGATCTTCTGTAGCATCTTTCTGAAATTCCTTTTCTAACTCATCAAACTGTTTCTCTAATTCAAAACTCTGATTTAATCGATTCTTCTTTATTTTAGAAGTATGACTAATTATTTGTCCTCTCAGATAGGCTTTCATAGCATCCCATAATACAAACTTACTTTGAACAGAATTAGAATTTTCTTTAAAAAAAAGTTAATTTGTTATTTCAAAAGATCAATAAATACATTATTTTTAAATAACATTGTATTAAACCTCCAACAATAGGCCACTTGAATTTTCTCAGAGGTTGCATATGTAAAATACAATAAAGAATGATCTGAAATCACCATACTTTTATTTTCCGCTTGTTTTATTTTCCCTTGCAAATGTGCTGATACTAATAAGAAGTTAATCCTTGAAAACGATTCATGTCTAGATGAATAAAAAGAGAAATCATTCTCTGTCGGATTAAGACCTCTCCAAATATCTACTAAATTAAGATCTTTCATCAACGCTTCAACCTGAATTGCCATCTTGGATTTCTTAACTTTCTTCGGAGATTTATCCAATAAAGGTTCCAAAACACAATTAAAATCACCACCGACTAAAATATTATCATTAGCCTGACCCAAACATAAAAATGCATCTGAAATAAATATTTCATCATCTGCATTTGGATCATAAATATTAAGTAAAGTTCAAAATTCATGAAAAACCTTACAATTCAATTTAAGAATACATCCTGCCTTTTCCTCCATTGATTGTAATTCAAAAGATAAATTTTACATATCAAAATTGCTATATCTTTAGACCTAGAATTAAATGAGGAAGAATATACATGCCCAACCCAGTCCCTCTTTAATTTCATACTTTCTTTAACATTCAAATGTGTTTTTTGTAAAAAAGCAACATCAATTTTCATTTTCTTAATATATGCCAAAATTCGCTTATGTTTAATTGGACTGTTTAATCCTCGAACATTAAAAGTAGCAAATCTCAACTTTGACATATCTACTATTGTTACCACATACCAATAATATCTTTATATGAAAACTCAAATCAACGTATATAGGCCCTCCAATAAGAGAAAAAAAATCACAAATTAAAAATTAACTAAAATGAAAATAATAAAAATAAAGAAAAAAAAGAAAATACACCCCCCCCAAAAAAAAACTACCAAAAGGTAATAATCCCCTAAGCAAAAATTGGGTGTGGGTCACCCACCATTGGCTGATGGCTAGTAAAGAACTTACAGCAAATCTTCCTCTCCAGCCAAACAATGAATAACATCAAAAAATCATAATAACAATAAAAAATAGAGTAAGTAAAAAAATCTTCTTTTCATCCAAGAGATTCCAATCTCAAAGATCCCATTTCAGAAGAAGTTGGACTCTTTCCATTCCCGTTTTTCCCATTTCTACTATTTCTTCCATTTCCAGAACAACCAGATTTTTCTTTAGGAGATAATGGTGGACTACATCTTTGTTCTCTTATATCTGGCAATGAATCAGCAAAAATCATTGATTCACGATCATTTTCAAAAAACTGAAATTGATACTCTCCATAAAACACCTTCAACACTGCAGGATAGTGAAAAGTAAACTTATAACCTTTATGTCACAAAACTTCTTTAACTGGATTAAATCGACGTCGACGTTGAATGACCTCTTAACTCAAATCAGGGTAAAAGAAAACTCTGCTATTCTGAATCAATAACGGAGTTTGTCATTGTCTTGCATTCTGCACTGCAAGTCAAAGTATTGCTTCTCTGTCCAAATAATTCAAACATTGAATTATTACCGGACTCGGCGGTTGACCAGCTGAGGATGTTCTTCTTAGAGCTCTATGGGCTCTTTCCAGTACCAATCTCCCAGAAAAAAATCTTGCCCTAATACTTGCGGGATCCAGTCTTTAAAGAAACGAAGAGAATCTTGTCCTTCTATACCTTCTGGCAAACCAACTATTTTCACATTATTCCTTCTGCTTTGATTCTCCACGTAGTCTATTTTCCTCTCTAATTCCTTTCGCGTTCTCCCAATTCTATGACTGATTTTTCAACCTTCAGCACTTTTCCTGTGTTAGAAGCCATTTGTTGTTTACAGTCCGAAAAAGCAGTCTGAATTTTTAAAAATTCTTCATAAGATTCATAACATGTGTCTTAACCATATTTAATTCTGAACTTATACCAACAGTCATTTGAGCCATTTCATTCATTTGAGATGTCAAAGGGTTAATAACAGCTTGAACAACATCATTTAATTGCATACATTGTAGTTCAGAAAAGCTCAGCCCTGCTCTCTCTCTGATGTAGTGACAGAACAAGGTAACTGCAGCTCCTGCTGCAACTCAACAGAAGGCATTTTAAAAGTTTTACTGTGGGTCTGGACTCCCAGTGATGGCACTCTGACTTCCTCAGGGAGTCGCTGCTGGTCTCCCCCCACATCTCATTGTTTTTTCATGAAATCATGAAGAAAAGCAATTTCTTCAGATTGAAGTGCTTCCTGATGCATTTCCAACAATGAAGTCGTCTTCCTGTGTGCTCCCTCTGTTGAAATCGAAAGGCTTTCCAAATCAGGGTCCACTTCTTGGGAACACACACCTTCTTCCAGAGAACGGGTAATTCCAGTGCCATCCTTCACTTGGAGAGTAATAGACATTTTTTTTTCAACTCCCACAGGCAGTCTTTGAGGTTTAGACACTGAAGAGATTAAGCCTGAGGCTATATCAAGTCGTCTAGGCTCCAAATCTTCAGCACTTCGAAAATGTAACTTCTTCTGCACTTGAGGTTTAATCTTTTTACCATTAGTGGCCATAATAATTCCTTGATTCTTTAAACTAAAATTTTAAAAGTTTAAACTTGAAAACAAAGAGATAAAAAATGGGTACTTAAAAGTCTGGCCAGAGAGGTTGAGATTACACGTCTAGACTCTACGCCATCTTGCCACGCCCCCCATTTTCAGAAGGCTTTTGATTAGGTCCCACACAGGAGATTATTATACTAACTTAAGGCACATGGTATAGGGGATATGGTATTGAGGTGGATAGAAAATTGGTTGACAGATAGGAAGCAAAGAGTAGGAATAAATGGGTACTTTTCAGAATGGCAGTCAGTTACTAGTGGGGTAGCACAAGGCTCAGTGCTGGGACCCCAGTTATTTACGATATATATTAATGATTTAGATGAGGAAATAGAAAACAGCATGTCCAAGTTTGAAGACGACATGAAACTGGATGGGATTGTAAGCTGTGTAGAGGCTATTAAGAGTGTGCAGGATGACTTGGACAAGTTGGGTAAGTGGGCAAATGCATGGCAGATGCAATATAATGTGGATAAGTGTGTGATTATCCACTTTGGAGAAAAGAATGGGAGGGCTGTGTACTATCTTAATGGTATCCAATTAGGAAAAGGGGAGATGCAAAGAGACCTGGTGTCACTGTGCATCAATCATTAAAAGTGAGCAGGCAGGTGCAGCAAGCAGTAAAAAAGGCGAATGGTATGTTGGCGTTCATATCAAGAGAATTCGAGTTCAGGAGCAGAGAGGTTTTGATGCAGTTGTATAGGGCCTTGGTGAGACCTCACCTGTGTTCAGTTTTGGACTCCTTATCTGAGGAAGGACATCATTGCCATGGAGAGAGTGCAGAAAAGGTTTACCAGATTGATACCAGGGATGGCAGGACTTGCATATGAAGAAAGGCTAGAACGACTGGGCTTGTATTCGCTTTAGTTTAGACGATTAAGAGGAGATTTAATAGAAACGTTCAAAATTCTTAAGGGATTTTACAGGCTAGATGCAGGAAGATTGTTCCCAATGTTGTGCAAGTCTAGAACCAAGGGTCACAGTTTAAGGATAAAGGGGAAGTCCTTTAGGACTGAGATGAGGAAGAATTTTTTCATTCAGAGGGTGGTGAATTTATGGTTTTCTCTCCATGGGAAGTGATTGAGGCCAGTTCCATAGCTATATTTAAGAGAGAATTAGATTTAGTACGTGACTAGGGGGATCAGGGGGTATGGAGAGAGAGCTGGAACAGGGTACTGAATGGATGATCAGCCATGATCAAAATGAATGGCAGTGTAGGCTTGAAAGGCCAAATGGCCTACTCCTACACCTATTTTCTATGTTTCTTCAGGCACATTTTTAGCAGAGAATGCACCTCTATACAAGTGTGCGGTGAAGACTGAAGACCAGTGAGAACCAAATGTCTAAAGCGTTTGCGAACTCTGGCGACAACGGTGAGGGGGGGGGCGGTCAGAGTTAATAAGTGACCTCGATGTAGGGGAGCCATTAGGGAATAGTGACCATGGTATGGTTGCTTTTGAGCTGCAATTAGAAAGGGAAAAAGAAAGGAAGTCAGAAGCATCTGTACTGCAGTTAAATAAAGGGGATTATGCAGCTATGAGGGAGGAGCTAGCCAAAGTAAAATGGAAAGATACACTAGCTGGGAGGACAACTGGGGAAAAATGGCAGGTATTTTTGGACATTTTTCACAGGTTTCAGGACAAATTTATTCCAAAGTGGAGGAAAGGCTCGAGGAGATGCAAATGGCAGCCGTGGCTAACTAATGAAATCAAGTGTAATATCAAATCCAAAGGGAGTAAGTATAGGATAGCGAAGCGGAGTGGGAAGTTAGAGGATTGGGAAACCTTCAAAGAGCATCAGAGGGTAACTAAGAAAGTCATAAGAGAGGGGAAAATTAAGTACGAGAGGAAATTAGCAAATATTATAATGGAGGATAGCAAAAGCTTTTTTAAATATGTGAAGAGGAAGAAATTGGTTCAGTCCAAAATTGGTCCATTAAGAATGGAAAAGGGTGAAATTATTACCGGAAACAAGGAGATGGCTGAGGAATTTAACGAATACTTTGCAACTGTCTTCACCAAGGAGGATATAGGTTATGGTCAGTTAGGGGGTAATGGTCATGCGGTGTCAAGAGACTTGGGGAACTTTCCTGGGGAAGTAGGGGATCTAATGGATATCCGGATCCAGAAACAGGAGGTTGTGAGTAAATTGTTGGGACTGAGGGCTGATAAATCCCCAGGGCCTGATGGGCTGCATCCCAGGGTGCTTAAAGAAGTTGCTATGGAAATTGTGGAAGCACTGGTCGACATTTTCCAAAGTTCCATAGATTCGGGGGAGGTCCCTGAGGATTGGAGAGTGGCTGATGTGGTGCCGATTTTTAAGAAGGGAGGGAGGGAGAAAACGGGAAATTATAGACCGGTCAGCCTGACGTCGGTGGTGGGGAAGATATTGGAGTCTATCATAAAAGGAGAAATAGCAGAACACTTAGGCAGAAATAATAGTATAAGGGCTAGTCAGCATGGATTCCTTAAGGGTAAGTCATGCTTGACTAACCTTCTGGAATTTTTCGAGGATGTGACAAAAAGGGTGGACTTGGGAGAGCCTGTGGATGTGGTGTATTTGGACTTCCAGAAGGCCTTTGATAAGGTACCGCACGGGAGAATAGTGAGCAAGATCAGGGAGCATGGTATTGGAGGTAAGGTGCTCACATGGATAGGAAATTGGTTAAGAAATAGGAAACAAAGGGTTGGGGTAAGCGGGTCTTTTTCAGGATGGCAGGATGTGACGAGTGGAGTGCCGCAGGGATCGGTATTGGGTCCTCAGTTGTTTGTAATTTATGTAAATGATTTGGACGAGGGGATTATTAATACTTTGAGCAAATTTGCAGATGACACGAAAATGCCAGGGATGGCGGGGTTGACATATGCTGAAAGGCTAGAAAAACTGGACTTGGACAGGTTGGGGGAGTGGGCTGCTGAATGGAAGATGACGTTCAATGTAAGCAAATGTGAGGTTATCCATTTTGGGGGCAATAATAGGAAAGCTGAGTATTATTTAAATGGAGACAAGCTAGGGAGTGGGGAGGAGCAAATGGATCTGGGAGTACTTGTTCACCGGTCACTGAAGACTAGCATGCAGGTTCAGAAAGCTGTCAAGAAGGCTAATAGCATGTTGGCTTTCATAAAGAGGGGATTGGAGTATAGGAACAGAGACACCCTTCTGCAGTTGTACAGGGCCCTGGTGAGACCCCACCTGGAGTATTGCGTCCAGTTCTGGTCTCCAATTTTGAGGAAGGACATACTAGCTATAGAGGGTGTGCAGCGCAGATTTACAAGGTTAGTTCCAGGGATGGCGGGGTTGACATATGCTGAAAGGCTAGAAAAACTGGACTTGTATCCGATGGAGTTTAGAAGGATGAGGGGGGACATGATTGAGGTATACAAAATTATCAGGGGGATAGACAGGGTGAAGTCGGATTACTTGTTCCCAATGATGGGGGAGACGAGGACTAGAAGGCATAGTTTAAGAATACAGGGTAGGCCCTTTAGGACAGAGATGAGAAAACATTTTTTTACCCAGAGAAGTGTGAATCTGTGGAATGCTCTGCCACAGAGGGTGGTAGAGGCAGATTCACTGATTATGTTCAAAAGAGAGTTAGATAAGACTCTAGTGGGCAAAGGAGTTAAGGGTTATGGGGATAAGGCTGGAAAGGGGTTCTCGACGGGCCGAAGGGCCTACTCCAGCTCCTATTGTCTATTGTCTATTGACAAGAAGGGCACGTTGCCTATTGGCAAGTGGCACTGATGTTTGCCTGGACAAATTGGTTATGGAACAGTTTCCTCTGCTCCCCTTACACTCATGTCCTCTGGTATTGATGCCCCTTTTTTAAAAATCGAGCCTGGGTACCTGTAGATGTTTCTCTTTATTCCCTGATGGTTGCGGGGTGGAAACTGCCTTTAACCCGCTTTCACATCTTGAACCCATTTCCAGAAGGAGAGCGGGAGAAGGGGCGTTGCCTTTCACACTCTTGTCTGATATCCAGGAGGGACAAGGAAGGGAAGAACACATCTGCACCCAAACTCTTCCCCCGACTCCCGACGGAGGGCTGGGAAGAGAGTGCGTCTGGTCCCATGATCTTTACCCATCTCCCAGCTAATTGTTAATTGTTACTGGGTTAATTGTTCCCCCCCCACCCGAATTAATTGGTTCTCTTTTATCATCTTCATGGAACACATCAGACCGCAAAAATAAACAGTGTTCAAATGATAAGAAGCAGGGATATTGCTATTCTGGAGATTGTGTGAACTTTAAAACCCTCCTTGTTCATTAGTTTGCTTATTTTGTTTCAGAAGAAAGGGCATGATTGGTGCTGACCACATTCATCCTGTTCATCAGCAGTTGTAACTGGACCTGTGGAATGAAAAGAACCCTTCCAGGGAGAATCAATGGATCAAGTCGATTAAAATGCCAAGGAAATAAATGAAAAGGGATTTTAATGACTTTTAATAACGACCCTTGTTGGTTTATTCCATGGAGGAAATATTCCAGGAACAAGCTAGGAGCTGCGGGTGGACCAGGGGGAGTATCAGGAATGTGTGGTCAAGGTGAACGTTTGGGGTAGAAAACCTTTAAGGAGACTGAAGTTGGAAGGGGAGAAGCGTGTATCAAACTGGAACAGGAACCAATGTGAAGAGAAACAACACATGATATTCTTTCTGTGCAACCGTAAACCTGACTGTATGTTTCCACTTCAGTTCTGCCTTGTTTTGCTGTCATTTTCCCACGGGGTGCTCTCTCTCGCTCTCTCCCTCCCCTCTCTCACTCCTTCCCTCTTCCTCCCTCCCCGAACATCTGTCCATCACATTATCATCTCCCGGCTTCATCACCCTTTGATGTAGTTGATGCCCCCTCTTCACACATGAGTTTACTGACACCGGAACATTGGCTAATCCATGTAGCTCAGCTTTTCTGGTATACAGTGTATGCAACTAAATGCAGTTATTCAGCTTCTAATGAATGAGATGGCTCAAATTAATGCTAGTATAAGTTCAGAATTGAATACAGTTAAAGCACGTGTGGATGCATCTTATGAAGAATTTTTAAAAATCACACTGCTTTTTCGGACTGTAAACAACAAGTGGCTTCTAACACAGAAAAAGTGTTGAAGGTTGAAAAATCAGTCATAGAATGGGGAGAACACGAGAAGGAGTGAGAGAGGAAAATAGACTTGTTGGAGAATCAAAGCAGAAGGAATAACGTGAAAATAGTTGGTTTGCCAGAAGGTATAAAATGACAAGAACCTCTTTGTTTCTTTAAAGAATAGATCCCGCAAGTATTAGGGCAAGATTTTTTTCTGAGGGATTGGTACTGGAAAGAGCCCATAGAGCTCTAAGAAGAACACCCTCAGCTGGTCAACCACCGAGACCGGTAATAATTCAATGTTTGAATTATTTTGACAGAGAAGCAATACTTCGACTTGCAGTGCAGAATGCAAGACAACGACAAACTCCGTTATTGATTCAGAATAGCAGAATTTTTTTAAATCCAGTTTTGAGTCAAGAGGTCATTCAACATCGACGTTGATTTAATTCAGTTAAAGAAGTTTTGTGACATAAAGGTTATAAGTCTACTTTTCACTACCATGCAGTGTTGAAGGTGTTTTATGGAGACTATCAATTTCAGGTTTTTTGAGAATGATCATGAAGCAATAATTTTTGCTCATAAGAGGACAAAGATGTAGTCCACCATTGTCTCCTAAAGAAAAATCTGGTTGTTCTGGAAATGGCAGAAATGGGAAAAATGGGAATGGAAAGAGTCCAACTTCTTCTGAAATGGGATCTTCGAGATTGGAATCTCTTAGATGAAAAGAAGATTTTTTTTCTTAATCTATTTTTTTTGTTATTATGATATTTTGATGTTATTGATTGTTTGGCTGTGGAGGGAGAGATTTGCTCTAAGTTCTTTACTAGTCATTAGCCACTGGTGGGTGACCCACACCCAATTTTCACTTAGGGGATTACTACCTTTTGGTAGTTATTTTGGGGGAGGGATTTTCTTTCTTTCTCTTTATTTATTTTTTTTAAGTTAATTTTTAAATTGTGATTTTTTTTCTTATTGGAGGGCCTATATACATTGATTTCAGTTTTTATATAAAGATATTATTGGTATTTAGTAATAATAGTAAGTATGTTAAAGTTGAGGTTTGTTACTTTTAATGGTCGAGGATTAAACAGTCCGATTAAGCGTAAGCAAGTCTTGGCGTATATTAAGAAAATGAAAATTGATGTTGCTTTTTTACAAGAAACACATTTGAATGTGAAGGAAAGTATGAAATTAAAGAGGGACTGGTTTGGGCATGTATATTCTTCCTCATTTAATTCTAGGGCTAAAGGTGTAGCATTTTTGATACATAAAAATTTATCTTTTGAATTACAATCAATGGAGGAAAAGCCAGGATGTATTCTTAAATTGAATTGTAAGATTTTTAGTGAATTTTGGACTTTACTTAATATTTATGGTCCAAATGCAGATGATGAAATATTTATTTCAGATGCATTTTTATGTGTGGTTCAGGCTAATGATAATATTTTATTTGTTGATGATTTTAATTGTGTTTTGAATTCTTTATTAGATAAACCTCGAAAGAAAGTTAAGAAATCCAAGATGGCAGTTCAGGTTCAAGCGTTGATGAAAGATCTTAATTTAGTAGATATTTGGAGACGTCTTAATCCGACAGAGAAAGATTTCTCCTTTTATTCATCTAGACATGAATTGTTTTCAAGGATTGACTTCTTTTTAGTATCGGCACACTTACAAAGGAAAATAAAACAAGCAGAATATAAAAGTAGGGTGATTTCAGATCATTCTTTGTTATATTTTACATATGCAACTTCTGAGAAAATTCAAGTGGCCTCTTGTTGGAGGTTGAATACAATGTTGTTAAAAAATATGGAATTTATTGATATTTTGAAAAAACAAATTAATTTTTTTTGAAAGAAAATTCTAATTCTGTTCAAAGTAAGTTTGTATTATGGGATGCTATGAAAGCTTGCTTGAGAGGACAAATAATTAGTTATAGTTCTAAAATAAAAAAGAATCGATTAAATCAGAGTCTTGAATTAGAGAAACAGATTGCTGGGTAAGAAAAGGAATTCCAGAAAGATGCTACAGAAGGTCAGAAAATAGAATTATCTAGGTTGAAATTGGAATATAATACTTTACAATCTTATCAATTTGAATGTGTGATTAATAGGACTAAACAACGGTATTATGAATGGGGAGAGAAAGCACATAAGGTATTGACATGGCAATTAAAGAAAGAACAGATTTCGAGGACTATTAATGCTGTTAGACAGAATTCCCTTATTACTTATAAACTTCGTGAGATTAATGATGAATTTTACTCATTTTATAAAAAGTTATATACATCTGAATGAAAACAAGAAAATGGATCGTTTGATCTTTTTTTAATCACAGTTGAATTTACCGATATTAGAGGATGCAGATATACAGGAGTTAGAAGAACCATTTACTGATTCGGAAATTAAAATGGCTATTTTGGAAATGGCGAACGGTAAATCGCCTGGTGATGATGGATTTTCGGTTGAATTCTATAAAATATTTTATGATGATTTATCTACAGTGTTTGTGGATGTTTTATGTAAAGTTGGAGAACATTATGAATTACCTGAGTCTTGTTCTAGTGCTTTAATTACAGTAATCCCAAAAAAACATAGAGATCCTTTGAAAGTATCTTCATATAGACCAATTTCTTTGTTAAATGTAGATTATAAAATAATAGCTAAAATATTAGTGAATAGATTGGCTAAATTTTTACCTAAATTGATTCATATGGATCAAACAGGTTTTATAAAGAATAGATATACTTCAGATAATATTTTGCACGTGATTACTTTGATTAATAGATTTCGACAATGTTTAGATCATGCGATGGTGATATCTCTAGATGCAGAAAAAGCATTTGAATGGAATTTTTTGTTCAATGTTTTGGAGATATTTAAGTTTGGTCCTTTCATTATTGGTTGGATTAGGGCTTTATATAGTAAACCGGTAGCAGGAGTATTGACGAATGGTTTGATTTTGAAACCCTTTAAGTTAACTCGATCTACTCATCAAGGTTGTCCTTTATCACAAGCTTTGTTTGCGTTAGTGATTAAACCTTTAGCACAGCTGATAAGACAAAATACACAGAAACAAGGTATGAAAGTTTTAGATGAGTATAAAATTAATTTATTTGCTGATGATGTATTGGTGTATTTAACAAACCCAGCTCAGTCACTTTTGCATTTGAAGGAATGTTTAATACAATATGGATGTCTTTCTGGATATAAAGTTAATTGGGAAAAAAGTGAAATATTACCGGTAAGTGAAGGAGATTATTCAGTTTATAAGAATATTATTAATTTGAAATGGACTGATTGAATTAAATATTTGGGTATAATTTTGAATGTTAATTATCAATCTTTATATAAATTAAATTGGGTTCAGTTAATGAAAAAAATTAAAACTGATTTGATTAAATGGAAATATTTACCTATTAATTTAATGGGTAGGATAAATACAATTAAGATGAATATTTTTCCACGTATACAATATTTGTTTCAATCTATTCCGTATTTACTTAATAATATATTTTTTTCAATACTTGAATAAAATGGTTAGGGAGTTTTTATGGAGAGGTAAATTTTCGAGAGTAGCTTTGAATAAATTAACTTGGAAATATGAATTAGGGAGATTACATTTATCACATTTTCAAAATTATTATGAAGTAGCTGAACTTAAATTTAATAGTTCATTGATTGATTTGGTACGGCCTCCTAGTTGGGCCAAAATTGAGATGGCAAATATTTCTGAATTTGAAATACATCAATTTTTGTTTAGATGGAATATAAATTTGTTACAACAATATAATGTGCCTATATTAAAACATTTAATGAAGTTATGGATAAAGAAAAATAAAATGACAGGCTCTCGGGGTAAATTATTGGCTTTGACTATGTTGCATAATAATCAACTTATTTCTTTTTCAATACATAATCAAAGTTTATTGCATTTGAGATTTAAAAGTGTGAAAAATTTGGGATATTGTTTTAAAGAGGGTAAATTTTTATCTTTTAATCAGATGAGGGAAAATTTTGGTATTGATGAGAACTCTTTGTTTCTCTATTATCAAATTAGAACTTTGGTAAAATGTATGTTTGGTATAGATATGATTTTACCTGAAATTACTGAATTTCAGACTTTTCTTATGAAGATACCAGAGAAGGGTTATATTTCATCTATGTATCAAATATTACAGGATGGTATGGATAAAAAGGGTTGGGATAGATCTAAAAGTAAATGGGAAGCAGATACTGGTTTTATTTTTTCTGAAGATGATTGGTGAGATAACTGTTATGATAGTGTAACTAGATTGATAAATGCACATTATGCAATGATTAACTATAATTTTTCACATCAATTATACTTAACACATGTAGAATTTAAAAAGTATGGTTTTCATGAATCAGATTCGTGTTTTAGATGTGGTGATATGGTTGGAACATTTTTTCACGCTGTTTGGTCATGTATACATTTACAATCTTTTTGGAAGAAAATTCAATTGTTTTTAGAATACCTGTATAAGATTAAAATAGTTTTTGATCCGACAGTATTTTTATTGGGTAGTTTTCAACCTCTGAAAGGCTTGGGATTAGATAAGTTTCAGCTTGCTTTTGTATATTTAGCTTTATCTGTAGCAAAAAAATGTATTACTAGTATGTGGAAAGATACAAATATGATTGATATTAATAGATGGCATAATAAGATTAATTATTGTTTAATTACAGGAAAAAATTATGTATGTTTCACGTGATAATTATAATTTTTTAATTAATAAGTGGTTGTTATATTCAGAATATTTACATTTTAATTTACATTGATTAGATCTTAATATGTATATTTAATTTTCTTTTTTCTTTCTTTATGGCTCTTAGGAGAGTTGGCTGGGGGGATTCTTTTCTTTTTTTCTAATATATAAAAAATAATGTTTATGTTTATGGTTAATTGTTGTATATGTCATATAGTATCTGTTTTTTGAACGAATAAATAAAGTTTAAAAAAAAACTCTCGCCGCTGATGATGGATACATCAATATCTTGATTCTGGACTCGTGAATCCCTTAAAAGAAGCAACTCCCATTTGAACAAATCCAGCGAACTGTCCACAACAAGATTTTGCCTTGGAGCTCCACAAGTTGCCAAACTTGAGTTAAAACGGGCACCCCTCATATTTATCCCAACCCCTTGGCGTGGCGGACAGTGATTTGTGGTGCTACCATATCTCATTGATATGGAACCATGAAGAGAGTAGATGGGGTAGACTCAGGAAGGTTGTTCCAGTGGCAGGTGAGAGGAGAATGTGGTGGGAAGGTTGGTGGGGTTAAATTGAACAGAGCGATAGGGCGAATATCTTGTCCGAGGGAGGATTGAATCTGCGGAGTTCTCTGCCCAATAAAGTGGGAGAGGATGCCTCATTAAATGTGTCTAAGGCACAGGTAGATTATATCCAGACACCTGAAAATTAAAGAGAAGAGGCACGAAGTGGAACTGAGACCATGGTCCTGCTCCGGATTCATGCTCTTAAATCGAGGGGAAATAGTCTCAGTTGTTCCCAGCTGTTGGCAGCACCGAATTGCTCCATATCACCTGTTCAGCAATTGGATGGCAGGAGTTTCTTTGGGGACGGCGAATGCTGCTCTCGGCTTGGGAGAGAGAGCCACTTGTCTCTCCTATCCCGCAGAGGGAAAGAGCCCGGCTGAAAGTGCTCACACAAGAATGGGCTGAGGTGGATCATCAACAACTTCATTCCCAACCCCATAGGTCGTGCAGTGGTGAACAATTCAAAAATTAAATGAACAGTAGTGTGGGGAGACTTGTTCCAATGTCAAATCGTGCAGGGGTTTGTGTGATGATGTCAGTGAGGGATCAGGCAAAGGTATTTTGGAAATAATGCGAGATCAATGATGCACCATCAATAACTCAAAAGACCACAGTTACAGAACCATTTTTTACAATAAACTTGAAGGTCACCCTATGCTGTGACCAAGGCGTTCTGGGAAGGGGTTGGAGCCTTTAGACAGGGTCAAGAGGGAAAATCCCAGAACGGCCCATGTTCACCACAGTCATCACCTTTTGCCAGGCAGGCCTTCATTTCAGTTGCTGTTTGGAAGAAGCTTGGGGAGATTTGGCATGCCATCCAATGTTCTATCGAACTCTTACAGGTGTCCTGTGGAAAGTGTACTCCCAGTTGTATCCAATCTTGTCTGTAAATCGGAGAATGATGCAACAAGTGACAATCCGACCATTCAAGTTCTCTGCCAGGTGCTGCCTCAAGACAGCTGCAACCATCACAAGCGATATCGATCACCCTAGTCACAAGCTCTCCTCAATTGTACCTTCAGGCAGAATGTGCAGAAGCCTGAAGTCTGCTTACTTACTCGATCCGTCACGGCATGCTAATTGCATCTTTCTGTGCAATTCAGAATTCCAGAATCCACTGTTCTTTCTTTTTCAGTAAGATGGTTACTTTTTTTGAGAAATATCCCATTGAAATTCAAATGTTCTCCAAACTGATGCTTCCAAAACAGCTCCTCAAATATCCAGCAAATTATAACTGCCGTGTTGAGTAAATAAAAAGATGGGCCATGGATTGGGGCAATAAAGAATTGGGACATATAAATACTTCAAGGTCTTATGGAGCTCAGAGAGAAAACAGAGACAACGAGTTAACCATATAACCATATAACCACTGACAGCACAGAACAGACCAGTTCGGCCCTACTAGACCATGCCGTAACAAATCCTCACCTTCCTAGTCCCACTGACCAGTACCCGGTCCATACCCCTCCAGTCCTCTCCTCTCCATGTAACTATCCAGTCTATCCTTAAATGTAACCAATGATCCCGCCTCGACCACATCTGTCAGAAGCTCATTCCACATCCCTACCATCCTTTGCCTAAAGAAATTTCCCCTCATGTTACCCTTATAATTTTCTGCCTTCAATTTTAAACCATGCCCTCTAGTTTGAATCTCCCCCACTCTTAATTGAAAAAGCCTATCCACATTTACTCTGTCTGTCCCTTTTAAAATCTTAAACACCTCTATCAAGTCCCCCCTCAATCTTCTACGCTCCAGAGAAAAAAGCCCTAGTCTGCACAACCTTTCCCTGTAACTCAAACCTTGAAATCCTGTCAACATTCTCGTGAACCTTCTCTGCACTCTCTCTATTTTGTTTATATCTTTCCTATAATTTGGTGACCAAAACTGTACACAGTACTCCAAATTTGGCCTCACCAATGCCTTGTACAATTTCATCATAACCTCCCTACTCTTGAATTCATAACTCCGATTTATGAAGGCCAACATTCCAAATGCCTTCTTCACCACACCATCTACCTGAGTATCAGCCTTGAGGGTACTATTTACCTTCACTCCTAAATCCCTTTGTTGCTCTGAACATCTCAATAGCCTACCATTTAATGCATATGACCTATTTAGATTTGCCTTTCCAAAATGTAACACCTCACAGTTATCTGTATTAAATTCCATCAGCCATTTCTCAGCCCACACCTCAAGCCTTCCTAAATCACCTTTTAATCTACGGTAATCTTCCTCACTGTCCACAACACCACCAATCTTTGTATCATCCGCAAACTTGCTTACCCAATTCTCCACCCCTACTTCCAGATCGTTAATGTATATAACAAACAATAATGGACCAAGGACCGAACACTGAGGAACCCCACTAGTCACCGGCCTCCAATTGGACAAACAATTTTCTACCACTACTCTCTGACACCTCCCATCTAACCATTGCTGAATCTATTTCACTACCTCCTTATTTATACCTAATGCCTCCACCTTTTTTCCTAACCTCCTGTGGGGAACTTTGTCAAAAGCTTTCTTCTTTTCTTTGGCTTGGCTTCGCGGACGAAGATTTATGGAGGGGGTAAAAAAGTCCACGTCAGCTGCAGGCTCGTTTGTGGCTGACCAGTCCGATGCGGGACAGGCAGACACGATTGCAGCGGTTGCAAGGGAAAATTGGTTGGTTGGGGTTGGGTGTTGGGTTTTTCCTCCTTTGCCTTTTGTCAGTGAGGTGGGCTCTGCGGTCTTCTTCAAAGGAGGCTGCTGCCCGCCAAACTGTGAGGCGCCAAGATGCACGGTTTGAGGCGTTATCAGCCCACTGGCGGTGGTCAATGTGGCAGGCACCAAGAGATTTCTTTAGGCAGTCCTTGTACCTTTTCTTTGGTGCACCTCTGTCACGGTGGCCAGTGGAGAGCTCGCCATATAATACGATCTTGGGAAGGCGATGGTCCTCCATTCTGGAGACGTGACCCATCCAGCGCAGCTGGATCTTCAGCAGCGTGGACTCGATGCTGTCGACCTCTGCCATCTCGAGTACCTCGACGTTAGGGGTGTGAGCGCTCCAATGGATGTTGAGGATGGAGCGGAGACAACGCTGGTGGAAGCGTTCTAGGAGCCGTAGGTGGTGCCGGTAGAGGACCCATGATTCGGAGCCGAACAGGAGTGTGGGTATGACAACGGCTCTGTATACGCTTATCTTTGTGAGGTTTTTCAGTTGGTTGTTTTTCCAGACTCTTTTGTGTAGTCTTCCAAAGGCGCTATTTGCCTTGGCGAGTCTGTTGTCTATCTCATTGTCGATCCTTGCATCTGATGAAATGGTGCAGCCGAGATAGGTAAACTGGTTGACCGTTTTGAGTTTTGTGTGCCCGATGGAGATGTGGGGTGGCTGGTAGTCATGGTGGGGAGCTAGCTGATGGAGGACCTCAGTTTTCTTCAGGCTGACTTCCAGGCCAAACATTTTGGCAGTTTCCGCAAAGCAGGACGTCAAGCGCTGAAGAGCTGGCTCTGAATGGGCAACTAAAGCGGCATCATCTGCAAAGAGTAGTTCACGGACAAGTTTCTCTTGTGTCTTGGTGTGAGCTTGCAGGCGTCTCAGATTGAAGAGACTGCCATCCGTGCGGTACCGGATGTAAACAGCGTCTTCATTGTTGGGGTCTTTCTTATTTATACCTAATGCCTCCACCTTTTTTCCTAACCTCCTGTGGGGAACTTTGTCAAAAGCTTTACTAAAGTCCAAATAGACAACATCCACAGCTTTCCCTTCATCAACCTTTTTTGTAACACCCTCAAAAAACTCAATTAGGTTTGTCAAACACGATCTACCCCTGACAAAACCATGCTGATTACTCCCTATCAATCCCTGTACCTCCAAATATTTGTAAATACCATCCCTCAGAACACTTTCCATCAACTTGCCCACCACAGATGTCAGACTCACGGGTCTATAATTCCCAGGTTTACATTTGGACCCTTTCTTAAACAGCGGAACTACATGCGCCACCTTCCAATCCTTTGGCACTACCCCTGTGGCCAGTAACATCCTAAATATCTCTGTTAATGGCCCCACTATCTGTCCACAAGCCTCCCTGAGTGTCCTTGGGAATATTTTGTCCGGTCCCGGAGATTTATCCACATTTATCTTTTTCAACACAGCCATCACTACCTCCTCGGTTATCCTTATATGCTTCATGACCTCCCCACTATTTTTCTTTACTTCAACTGGTTCAATATTTTTTTCCCAGTGAATACCAAGGCAAAGAAATCATTCAAAATTTCCCCCATTTCCTCTGACTTCTCACTCAGCCTACCCTTGCTATCTACAAGGGGTCCAATTTTATTTCTCACTAATCTTTTACTTTTAATGTACTTATAGAAACCCTTTGGATTTATTTTTACTCTGTCTGCCAAAGCCTCTTCATGCCTTTTTTTGGCCTTTCTAATTTCTTTCTTAAGATTCCTTCTACACTCCTTGTAGTCCTCCTTCAAACTCTCAGCTCCCTGCTCTTTATACCTCTTGTACACCTCCCTTTTTCTCCTCACCAAATTTTCAATGTTCCTTGAAAACCAAGCCTCCCTATGACTTCCAGCCTTTCCTTTGATTATAAGAGATCCAGATATTAAGGGATTCAAAGTTGGAGAGGAAGAACATAATATTAGTTTATTTGCTGATGATGTGCTGTTATATACGTCTGACCCAGCTGAATCTCTGATAAGATTACAAACAATATTAGAAAAACATGGAAGAATAACAGGATATAAAATAAATATGGACAAAAGTGAGATAATGCCATTGCAGAATTTTGATTATGAAAGATACCAAAAAGGCAGTAGATTTAAATGGAAGATGGGATTAGATACTTAGGAACAATGACAGATAATAATTTGCAGAATTTATACAAGATTAATTATACCCTTCTATTAGAAAGAAATAGAAAAAGATTTACAAAAATTCAAGATCTTCTGATTACATTAAAAGGAAGGGTAAATTGTAAAAAAAAAATTAAGGTAATGCCAAGACGATAGTACCTCATTCAATCATTGCCTATTGCGCTAACTAAAAATGTTTTTAAATTATTACATAATTGTATAAGACAATTCCTATGGAATAACAAAGTACTAAGAATTGCACTGGAAAAGTTAACATGGGACTATAAACTGGGAGGACTTACACTTCCAGATTTTAAGAAGTATTATCTATCAACACACACAAGATTTTTTATCATCTTTCTTTGAATAAACTAGTCCCCCTTTGTGTTTTCAAATGGGACTGAATTCAATAAAGGAGAAGACAATTAAGGACTTTATTTATGAGTAGAATATTAAATCAATAACAAAAAAAAATCCTAAATTAATACACAATTAGAATATGGCAAGAAATAAATGGATATATTGGGGAAAAAAGCAGGTATGTAATTACTGATGACACCATTACGTAAAAATGTACTACTGCTTATGAATCTGGGTAACAAAATGATGGATTCATGGTATGACAAAGGAATAAAATATTTTGATGACTGTTAAATGGAAGGATCTCTTGAACAATGAAAAAATAACTATGGAGTAGATAATGGGACATTCTTTTGGTTTCTCCCGTAAAGATAGTTCTTAAGAGAAAGATGGGAACCTCTCACAGGCTTGACAGTATAGGGTTGATGATAATAAGGTGTGTCTAGCTTACCACCAGTTTCATGCCTCACTAGAACATTATCTCCTGGCATGATGTCTGAGTACTTGGCTCCACGTTTCGAATCTGTGTACAGCTTTGCTGCACCTTTCTTTTCAGCATCGTGGTCCTTCATCTCCTGGTCGTCTCAGATTTCCTTTATTTCTGGCATTTTTGTACGGATTTTTCTCCCAAAAAATGCTTCTGCAGGACTTTTTCCAGTGGTTGCATGAGTCTTTGCTCGATAGACAGCCACATAAGATAGCAATGCTTCTCGCCAATTTTGTCCTTCTGCGTGTACAATCCTCAATCGTTTTTCAATGGACTGATTTTGTCTCTAATTCTCCGTTGGCTTGCGGCCATTTCAGACTTACTTTATGATGGTGGATACCTGTGGTCCTCATGTATTCCGTAAATGTCTCTGAAATGAATTGTGGACCATTGTCAGAGTATAATGTAACAGGTAATCCATATCTTGCGAATATCTCTGCTAACGCTTGTATTGTTTTTTCAGTGGTTGTGGACTTCAACACCACGTACTCATAGTATCTGCTGTAGTAATCTATCACTACCATAATTGATTCACCTGTCGGTAAAGGTCCAAGAAAATCAACAGCTACGTCGATCCATGGTCCTGTCGGAAATTGCGTACTCCGGATCGGTTCTGGCGGATTACTCCTACTTGTGATTTGACATCCGTGACAAGTTTTAACAAATTTCTCGGCGTCTTTATCACAACCTGGCCACCATACCTTGGTCCTGAGGTTTTGCTTGGTACCAACAATGCCTAGGTGTCCTTCATGCGCTAAGAATACGATCTTCGGTCTCAATCTTTGCGGAATCACCAATCTGCAACCTCTTAATACACACTGTCCAATGCAACAAAGTTCATCTCTAATGGGAATGTAAGCCTTGTGAGTACACTTGTCCCATTGTCCACTCTGTATGCATTCTCTTACTTCCATGAGTTCTGGATCACGTTCGGATTCTCTCTCGACTTCCTTCGTAGTCACAGCTTTCGGTGTCGACTGAATAGCTACGAAGCGTACAAAGCTCTCTGTTTCTGTTCCCAATTCTGACTTGGATTGTGGACATCCATCCTTCACCAATCTGGACAGCGGATCAGCAATGTTTGCTTTCCCTGCAATGTGGTTTACTTTATATTTGTAGGGTTGTAGTCTGAGTACCCATCTCTCTATTCTGGCACATGGTTTGGATCTAGGTGCATAGATCACCTCTAATGGCTTATGATCTGTGATGAGTTCAAATTCAATGCCATATAAATATGCATGGAACCTCTCACAGGCCCATACAAGTCCGAGTGCTTCTTTCTCTGTCTGAGGGTATCTTCTTTCCACATCTGATAACGATCTGCTGGCATAGGCAATGATTCTTGGTCCTCCATCATGCATCTGGACCAACACGGCTCCTAAACCAACCGGGCTGGCATCCGCTATGACTTTGGTTGATGCCGCCGGATCGTAATATCCAAGAGTTTTTGCATCTGTCAGGCTTTGCTTCAGCGCTGTGAACGCTTTCTTCTGCTCAGATCCAAAATGAAAAGGTACACCTTTCCTGGTTAGTTTTCTTAGTGGTTCTGCCACTGTAGCGAAATTAGGAATGAACTTTGCACAAAAATTGACCAATCCTAGGAAACTCCTCACCTCTGTTGCATTCTGAGGTGTACGTGCCTCTGCAATAGCTTTCACCTTGGCCTCTGCAGGGTTTATTCCTTCCCTTGTAAGTCTGTGTCCCATGAAGTCCATTTCTGACACATCAAACTGGCACTTGTTTCCATTCATGGTAAGGCCTGCTTCCTGTAGTCTAGATAGTACATGCCTCAACCGTTTGTCATGCTCTTCCTTCGTTGGTGCATGGACTATGATGTCGTCAGAAATGTTGGCAACTCCAGGAATGCCTTGAATCACTCGATGGATTTCATACTGGTAGATCTCCGAAGCTGCATTAATTCCAAATGATAGTCTCTTGTAACGATACAATCCACAGTGAGTCGCAAATGTAGTTACATCTCGAGAACCTGGATCCAGCTCTAATTGATGATAGCCCCATTTCAGATCAATTTTTGAGAATACCTTGCTGGTAGTTAGTTCTTGAAGTATTTTCTCCACTGTTGGTATAGGGCGTCATTCTCTAATTATAGCTTCATTGGCCATTCTCACGTCAACACATAGTCTTATGTCACCCTTTGGTTTGGGCACAATTACTACGGGACTGACCCATTGTGTCGAATGTTCCACCGGTTCAATAATGTCTTGTTCGATCAATTCTTTAATTTTGGCTTCGACTTTCCCACGAAGTCCAAACGGAGTTCTGCGCATTGGTTGTGCCTTGGGTTTGACCGTTTCATCTAACTCTAGCTTCAATTGTCGACCTTTTAGCTTTCCTACTCCTTGGAAGACTGCGGGGAATTCTTGCTTCATATCCTCGTATGACTGAATTGAATTGACACAAGCTCCAATATGAAGTATTGCCAGGTCTTGCGCTGTGCTTCTACTCAGCAATGGTTCTCCCCTCTCTTCTATGACCATAAACTCTGCTTTGGTGTGCTTATCTCCAGCTTCAACAGTTGCAGTAAAACATCCAATGGTCTGCAATGGCTTGGTTGCTGTGTATGGATATAGTTTCTTGGAACACTTCTTTGAGATACAGATGATCTTTTTCCTTTTCAACTTCTCCCATAAATGTCGATCAATCACATTACTGTCACTGCCTGAGTCTACAATGATCTGAACTGTCACTCCACCAATGATCACTGGGACCTTCTCATGATGTACTTCATTCAACGTAAATTGGTAACAACTCTGTTCCTCCTGGGTATCATCATCGTCACCGTCTATCTGGCGAATGGTATCTTTCTTTCCAGGATACTTTCCTTTCCCCCAGACTTTGCCTTTGGAAGTTGTACTCTTCCTCTTCTGGTCTGCATTGGACTTGCTTTTGCACTTCTTTGCAAAGTGGTCCTTACCTCCACACTTTCTGCAAACTTTGCCTTTGGCCGGGCAATATGGGTCTTTTCCAAAGTGACCTCGGTTTCCACATCGATAACACTCCACGTCCTGTGTCGGCGTATACCTTGGCTGGTTATGGCGATGTGAGAGCCTCTTAATTTGCTGGCTTGAGTTGTCTTTCAGGGTCATGGTATGAAATTGCCCTTCAACAGCCTCTAATGCACCAGCAATGGTTAAAGCATCGGTGAGTTCCAACTCACTCCCTCTTTCCAGTAGAGGTCTTCTGAGTTTATCTGATCTGCAGTGCTGTACGACTTGATCCAGTAATTGGTTGTCCAAATCAGCTGGCCTGTAATTGCATCCAACAGGTAGCTGGCTTAGTCTCGTCACGTACTGAGCAATTGTCTGGCCATCTTCTTGTCTCGTTCTCCGAAACAAATGGCGTTGAAATGTAACATTCGGTGTCACTACATAGTGTGCATTTAATGCATCTACCGCTTTCCGGTACTCATCCTTTCTTCCAGTATTCAAAAGTGTCTTAAATGTTTCCCGAACTGAGGGTCCTGCAGTGAAAAGAAGTAACGCCCTTCTCTGCACTTTTTGTTCAACTGTACCGGTATCTAGAAATAGACCACGACTGTCGGCGTAGGATTCATATTCTTCCAGCCATGCCTTCCACTTCACACTTACAGTGCTTGCATCACCCGTTGGGTCAAAATGAGCAATTCCACTATGTGTTAGAAAGTCACAGTTTGCACCAGCTATGAGGAAATATTCCAGCCCCAAAAGTACTGAGACAAAGAGAAAATTCTTATCACCTTGAAGTTGTCTGTAATCCTCTGTAATCTTGTTTAGTTTTTAATTTTCTTCAAGCTTCTTTCATCCTCGTTGCCAATGTCACATTTGTGGCCCGAAATGTGAAGCTAATAAAACATTAAACACAAGTTTATCAGGTAAACTTCTTAGTGTCTTTTTATTCTCCGGTTTCCTTTGTTCTCTTGCTTGTGTTCTTATCTCTCTCTCTCATAGCACGTGACTTCTGGTATATCTCATACATATTCATTATCATGACAGGCCCCACCTGAAATTAGTGAGATGGAATGATCGATTTGGCTGGGGAACACACCTAATTTATATCTAAGATGTTCTTTGTTCTCCAAAATGTAAGTGCAAAACCAGTTTTACAGAGATCGAGAGAGAAATGGGAGTTGGATTTAGGAGTTGCAATAATGGAAAGATGCTGGTCTGATTGGTGTTTGTATAGCATTACGTCAATTATAAATGCAAGGTACGGATTAGTGCAATATAATTTTCTGCACCAATTATATCTCACACCACAGAAATTACATAAATCAAAATGGAAATATTGGAGTTGTGTTTTATATTTAGAATAGAAATGGGAATGTTTGTATGTGCCATGTGGTCATGTGTGAAGGTGGCTTTCGTGGATGACCCAGACCTTTATCTTTTGGGCAATTTTATTAAAGTAAATAATAAACTAACTAAATTCCAAATTTCATTTGTTAAAATAGCTTTAGCTGTGATGAAGAAATGTATTGTGATTACTTGAAAATCTGATTCCCCTCTACAGATAGCACAATGGAAGACAGAGATGAACTGTTGTATATCTATGGGGGGAAAAAAATCACATACAATCTAAAGAATATTTAATATATATAATAGCATATTTATAAAAATATGACAACCATGTTTTGACTATTTAGAGGCCGAAATATAATAATAAAAAATAGGTGTTGCTATTATAAAAATATAAATGACCACCCTAATGAAGAATTTCTTTTAAACCCAACTGTAAGCTTTGATTGTGTGTGGATTTATTCTGTGAATCTTAAAAATGGAAAATTTTGATATGTATATTAATGGGAAAAAAACCCAAAATTAAATATTCAAAAAAAATCTTACACTGAAGCTGATGCATTTAAAGGAGTAAGTTCACTTTAATGTAAATTTAAATAATATCCTGAAAACTGGCAAAGCTGAGAAAGTTGTGCCATGATATGGGGAAAGGTTTTGATGTATTAAGTAAAAGATCATCCACATGGAGAGAGACCCGGAAATATCTTGACACTCCTGAAATGCAACTGTTAATGATTCTATAACCACATCATAAAGAATTGGACACGAATACAATAATCCATATAATAAAACATAGTCCAAAATTAAATTTTTCTGAGATCATTAATACATCCCCCCACTCCACCCAATCAAACAGTTTCTCAGTATCTATATAAAGAATACATTCAGGGACTGCACTAGAAGGTAAATATAAATATCCATTAAGTGATGAATATTAATATGAGTAATGGTTTTTTTATAAAACTTGTCTCATTTTCCAAAACAATTGAAGGAAAAATGTTCTCCATTCTACAGGCCAGAACCTCAGCCAGGATTTTAACATCCACGTTTAATAAAGAAATTGGCCTGTAGGAGGAGCACTCCACTGGATCTTTACCTTTCTGTGGTATGAGTGAAATACACCCCTAATTGAATGATACTGGTAATTTAACATGTTTAAATTATTCAGATAAAACAGAACCTAAATGAGGTGCAAGTAATTTAGAGAATTATTTTTTAAAAAACTCTGCAGGGAACCCAGCAGGTCCTGGAGATTTTCCTGCTTGTAATAAAGAGATAGCAGCAACTATTTCTTCCTGGAGTATAAGTTTACTTAAACTCATTCTATCATCTGAGGACAATGCAAGAATATTTCATCAATCCAGAAAATCCTCCATTGTATTATTAAATTATAAAATTTCCCTAAAGCTTCATTTGTCTCAGAATGATAGGTTGTTATACCACCACTTTCCATTTAAATTTTCATAATTTGATGTTTAGCTTTAATTCCTATCAACTGACTAGCTAAAAGTTTACCTGATTTATCTTGATGAATATAAAACTGAGATTTACTCCTCAGAAGTTAAAGCTGAATTGGATTTGTTGAAAGGAGATCAAATTTTGTTTGAAGTTCAATTTGTTTTTTATATAATTCAGGGTTTTGAACCTGAGCATATTGTTGATCTAACTGTTTAATTTGAGTAATTAATTCTAAGTTTTCTTTAATAAACTTTTTAAATTTGTAGTATAGGAAATAATTTGCCCCGAAGATAATTTTTCAAGGGGTCACATACAATCAAACTAACAGTTTTTGCGAAGAAAAAAGTTATCTGTTCCTCCATAAATTTCAAGAAATCTTTATCTGAGAGCAATGTCAAGTTAAAACGCCAACGCCTTCCAACTTGAGGGAAGTCAGGAAAGAACAAAGTTATCATGATAACTTGATATCATGTTATCATGATAACTTGATATCATGTTATCATGATAACTTGATATCATGTTATCATGATAACATGGTCAGATACTCACAGCTCACTCATTGCATTGATACTCATAGGAATGGGTCTGTGAAATCAGTTGGTTATCAATAAGAAAATAGTCATCCTTGAAAAAGTACGGTGAATATATGAAAAAAAGAATACACGCTCCTATTAGAATGAAAATAATGCGAGACATCATAAATACCATAGTTTAAATTTAAAAAAAAATGAATTACTAAGGCAGACTAACTCATATATATATCTATGGGTTGGCATTAGAAAAGATCTTTAGATTAGTAATGAAGAATGAATGAAGCACCACATCTCTGTGTGATACAATTGACTGTTTGGAGTGTGCATCAACAATATGGAAATTTTCCCCTATTGGGAGCTGCCCTTCCTTTTGCACTAACTAAAGTTAGTAAACTGATAACTAATCCTATACCCAAGCGCACATTATGGATATGGTTTATTTTTACTTTATCTGGTTTTATTTTATCTTACTATTTTTTTTTCACCCATCTGTGAATGACCAAGCTTTTTTTCTTTTTGGAAGATTAAGGATATCATGTGGAATTTGTTCATGGAAAGTTATCTATGTCCTTTGAACAGCTTTCAAACAAATCTGGTCCACTTAATTTGCATTTGTTTCAATATTTTCAAATTAGAAATTTTTTAGGCTACATGACCTATTTTTCCCTGCTGTATCAGTCGGATATGGTTGATGCTCTTTTTGCTTGAACCCCTCCCAGAAGGGTTTAATAGCGATCAATGATGATATATTATTAAAATTGTGACCAGTCTCGACAGATACATTTTAAAAGGCGTGGGATCAGGACCGTCAAAAGTCTTTTCCTGCAGAGGCATGGGAAAAGATACTTAAACTAGTTAATACTTCATCAATGTATGTTCAATGGTCCCTTATTCAATTTAAGGTAGTATATAGGGCGCATATGTCCAAGGACAAAGCTTGCCCATATTGTTCTAAATTTTAATCCAATCTGTGACTGGAAAGATATCTTTCTTCTCTTCAAGTAATTCTCACAATTGATTTACTACCAAATACCTTTTAACGGCTCTTTTTGATGTTTTAGGAGCAGATGTAGATCGTTGTCTGACTTCTGCTCATCGGATGATAGCTTTTACCACCCTGATCACCTCTCAAATTCCTCTCAAATGGAAGGGCCCCACTCCACCTACAATGGTTTTCTGTTTCAACTTAGAGATAATGAGAAGAGTAACATTTGATCCTTCTGTTAGATTTAAAGATACTTGGTTTAAATTCCTACAATATTTTCATATGATATAATTTCTAGCGTTGTCTCTGATTTATTGTCCTTTCCTGATACCATTCTCGTTTGGGTGAGGACCATGCCTCTTATGTTTGATGAATGCTGATCCAAGGGTTTCCAGTTTTTGTTTCTGTTTTGTTTTTAAATTAGTACAATAAAATGTGTTCTTTTTTCTCTTTGATTTAATATGGGGAGACAAAGACACTTTTTATTTACTGATTACTGATTGCTGTAGATTGTAATCTTTTCAATCATGTATCCTTATTCTCTCTGTGTATCATCTATTGTATGTTTTATATTAAAATCAATAAACAGATTGAAAAAGAAAAAAAGAATTAGGACATTTTCACCCATAAATGGACCATCAAAGTCCACATGAATCCTGTGTCATGGTCGGGATGGCCATTTCCATGGTGTTGAAAGCGGTATCATGGGGGAAACTTAAGTTAAATATAAAGGACAGACCACGAAAAATTTACCCTCTTCATCTTTGACACAAAGAGACCTGCATTGTTCAGAAGAAACTGGTTGTCATACATCCACTTGGATTGGAGAGAAATCGGGTCAGTACAGAAGATGTTTACTGAGAATGAACCAAAATCAAAGTTGAAACAAGTGCCGAAGAAGTATCAAATAGTTTAGAGAAAAGGCCTGGGGAAAATCAAAGGAGTCCAGGCAAAGTTACAATTGAAACCTGGAGCTAAACCAAAGTTCGAGAAGCCAAGGGTAGTACCTTTTGCAATAAAAGGAAAGATTAAATCAGAACTCAACAGATTAGAAAACGAAGGAATCATTGAAAAACTTCAATATAGTGATTGTGTCAGTCCAAACACCCAACAGTGAAATTCAAATTTGTGGTAATTTCAACAGTGAAATTACAATTTGTGGTGGTCACCATTAATCAAGCTCTGCAAGTACCTGAACATCCCATGCCCAGAGCGAAGGAGTTATTCCAATCCCTAAATGGTAGGAACAAGTTCACGAAACTGGATTTATCACAGGCAAATCAAATTGGACGATGCATCAAAAAAGTATGTGGCAATCAATACTCACTTGGGGTTGTTCACATCTACTAGAACACAGTATGGAATAGCAGCAGCTCCTGCAACATTTCAAGCCATTAAAGACAAATTACTGCATGATATAGATGTAGGAAGCTACCTGGATGACATCATTATTACAGGACGAGATGACGAAGACCATCTATTGAACCTGGAGAAAGTCCTAACCCGAGTATCACAAGCAGACGTCCAGCTACACCAAAACAAATGTGTATTTATGGCACCCTCAGTAACATATTTAGGGTTTACAACTAATAGTGAAGGAGTCCGAATGGATACGGCAAGTACCAAAGCCGTCCACAGTGCACCCTGCTCATCAAACAGAGCCAAACTACAATCATTCTTAGGTTTAGTTGACCATTATCGGAAGCACGTCCCAAGCTGTACAACCCATTAAACCAGTTGTTAAGAAAAGATCAGAGATGGTGCTGGAACACAAAAACAAATGGCGTGTTCAACCATTTAAAAGAGCTGTTGATCTCAAGCAATAATGTGCTCATCCACTATGATCCAGACAAAGAAGTGGCTCTAGCAGTTGATGCTTCACCAGTAGGTTTGGGTGTGGCATTGTCACAGGTCACTGAAAAAGGAGAACAACCGGGGACAGGGGTTCAGATTTGTGGATCATGGGGATCTCTTCTGGGGAAGGTCTGACATGTACTAAAGGGACGGGCTGCACCTGAACTGGAGGGGGACCAATATCCTGATGGGCAGGTTTGCTAGAGCTGTGGGGAGGGTTTAAACTAGTTTGGCAGGGGGGTGGAAATCAGAATGTGAGGGCAGAGATTAGTGTAGTAGGGAACCAGGGAGTTAGGGATGAGAAAGAGGAAATTAGAGAAAATGTGCAGCAAAGATGACAAAAAGGACAGGCAGGTGAAAAGACAGATAATTTACTGTACAATAGAAAGACAGTAACATACTGGTCTAAGGGGACTGGACAAATGCATGGAGCATTAGGAATAAAGTAGATGACCTTGTTGTACAGCTGCAGATTAAAAGATATGACATTGTGGCCATCACTGAGAGATGGGTTAATGATGGGTGTGACTGGGAGCTGAATGTATAGGAAAGATAAGCAGGTAGGTAGAGGGGGTGGTGTGGCCCTGATGGCAAACAATGATATTAAATCACTAGAAAGAAGGGACATGGGGAGAGATGGGGTAGAATCTGTAAGGGTTGAGTTAAGAACTGGCAAGGGTAAAAGGACTCTATTGGCATTTATATACAGGCCCCCAAACAGCAGCTGGGAAGTGGACTATTATTTACAGGTGGAAATAGAAAAAGCGTATCAGAAGGGAAATATCAAAGGAGATTGGGAAAGTCAGGAAGGTAGAGGATCTGAGGAGAGAGAGTTTGTGGAATGCCTAAGGGACAGCTTCTTGGAGCAGCTTGTTGATGAGCCCGCCAGGGGATCAGTGGTTTTGGATTGGGTGATGTATATGAGGTGATTAGGGAATTAAAGGTTATGGAACCCTTAGGGAGTAGAGATCATAATATGATGGAGTTCAGTTTCAAAATTGAAAAGGTAAAGCTGATATCAGGTGAGTCAATATTTCTCTGGAACAGAGGAAATTACAGAGCTATGAGAGATGAACTGGCCCACATTGAATAGAAAAGTAAGTTACATGGAGGGGTGGCAGAGCAGAATTGGAGGAGATTTCAACAAGAAATAAAGTGCAGGATAGATATATTCCAAGTAAAAGGGAAATTATGACTGGAAAAATGGCACAAATATGGGGTAACAAGAGAGGTTAAGGCTAAAATAAAAGGAAAAGGGAGGGCTGATAAGGAAGCAAAATTTAGTGGGAAAACAGGACTGGGAAACATTTAAAAACTTAAAGAAAAAGACAAAGTAAGTCATTAGGAAAGAAAAGATGAATAATGAAAGGAAGTTGGCAAATAACATACAAAAGGATACTAAGAGTTTTAAAAAATATATAAAAAGTAAAAGAGAGACAATGGTAGATATAGGGCCGATTGAAAATGAAGCTGGAGAAATTATAATGGGTGACAAGGAGATGGCAGAGGAACTAAATGAGTATTTTGTGTCATTCTTCACTGAGGAAGACCATAGAAATATATCTGATAGTCAGAGGTCTCTGGGAATAGAATTAAGTACAATCAGGATTACTAGAGAGATAGTGCTTAGTAAACTGAATGGACTAAAGATAGATGAGCCTCCGTGACTGGATGAGGTGCACCCATGTGTTCAGAAGGAGAGGTTTTGGAGATTGTGGAGGCATTGGAATTGATTTTCCAGAAATCAATAGACTCAGGCTTGGTTCCTGAGGATTGGAAGGTCGCAAATGTGGTCCTGCTGTTGAAGAAAGGAGGGAGGCATAAAAAGGGGAATTATAGGCCTATTAGTCTGACATCCATTGTTGGGAAGTTATTTGAGTTGATCCTCAGGTTGAGGTTATGACATACCTCAAGGTGCATGACATGATAGGTCCAAGCCCGTATAGGTTCTTGAAGGGAAGATCCTGCCTGACCAACCTATTGGAATTTTTTGAGGAGATCTCAAGTAGGGTGGACAAGGGAGAGGCTGTGGATGTTGTGTATTTTGATTTTCAAAAGGCATTCAATAAGGTGCCACATAAGAGGCTGCTTAGTAAAATGAGAGCAGATGGAATTACTGGAAAGATATTAGATTGGGTAGAACATTAGGTGATAGGCAGGAAGGAGAGGGCGGGAATAAAGAGATCCTGTTCTGGTTGGTTACTAGTGGTGTTACATAGGGGTCAGTGTTGGGGTTCCTCCTTTTTACAATGTATAAATGATTTAGATTGTGGAGACTACAGAAAAGGTTTACCAAGATGATTCCTGGAATGCAGGGGATAATATTTGAGGAATTTTTAGCGACACTTGAACTGTATTCATTGGAGTATAGAAGAATGAGAGGGGATCACATAGAAACATTTTCAATGCTGAAAGGATTGGACAGAGTAGATGTGAATAAGATGGTTCCCTTGGTGGATGAATTCAGGACAAAAGGGCACAGTCTTGGAATTAGAAGGTACCCATTTAAAACAGATGAGGAGAAACTTCTTTAGCCAGAGGGTGGTGGATTTGTGGAATTTGTGCCACATGCAGCTGTGGAGGCCGGATCATTGGGGGAGATTGACAGATATCTAATTAGTCAAGGTATCAAGAAATATGGGGAAAAGACCGGGATTTGGAACTAGATATAACCATATAACCACTTACAGCACAGAACAGGCCAGTTCGGCCCTACTAATCCATGCCGTAGCAAATCTCCACCCTCCTAGTCCCACTGATCAGCACCCGGTCCATACCCCTCTAGTCCCCTCCTATCCATGTAATGATCCAGTCTTTCCTTAAATGTAACCAATGATCCCGCCTCGACCACATCTGCCGGAAGCTCATTCCACATCCCCACCACCCTCTGCGTAAAGAAATTTCCCCTCATGTTCCCCTTATAATTTTCCCCCTTCAATCTTAAACCATGTCCTCTAGTTTGAATCTCCCCCTTTCTTAATTGAAAAAGCCTATCTACATTTACTCTGTCTGTCCCTTTTAAAATCTTAAATACCTCTATCAAGTCCCCTCTCAATCTTCTGGCATTGTGAACAGTTTAGCTTGGGATGGATTTGCAGAGTAGGCTCGACGGGTCAGATAATTAACTGGACAGCAGAAGCAATGGCTATTAATGAAGAACAACTTAATCACCTACTGATTACAGCAAAAAACATCAACAAAGAAGTAAGGAATGGATCGACACTGGCAAAGGTCCTAGATTTCACACTGAATGGGTGGCCAGAAGGAGACACTGTTTCTCCACATTTTCCCACCAAACACTAATGGAGAAGCTGATTTTTTTGTGCAAACATTTAAAAAGGCCATGAAAACTAAGAAATTATTAAACATTTCTTGGAATCACAAAATCACAGATTTTCTTGCACTATACACAATACGCCTCATTCAACAACAAAAAGAACGTCTGCAGAATTGATGTTTGGGTTATTTTAAGGACCCGACTTTCTGCAGTACACTCAGACATCAGGCTTCATATCGACCAATCCACTTCTCCAAGTAAACCAACCAGATCTCTGAAAGTGGAAGAACGAGTGCTTGTGTGAGATTACAGAGACAATAAAGAAACTTGGATTAGAGGAGTCATCCTTAAGAAACTAAGCCCCTGTTCATTTTCTATACTGGAGGGAACTAACATATGGAAGTAGCTCAATAACCAATTGAGAATGATAGATTGTCCAATCTGAATACAGACAATTCCGAAGATTCAATTTTGGACATTCTTGAATTAACATCAAGGTATCTATCAATGTTAGCTGCTCAGGAGAGCAGTGGAAGCAGTACACCCCAAATTTTGGAATAGTGCTCACTGAAAACCAAGCTCTTTGTCCCTACAGCCCTTGAGAAGGAGGAGGAGGTATTTCCCAAGGTGGAGGTCTTTCCTGACAAGGTAAAGAGTCCTGAGAAGCTGCAAAGTGTCCTGATGGACTTGACCTTGCCAAGAAGATATAAAAAAAACAAAGATATCCTCCAGAACATCTGAGGGACTATGTACTATGAGTGGCCATTTAGCATGTTATATTTATGTTGCTAATTAATACAATCAGTATATATACTTCTTAGTCACTATAGTTCAGTTTAGTTATTACTATGGGCATGTTTAATGACATTTATTCTGTTGGGGTGGGAAAGTGTTGTGGATACATGCAGGCACAAAATGCAAGCATGTCATAACACACGTTTGTGTGTATATATATATTGTGTGGTGTGGGAAACCAATTTTAGATTAGTAATAAAGAATGAATGAAGCCCCATGTCTCCATGTGCTAGTGTATTCTAAACCTAGAATACGCAGCATCTACCACAAACTTGGAAAACTTTATGCAATTACACAGAACAGAATTACAGTGGTTCACCAACTTTCTCTGGCCCCAAAGCATCATCAGCTTCCCCAAGGAGCATTGCATTCAAGAAACAGGTTCCTTAGTTTATTCACCAACTCTCGTGTGTCGAATTTTACAGAACATTTCAGGGTGAGGCTGGGAATCTTCATGCACAAATATTTGAAGATGACACGGAAGGTCTGCAAAACAACTGTGCAAAATCCCACAAACTCATATTTTCAAAGTCCTACAGGAAACGACAGAGGGAGCTGCTATAGAACTCATTTGGAAGCAACTGGAATTATTTATAAAATTCTGGAAACCATTCCAAGAAGAAAAATTCAGATAAGGTTCAGCAGACTGGACACAATGATGAAGATCTCTGCATATGGCTGTGCAGTTACATAAGGTGATTATCTGTGGAGGGCATTAAATTTGCCAATTTGGATCCAAAACAAACTCAAAAGAGCAGGCACAGGACGAGGCTGAATATTTGTTTTCTGCTATTGAAATCTTAGTTACTCACTACCATCTGCTATGAATCTTAACTGTTTGTTATAAATATTAACTGTTTGAGTTGGAATGTAAGTTTTTAAAATTATTTAAATTTCTTCCACTATGAGTCATATCAATAACAACACCCACAAATGATCAGTATCAATGATTGTACATAGCGACATTTCTTCTTTTTCCCCCATTTCATCCCTCTCCCCTTCCTCACCTGGCTTCAAAAATAAATAAATAATAAGACACATAAAACAAAGAAATAACAAAAAGCAAAAAAGAAAAAAGGCATATCGTCCACTTTCACATATTTAAATTTTATTGTGCTCATAATTATGAGGTTTGTGGTCGGCATTCTCCAACATATTTTATGTATGGTTCCCAAATTTGTTCAAATAATGGAATCCTCCCAGAGGTCTGGAAGGCTGGCAGCAAAGCTCTGCATACCAAACTGCATGCTCTGCTGGGACCAAGGAAAGCTGCCTCAGGACCTTCGTGATGCCATCATCATCACCCTGTACAAAAGGGGGGGGAGTCACGTGATGGAGTAGTGGCCGGTCGGGGAACTCCAGCCCTCTCCAGAAAAGTTAAAAAAAAGACAGTGAAAAAACAAAGGCACAAACACAAAAACCAAAATAAAGTGAAAGTAAAGGTGTGGAGAAAATGGCAGTGAAGAAAGAAAAGCCAAAAGCAACGGGAAGAAAAGAAGAAAAGATGTTGGAAGAACTTACCTGTACGAGGAGGCCTGCCATGGACAGAGAAGCCCGCTGCCTAAGGTCAGTTGAAGCCCCGAACTCGGGAATACAAAAATGGCTCATGGACCCAAACAAAAGTGCGCAACCGCACATGCGCGACTCCTTGCGCATGCGCGATGCGCAAGACAAAAATAACACTGACGGGAGGGGGGACCAGCTGAGGAGTCGATCTCCACAGCTGAAATTGACAGCCACAACAAAGCAGCAAGAGGAAAACATAGAAAATAATGAGAACAAGAAAGAAGAGAGTAAAAAGAAATCAAAGAAACAGCAGATGACCAACCCAGAGGAAGAAGACCAGCATCAAGACACTTCTAGTAAAAATAAGAAGACCAAAAATACCCAACAAAATAAAACAAACAAACCAACAAGAAAACCAGAAGAGACAGAGGTAAAGGACACAGATCCTGGAGTGGACTCAGAAGAAGAAGAGGAAGAACACAGAGAAATGGAAGATGAAGGGAAGGGCAAGTACATGGATAGATTTTTTTTTAAGAATATATGGAATCAGTAAAAGAATGGCAATCACAAGAATTCAGTGAAATAAAAAGAAGAGTAAAAAGTACAGAAGAAAAAATGAATAGATTAGAGATGATCATTTCAGATATAGGAAAAAGTGTGGACAAGGTGGAAGAACGAGAAACAGCCATAGAAATGGAAGTAGATGACTTTAAAAAAGAAATTAGAAGAATCTGATAAAAAAGTTAAAGAGACACAAGAGCTGTTAGCTCAGAAGATAGATATAATGGAAATTTATAATAGAAGAAACAATATAAAGATAGTGGGCCTTAAGGGAGATGAAGAAGGCAAGAATATGAGAGAATTTATAAAAGAATGGATCCCCAGGGTCCTAGGAAGACCAGAATTACAGGAAGAAATGGAAATAGAAAGGGCACACAGAACATTAGCCCCTAAACCACAACCACAACAAAAACCAAGATCCATTCCAGTAAAATTCCTAAGATATACAACAAGAGAAAATATATTGGAGAAAGCAATGAGGAAAATAAGAGAAGACAAAAATCCACTGGAATACAAAGGTCAAAAAAAATTTTCTATCCAGATATATGTTTTGAACTCCTGAAGAAGAGGAAGGAGTTTAATACAGCAAAAACGATCCTATGGAAAAAAGGATATAAATTTATGCTAAAGTATCCAGCGGTACTTAAAATAGTTATTCCAGGGCAGCAAAACAGACAATTCTTGGATCCGGAGGAAGCACGAAAATTTGCAGAACAACTACAAAACAGACAGGGAGATGAAGATATGTAACGAGAACAAAAATGACCACAAACTATATGTATGTGTGTATGTAGGTATATATATATATATATATATATATATATATTCTTTAGGCAGTCCTTGTACCTTTTCTTTGGTGCACCTCTGTCACGGTGGCCAGTGGAGAGCTCGCCATATAATACGATCTTGGGAAGGCGATGGTCCTCCATTCTGGAGACGTGACCCATCCAGCGCAGCTGGATCTTCAGCAGCGTGGACTCGATGCTGTCGACCTCTGCCATCTCGAGTACCTCGACGTTAGGGGTGTGAGCGCTCCAATGGATGTTGAGGATGGAGCGGAGACAACGCTGGTGGAAGCGTTCTAGGAGCCGTAGGTGGTGCCGGTAGAGGACCCATGATTCGGAGCCGAACAGGAGTGTGGGTATGACAACGGCTCTGTATACGCTTATCTTTGTGAGGTTTTTCAGTTGGTTGTTTTTCCAGACTCTTTTGTGTAGTCTTCCAAAGGCGCTATTTGCCTTGGCGAGTCTGTTGTCTATCTCTTGGTGCCTGCCACATTGACCACCGCCAGTGGGCTGATAACGCCTCAAACCGTGCATCTTGGCGCCTCACAGTTTGGCGGGCAGCAGCCTCCTTTGAAGAAGACCGCAGAGCCCACCTCACTGACAAAAGGCAAAGGAGGAAAAACCCAACACCCAACCCCAACCAACCAATTTTCCCTTGCAACCGCTGCAATCGTGTCTGCCTGTCCCGCATCGGACTGGTCAGCCACAAACGAGCCTGCAGCTGACGTGGACTTTTTACCCCCTCCATAAATCTTCGTCCGCGAAGCCAAGCCAAAGAAGAAGAAAAAAATATATATATATATTGATATGTGTGTGTGTATGTGTGTATGTATATATAAAAAAAATAGAGTATAGGTAAGAACTAAGAAGGGAAAGAAAGGGAAGAAAGGAAGTATGGGGGGAATTAAGAGAGTGACCTTTGTTATATATGAAGATTAAAATCTTTTCTGGGGGTGGCTGGGTGGAGAAGAATTACGGTCACTGCTAAATCAGTTGA
This sequence comes from Narcine bancroftii, assembly GCF_036971445.1. NCBI lineage: Eukaryota > Metazoa > Chordata > Chondrichthyes > Torpediniformes > Narcinidae > Narcine > Narcine bancroftii. The sequence continues at coordinate 68,778,928 of NC_091475.1, forward strand.
CGCTTGCGAGTGAATTCGCAAATCCAAATGGAGAGGGGAGATGTGGTTGCCCGACAAGGGAAAAAGGGCAATTCAGGAAGGGGAGAGGATAGTGGGGTTAAAGGAATTTTAGATAGGAGAATAATGAAAATATTTTATGTTTTATAAATGTTGTCTTATAATGTGTTCAAAAAAAGATAGCAGAAATGGATAAGAAGGAAAGGTAATGATGAGGAAACGGAAAGGAAAGATAAACAAAGTATGAAATGGCTATGTTGAACTATATGACTTTAAATATTAATGGAATACATAACCAAATCAAAAGGAAGAAACTGCTAAATTTATTGAAAAAAAGAAAAAAATTGATATAGCATTCGTACAAGAAACACACTTAACTGAAGTGGAACACAAGAAATTAAAGAGAGATTGGACATGTAACAGCAGCGTCATTTAATTCAAAAGCTAGAGGAGTAGCTATACTAATCAGTAAAAATGTACCAATCAAAATATAAGAGGAAATAATAGATCCAGCAGGGAGATATGTAATGATAAAATGTCAGATATATTCAGAGTTTTGGAATTTACTCAATGTATATTCACCTAACGAAGAAGATCAAAATTTATGCAAGATATCTTTTTGAAGATAGCAGACACGCAAGGGAACATACTAATAGGAGGGGATTTCAACCTTAATTTGGATTCAAACATGGATAAAACTGGGAAAAAAATTAACAGAAAGAACAAAGTAACCAAATTTATAATTAAATCGATGCAAGAAATTCAACTTTTGGATATATGGAGGAAACAATACCCAAACGAAAAGGAATATTCATATTATTTGGGTAGACATAAAACATACTCAAGAACAGACCTATTCCTGTTATCAGCTCGCATGCAAGAGAGAGTTAGGAAAATGGAATATAAAACTAGACTATTATCGGACCACTCACTCCTGTTATTGACAATAGAGTTAGAGGACATCCCACCAAGAATGTATAGATGGAGATTAAACTCCATGCTACTTAAAAGGCAGGATTTTAGAGAATTCATTGAACGACAAATTAAAATGTACTTTGAAATAAATACAGAATCAGTGAAAGATAAGTTTATACTATGGGACGCAATGAAAGCGTTCATCAGAGAGCAAATAATAAGTTATGTAACTAAGATGAAGAAGGAATACAATCAGAAACAGAGCAGTTGGAAAGGGAAATAGCAAATATACAAAAAGAATTAGCAATGAAGGAAGACACAACTAAAAGAAGAGAATTGGCAGATAAAAAAATAAAATATGAAACACTACAAACATTCTTCTTTGGCTTGGCTTCGCGGACAAAGATTTATGGAGGGGGTAAATGTCCACGTCAGCTGCAGGCTCGTTTGTGGCTGACAAGTCCGATGCGGGACAGGCAGACACGGTTGCAGCGGTTGCAGGGGAAAATTGGTTGGTTGGGGTTGGGTGTTGGGTTTTTCCTCCTTTGCCTTTTGTCAGTGAGGTGGGCTCTGCGGTCTTCTACAAAGGAGGTTGCTGCCCGCCAAACTGTGAGGCGCCAAGATGCACGGTTTGAGGCGATATCAGCCCATGGCGGTGGTCAATGTGGCAGGCACCAAGAGATTTCTTTAGGCAGTCCTTGTACTTTTTCTTTGGTGCACCTCTGTCACGGTGGCCAGTGGAGAGCTCGCCATATAACACGATCTTGGGAAGGCGATGGTCCTCCATTCTGGAGACATGACCCACCCAGCACAGCTGGATCTTCAGCAGCGTGGACTCGATACTGTTGACCTCTGCCATCTCGAGTACTTTGACGTTAGGGATGAAAGCGCTCCAATGAATGTTGAGGATGGAGCGGAGACAACGCTGGTGGAAGCGTTCTAGGAGACGTAGGTGATGCCGGTAGAGGACCCATGATTCGGAGCCGAACAGGAGTGTGGGTATGACAATGGCTCTGATAACGCTTATCTTTGTGAGGTTTTTCAGTTGGTTGTTTTTCCAGACTCTTTTGTGTAGTCTTCCAAAGGCGCTATTTGCCTTGGCGAGTCTGTTGTCTATCTCATTGTCGATCCTTGCATCTGATGAAATGGTGCAGCCGAGATAGGTTGACCGTTTTGAGTTTTGTGTGCCCTATGGAAATGTGGGGGGGGCTGGTAGTCATGGTGGGGAGCTGGCTGTTGGAGGACCTCAGTTTTCTTCAGGCTGACTTGAACATAATGAAGGCAAAACAGAAATATTATGAACTAGGAGAAAAAACGCACAAAATTCTAGCGTGGCAGCTTAAGACAGAACAAACTAAGAGAATGGTATTGGCATTAAGGAAAAAAGACAAGCAAATCACATATAATCCAACGGAGATTAATGAAAACTTCAGAGAATTCTATGAACAATTATATCAAACTGAAAATGAAGGGAAAGAAGACAAAATAGATGAATTTCTAACTAAAATTGAACTACCGAAAATACAAACAGAGGAACAAAATAAATTAACAAAACCATTTGAAATAGAAGAAATACAGGAGATAATAAAAAAACTACTGAATAATAAAATACCAGGAGAGGATGGATTGCCAATAGAATTCTATAAAACATTTAAAGATTTATTAATTCCTCCCCTTCTGGAAGTAATCAACCAGATTGATAAAACACGAAGCTTACCAGATTCATGCAAAACAGCAATAATTACAGTAATACCAAAGACAGGGAAAGATCCACTCGCACCAGCGTCATATAGACCAATATCTTTACTTAACACAGATTATAAGATAATAGCTAAACTATTAGCAAACAGATTAGCCGACTATGTACCAAAAATAGTAAATCTAGACCAAACTGGATTTATTAAAAAAAGACGAACAACCGACAATATCTGTAAATTTATTAACTTAATTCATGCAGTAGAAGGAAATAAAACTCCAACAGTAGCGGTTGCTTTAGACGCAGAGAAGGCCTTTGACAGAGTAGAATGGAATTATTTATTCAAAGTACTACAAAAATTCAGCTTACCTGAGAAATATATTAATTAGGTTATAGCATTATATAAGGGGCCATTGGCGAAAGTGATAGTAAATGGATATATATCAAAACAATTTAACTTAAGCAGATCAACAAGGCAGGGATGCCCACTATCTCCCTTATTGTTTGCGTTAGCCATAGAACCACTAGCAGAACTAATAAGAACAGAAAATAAAATAAAAGGGATAAAAATAAAAGACAAGGAATATAAAATCAGTCTATTTGCAGATGACGTTATAGTATACTTAGCAAAACCAGAAATATCAATAAAAGAATTACTTAGGAAATTGAAGGAATATGGAGAAGTGTCGGGGTACAAGATTAACGCAAATAAAAGTGAAGCAATGCCAATGAATAATGCAGATTTCTCAAAATTTAAGAAAGAATCACCATTCAGATGGCAAACGCAAGCAATGCGATACCTAGGTATACAAATATATAAAAACCTCAGCCATCTATATAAACTCAATTATTATCCACAAATGAAAAAATTACAAGACGACTTAGAGCATTGGAAAGACTTACCACTAACACTGATAGGAAGGATAAACTGTATTAAAATGAACATTTTCCCAAGGATACAATACCTATTTCAGACATTACCAATACGCTTAACAGAGAAATTCTTCAAGGAGTTAAAGAAAATAATAAGGAAATTTTTATGGAAAGGGGGGAAACCGACGATAGCACTAGATAAATTAACAGAATGGTATAAACAAGGAGGCTTACAACTACCAAACTTTAAAAATTATTATAGAGCCGCACAATTAAGATACCTATCAGATTTTTATCAAACAAGGGAAAAGCCAGATTGGACTAGATTAGAACTAGATAAAATAGGGGAGAAGATACCTGAACATATATTATATAAATGGGATGAAAAATTGGTACAACGTAGGAATTCTCCAGTATTGCATCATCTGCTCAACATTTGGAAGAAGATTCATGTAGAAAGGAATAAAACAAATTACCAACTACCAAAACTAATACTGATGCAAAATCAGCTAATCCCTTTTACAATAGATAACCTTTCCTTTAGAGAATTGGAGAAAAAAGGGATCAAAAGAATAGAAAATTGTTTTTCGGGAAATAAATTATTATCCTTTGAACAAATGAAGGATAAATATAATATAACTCATGATACAGTGTTGGCATACTACCAACTGAAATCCTACTTGAAGGACAAATTGGGAGGCAGTCTGAGGTTACCAGAGGGAAGTAATTTTGAATATGTGATTACAGACACAATGATAATCAAAAAATTTGTAACAAACATGTATATTAAACTACAAGAAAAGGAGAATGAGGAAACAAATGGTAAAACTAAACAACAATGGGAACAAGATCTAAACATAAAGAATGAAACATGGGAGAAGTTATGCTCCGGAACTATGAGAAATACAATAAACATGAGGTTACATATGATACAATATAACTGGATACACAAGCTATACATTACACCTCAAAAGTTAAATAAATGGGACCCAACAGTATCTGACAGATGTTTTCGCTGTAAAAAGAAAATGGGAACAACAATTCATGCAATTTGGACATGTGAGAAAGTGAAAAAATTTTGGGAAGATCTAAACCAGATATTAAATAAAATCACAAAAAGCAATATACCAAAAAACCCAGAGATCTTCCTCCTAAGTAACATAAAAAACAAAAAATTTGGACTCGATTTGGATGGAGCACAAAAAAGATTTGTGCAGCCCTAGCTGTAGCAAAAAAATGTATTATGTCAACCTGGAAATTAGAAGATAACTTGAGAATACAACAATGGTATATAGAAATGAATAAATGTATTCCATGAGAAAAAATAACCTATAATTTAAGAAATAACATTACAATATTTGAACAAATATGGGAGCCATACATGAAACACAATAAAGAAAACCTACTGTGGACATCTACCACCTAAAATGACAGAAGGAGAAGAGAATGAAAAGAACTGACTCAGTGGAATTTCTTGTTTATTTTTATTGAGTGACAACATTGTTTGACGGGTTTAATGTATCTTATATTCTGAACTTTAAATAAATGGGAGGGGAGGTGAGGGAGGGAGGGAAGGGAGGAGGGAAGGGGGAGGGAGAAAATGACACTGTATATATTTAAGAAGGAAAATGTATGTATCTTGTTTATAGTGTGAAAAATAAAAAAAATTTTAAAAACCCTGTACAAAAACAAAGGCGAGAAATCAGACTGCTCAAACTACAGGGGAATCACGCTGCTCTCCATTGCAGGCAAAATCTTTGCTAAGATTCTCCTTAATAGACTAATACCTAGTGTCGCCGAAAATGTCCTCCCAGAATCATAGTGTGGCTTTCGCACAAACAGAGGAACTATTGACATGGTCTTTGCCCTCAGACAGCTCCAAGAAAAGTGCATCGAACAAAACAAAGGACTCTACATCACCTTTGTTGACATAACCAAAGCCTTTGACACCGTGAGCAGGAAAGGGCTTTGGCAAATACAAGAGTGCCTCGGATGCCCCCCAAAGTTCCTCAACATGGTTATCCAACTGCACGAAAACCAACAAGGTCGGGTCAGATACAGCAATGAGCTCTCTGAACCCTTCTCCATTGACAACGGCGTGAAGCAAGGATGCGTCCTCGCACCAACCCTCTTTACTATCTTCTTCAGCATGATGCTGAAACAAGCCAATAAAGACCTCAACAATGAAGATGCTGTTTATATCTGGTAATGCACAGATGGCAGTCTCTTCAATCTGAGGCGCCTGCAAGCTCACACCAAGACACAAGAGCAACTTGTCCGTGAACTACTCTTTGCAGATGATGCCATTTTAGTTGCCCATTCAGAGCCAGCTCTCCAGCGCATGATGTCCTGTTTTGCGGAAACTGCCAAAATGTTTGGCTTGGAAGTCAGCCTGAAGAAAACTGAGGTCTTCCATCAGCCAGCTCCCCACCATGACCACCAGCCACCCCCCCCCCACATCTCCATCGGCACACTGAACTCAAAATGGTCAACCGGTTTACCTACCTCGGCTACACCATTTCATCTGATGCAAGGATCGACAAAGAGATAGACAACAGACTCGCCAAGGCAAATAGCGCCTTTGGAAGACTACACAAAAGAGTCTTGAAAAACAACCACCTGAAGAAACACACAAAGATCAGCGTGAACAGAGCTGTTGTCATACCCACACTCCTGTTCAGCTCCTAATCATGGGTCCTCTACTGGCATCACCTACGGCTCCTAGAATGCTTCCATCAGTGCTGTCTCCGCTCCATCCTCAACATTCATTGGAATGACTTCATCACCAACATCGAAGTACTCGAGTTGGCAGAGTCTGCAAGCATCGAATCCATGCTGCTGAAGACCCAACTGCGCTGGGTGGGTCACGTCTCCAGAATGGAGGACCATCGCCTTCCCAACATTGTGTTCTATGGCGAGCTCTCCACTGGCCACCTAGACAGAGGTGCACCAAAGAAGAGGTACAAGGACTGCTTAAAGAAATCTCTTGGTGCCTGCCACATTGACCACCACCAGTGGGCTGATATCGCCTCCAACCATGCATCTTGGCACCTCACAGTTCAGCGGGCAGCAACCTCCTTTGAAGAAGACCGCAGAGCCCACCTCACTGACAAAAGACAAAGGAGGAAAAACCCAACACCCAACCCAAACCAACCAATTTTCCTTTGCAACCGCTGCAACCGTGCCTGCCTGTCCTGCATCAGACTTGTCAGGTACCAACGAACCTGCAACAGACTTGGACATACCCCTCCATAAATCTTCGTCCGCGAAGCCAAGCCAAAGAAAAGAAGAAGAAGAAGAAATAATGTACACTTGTCTTTTTGATTGTATGTAATTTTTTTCTAATGGAATACACTTGTTTATTTCTGTATACCACTGTTGTACTTTAAGGTTTGTTTCCATTTTCCAGGTTATCATAATACTTTTCTTTGCTCCTGCTAGCATTATCATAATAAATATTATTTGGGCTCTGTCTAATTTTAGTCCTAATTTTTTGTCTCATAGTATTTAACAGAATTTTTTTTGGAACTTTTGGTATATTATATTTTGTGATTTTGTTTATTAGGTTTAGATCTTCCCAGAAAATTTTTACTTTTGAACATATCCAAATTGCATGTAATGTTGATCAAGTCTCTTGTTTACAGCGGAAGCATCTATCCGATGCTGTTGGGTCCCACTCTTAATTTCTGAGGAGTAATATGTAATCTATGTAGCCAGTTATATTGTATCATACATAATCTAGTATTTATTGTGTTCTTCATTGTTTCTAAACATAACTTCTCCCATGTTTCATTCTTTATCTCTGTGTTTAAATCTTTTTCCCAACTTTGTTTCGGTTTATACTTTGTTTCATCCTCTTCCTTATATTACAATTTGATGTACATGTTGGTAATAAATTTTTAAATTATCATTGTGTCTGTGAGATTCATAGTTACTACTTTCTGTTAATCTCAAGCTATATCCCAGTTTATTTTTTAAATAAGTTTGGTAATATGTAAACATATGGAATATGTATTATTCCATATTTATCTTTTAATTGCTTAAATGTTAATAAATTATTTCCCAAAAAGCAATCTTCTATTTTCTTGATTCCTTTTCTATCCCATTCCTTGAAAAATAAATTATCTATTGTAAAGGGAATCAATGGGTTTTGTGTTAATAACATTTTTGGTATTTGATAATTTATCTTTTTTCTTCCAGGTGTATTCTTTTCCATAATTTAAGTATATGATGAATTGTTGTATTGCACCAATTTTTCATCCCATTTGTAAAGTATGTGTTCCAGGATATTTTCTCCCAATTTGTCTAATTCTATCTTAGTCCAATCTGGTTTTTCTCCTCTCTGATAATTATCTTAACTGTACTGCCCTGTAGTAATTTTTAAAGTTTGGTAGCTGTAACCCTCCTTATTTGTAACTCCATGTTCATTTTGATTTCTTACCTTTCCATAAAAAATTCCTTACTATTTTCTTCAGTTTTGCAAAAAAAATTTCTGTCAGGGGAATTGGTAACATTTGGAATAGATATTGCACTCATGGGAACACATTCATCTTAATACACTATACTCTTCCTATTAAAGTTAATGGTAGTTCTTTCTATCACAAATATCTTTGTGTATTTTTTAAATTAATGGTTCATAGTTTAATTTGTATATCTGTTTTAGGTTGTTATTTATTCTGATACCAAGGTAACGTATCAACTGTGATTGCCATTTAAAAAAGGTTTCTTTTTTTAAATTCTGACAACAGAATTTAACACAATAAAAATAAAAATGGAAAAAAGCAGAAAATAGAATGCAAAAACTAGATCTGGCCATAGCAAATATAGGGAAAAAAAACAGATGAAGTGGAAGAAAGTAAAACAGCTGTGGAATTAGAAATGAATGAACTAAAAGAAAAGCTGAAAGATAGAGACAAAGAAATTAAAGAGATTTAAGATCTGTTAATTTAAAAAAATCAATTATAGCAAACAAAACAATATAAAAACAGAAGGCGTACAAGAAGGCATAAAAGGATCAGACATAAAGGGATTCATTAAAAAAAAATGGATTCCATGTCTTGGAAGCAGAAGAACTACAAGACAAAATAGAAATTGAAAGAGCACATAGAACATCAGCACCAAAGCCTTATTCAAACCAAAAATAACGTTCCATAATAATAGAGTTACTAAGACACACAACAAAAGAAAAATTATTAGAGAGGGCAAAGGATAAAGTAAAAGAAAATAAAGAACCACTGGAATATAAAGGACAAAAATTTTTTTCTATCCAGACATCAGCTTCGAGCTCTTAAAGAAGCACAAAGAATTTAACTTGACAAAGCAGACATTATGGAAGAAAGGCTATAATTTTAATCTACGACATCCAGCAATATTAAAAGTATTTATTCCTAGGGAAAGAAATAGACTGTTCTCAAACCCGAAAGGTGCCCAACACTTTGCAGAACAATTGCCAAACAAACAACAAAATGAGAAGTATTAAAAAAAAGACTATCAAAACAATGTATAGAAATAAATTGTAAATATAATAATGTAAATATAAAATTTAAGTTTGATAAAAATAAGGAGGAAAAAAAATAAGAAAAAAGAGGGAAAAAAGCTTTGTTACATTTTTGGAAATTAGGGAAAAAGAACTGCTACTGCAAAATCTGTTGATGCTTGTGGTTATTACCATTGTGGTTGTCTGGCAAGGAGTCAAAGACAACCCAGTACAGGGGGGACTATCATTATTTTGGGTAGGAATATTTTATGTTTTAATTTTAGTAGGGGTTTCTAGGATAATTTATTTTTTAACCGTGTCATCGTGTATTGAGGTGTGCAAAAATAATTTTTAAGAAATATTGGGAAAAGGAGATGGAAGAGTTGAGTTGAGAGAGAATTGAAAAAAGAGGTATAAGATGGGTACATTAAATTTCATGACTGTAAATATTAATGGAATATACAATCAAATTAAAAGGAAGAGGTTACTGGCATTACTAAAAAGGAGTAAAAATAAAAGAGAAAGAATATAAAATCAGCCTATTTGCAGATGACATCATAGTATATTAAAAAAATACATATGAAACGGGAAGAGTATGGAGAGATATCAGGGTACAAGATTAACACCAAAAAAAGTGAAGTGATGCCAATGAATGTCAGAGTTAGGATTAGTAATTTCCAGATTACACAAATCAGTTGCATTGCTGCATTTTAAAAATATTTTATTTATATTTTCACACAAGCTTGTACTGTCATATACCGTGTCCTGCCAACAATGGCAGTTCACAATCACATAAAAATACATATACATGTGTTCCTTTCCTTTATGACTATATATACAAGCCCGTGTCTCTACCAACCCACCCCACCCCCCCCCCCCCTTTACCTGTAGAACAAGACAATTCATTCATACTACAATGACAATAACAAGCATTAACATTAGGGGGAAAAAAAGGACAGGTAATGTTGCAATTCAATGGGCGGCCTCTGGGCCAGTGCTCATTCTTGACTTTCTTTGATTGGGATCAGTGCGGGGGAGAGGAAGCAGCAGTAAGGAATGGGGAAAGGAATCACCGCCATCCATCTATGTGGTGCATGTATGGCTGCCAGATCTTACAAAAGGGACTGTATTTGCTTCTCAGGTTATAAGTTTTTTTCTCCAGGGGAATGCAACTTTGCATTTCCTTATTCCATTATTCGATACTAAGACTAGAGTCGGACTTCCAAGTCACCGCAATGAACTTCCTAGCCACTGCCATTGCGATGAACACAAATTGGATTTGAAATTTGGACAGCTTCACTGTTAGCTTTATGTCCATAATATTTCCCAGCAGGAACAACTCTGGGACATGAAGGAATCATTTGCCTATAATTTTCTCCAGGACTTGGCCTAGATCTACCCAAAAGGGCCGCACCTTGGTACATGACCAGGTTGTGTGCACGAACGTCCCTGTTGCAACACCACACCTGAAGCATTGGTCCAGGAGTTCTGGTTTTGATCTGTTAATTTTTTGTGGCAATATGTATAATTGGTCCAAAAAGTTATACTGGACCAGCCTGTACCACGCATTAACAATGGTGGTCATACTTTCCTGGCACAAGTCGGACCAGCACTTCTCATCAATTGTAATACCCAAGCCCGACTCCCATCTTCTCTCAACCTATGAAGGCTTGGTTTGGGTCCCTCTGACTGGAGCAAGTAATAAGTACATTGATGAAATAAATTTCTTGCCAATTCCCCTTCGAATCAGGGCCTCTGTTACTGCACTGAGGTAGGGCCATATTTGGACCTAATGCGTCTCATAGAAAAGACCTTATTTGAAGATAGCAGTGGAATATTATATTCAGTAAATCATATTTATTTTTAAGCTGCTCAAATGACATTAGTTGCCCTGGCTCATAACAGAGTTCTATACGCCTGATGCAGTTACACGCCAGATGTCCAGAATCCTGTTATTCACTGTCAGTGGTATTAATTTATTTGGAGTCAGGGGCATTTTTGGTTACAGCTCCACTTTTGTCTACAAATACTGATTGATATTGGTCCAGATACTAATCACTTGTTTTAATATGGGACTGCCCTTCTTCCCTGTCAACAATTTGGTGCCCCATTTATAAATAAAATCCTCACCTATCTTCTCGCCCACCAAGTGCAGAACAATTTGCATTAAAGATGCTACACCTCCTCCCTAAAAGTGCAGAGGCAATGTATCTCGATTGAGCTGCCCAATAATATTTTTTGAAGTCTGGCAATCTTAATCCACCTATCTATTGTCCCATGCTAATTTTTTCATAGAGACCTATGGTACCTTACCATTCCAAAGAAACATTCTAACCATATAGAATAGGTCTTTGAAGAAACTCTGGGGCAACGACACAAGCAATGTTTGGAAAAGATATTGGAATCTTGGCAAAACATTCATTTTGATGCAGTTGACCCTGCCCACCAGTGTGATAGGCAGGGGAATCCACGTCTTTAAGTCCTCCTCAATTCTTCCCAGCAAGGGAGCATAATTCAATTTCTATAGATTATTCAAATTACTATCTATATTAACTCCTAGGTATTTAATCCCCTCTGTGGCCACTTTAAATTACTATTTTCTTTAAATTGACTATAGTTACCTTCAGTGAGTGGCATCACCTTGCTCTTATCCCAATTGATCTTGTACCCAGTAAGTTCCCCATAGTCCTCCAGTACCTCATGCAGTCTAGGCAGGGAAGTTGGAGGTTCCATCAAATATATCAGCACATCATCAGCAAATAAATTAATTTTGTGCTCCTCCTGGCCCACTCTATAACATTTGATGTCTCGATCCTGACGAATGGGTTTCGCCAGTGGTTCCATTGCCAACACAAAGATAGCCAGTGAGGGTGGGCACCCTTGCTTACTAGATCTGGTGAGTGGGAAGGCTGGAGAGACCTGCCCTTGGTTACAACTTTCGCCTTGGGCACATGATATAGCGCCCTAATCCAATTTTTAAAAATTGGTCCCAACTTTGCCTTCTCCAGCACTTTGAATAAAAATTCACACTCCAGTCTATCGAAGGCCTTTTCTGCATCTCAGGAAATGGCCAGCCCTCTTTCATTTCTAGATTGTGCCAGATGCATAACACTGCCAATATTATCTGCTACCTGCTTCTCCTGCATAAAGCCTGTCTGATCCTTATTTATCAATTTCGGCAAATGTAATGCCAATCTTTTTTCCAAAGCATTGGCTAAGATATTGTAATCAGTATTCAGCAGAGAAATTGGCCTATAAGAAGAGGGCATAAGTGGATTTTTACACTTTTTCAAAATTGTCATAACAATCGCCATTGTAAAAGATTATGGAAGGGACCTTATTTCCCTGGCCTGGTCTATCACCTCCATATACAGAGGCATTAATAAGTCCTTAAATTCTCGATAGAACTCAGACGGGAACCCGTCCTCCCCCAGAGACTTGCCTGTTTGTAGGCAAGCTCTCCTCTGCAAAAGGAAGATCTAATCCTGCCTATTCCTCTGGGTTCAGGCTGGGGAGGTCCAGTCTGGCCAGGAACTCGTTCTTTTGGTTGGGGGCCCCAGTCAATTCAGATTTATACAGCCCTTCATAAAATTCTCTAAAAGTCTTGTTAATTTCCTTGGGCCATTGCCAGTTCGTATTGCTTTGATTGTTCTAGAACCTTGTTCTGCCCTCAACTGCCAGGTGAGTACCTTATAAGCTCTCTCTCCCATCTCATTGTATTTTTGTCTTGACCTCGTAATGGCCTTCTCCATATTATATGTCTGAAGCATATTAAATTCCGATTTCTTGTTTGTGAGAGCTCTATAATGGTCCTCCAAGCTTGATTTCTGAAAATCCTTCTCTAATTGGGTAATGTCCTTTTCCAATTCCTCCACTTCCCTCATATAATTTTTTTAACTTTCTTTGTGTACTCAATTATCTAGCCCCTTAAATATGCCTTGAGGATGTCCCACAGAAAAAAATTATCTGAAGTAGAGGGGCAGTTAGTCTCTCAAAACACGGCTATTTGAGATCTTATAAAGCTACAGAATTCCGGTTCTTCAACAGCAAAGTGTTAAGATGCTACCTATATGCTGTGTCTGGCATATCTATAGTCAAGACTGGAGCGGGGATGGGGGGGTCAGTGGTCTGAGAGGAGTCTCGATCTGTATTCGACTTCCATGATCCTACCCTCTAAATGGGCTGAAGCCAAAACAAAATCTATTCTAGAGTAGGAGTCAAGCTGTTTCAAGTAGAATTAGTAGTCTCTCTCTCTTGGATGCATTCTACGCCACACATCTATTAAATTCAACTCTCTCAAAATGTTATACATTTTGTGGACTAATCCAACACATCCAGACATAAATTAAAGTTGCCCCCTATTAAAATATTTTCCCTCCCCTCTGCCAAACATAGGGAAATGTCCTGTATAAATTTTTCATCATCAAATTTGGGGACGTACACATTGACTAGGGTCTGGGGCTCTGAGTATATTTGACAATGCACCATTACGAATCTTCCCATTTTGTCTGCGGTACCTTCTACACCTGCACTGGAACACTTTTCCTTTCTAGAAGTGCTACTCCCCTTGTCTTTGAGCTGAACAAGGAGGATATGACCAGAACCACCCACTCCCTTTTTAACTTTTGATGTTCCCACTCCGTTAAATGTGTCTCTTGAAGGAAGGCCAGATCTACCCCCATTTTCTTAATGTGTGCCAAGACCCTTTTCCATTTCACTGGACTGTTTAAGTTGTTGACATTAAAAGAGACCAACCTTATGCTCTTACCCATTATCCCCAGGTTCCTCCCCAAATGCTTACCCCCTCCCACCACTACCCCCATGCATCTCCAATCTCTTACCGTCTGCCCCTTGCTCAACTCCATCCAATCTGCAAGAGTAGACAAATAGAAAATGAGGGGAGACAACAACTCAAATAGCTAACCAAGGCAGCATAAAACAAAATACAAAAAACGTTCACAAACGTACTTCCCCGTATCCCCTTATTACCCTCCCCGCTTACCCTCGGCCCCATACTACTCCCCCACTTTGTTAACAACCTTCTTTGATTGCCAACAGACCCCTAGCACAATGGGTTGTGCCACCAACACCCATCAATTCCCTTCCCCATCTCCTGAGCTCACCAGGAAAAACTGTTATTGCAACTTTTCATCTATTCGGTCTAACCTCTTTCTTAAAACTTGTATTTATTCAATTTTAATACCATAAGAAACATCATATCATCACAGTCCAATACGTATCTATGTCCCCTGTGGGTCAAATTTGTTATTTATTAAAACCACCTCAGGCGGGTCTCCAGCCAGACTTTACTTTCCCTTCGGGCTCCCCAATATGGGCAAGCCTACAGCGAATTCTCGCACTTTTTCCGGATCCATAATCCTTAGTACACATAATCCTCAGTACACATTTGTAGCCCTTTTGCTTGAGCAGCCTCTTAGCCAGTTCAAATGCTTTCCTGGCCTTCAGGAGTGTTGAACTAAAATCTGGGTTAAAAAAAAGATTTTACTGCCCTCTTTCTCTAGGGGGGTCCCCCGTCTTTTTGCCAACATCGCTGTCGCCCCTAATATTTTTTCTCTGTCCTGATACCGCAACAGCCTTACCAAGATGGAACGTGGTCTTTCTCCGGACCAGATTTAGGGAAAAGGGACCTATGTGCTCTCTCCACCTTGATTTTTTTCACCCAATATCTCTTTGCCCAGTATCTCAGGGATCCAGGTTTGAAAAAAGCACACTGGATTCTGCCCTTCCACCCTCTCCCTTAGCCCCACTATCTTAATATTGTTCCACCAACTATAATTCTCGAGGGCATTCAACTTCCTCCAGATGCTCTCCCTTTCATTTATCAGCATTTCTCTTTTATTGCCCACATTATGCATATCATCTTCATTTTTGCTCATCCTTTCATCTACCTCAGTCACCCTATCCATTAGCCCAGATAGGGTGCTCTGGACCCTGTCCAACTTTTCTCGCATGTCCTGGGCACTTCTGTCTACAGCTAGGAAGAGCCTGCCCTCCATCTTCTCCAGTTTGTTAATTACATCCTCCAGGGAGGGCTCTGAGCCTCCCTGCTTACTTTTCCTTGACCGCCCTTTTTCCCTGAGTCTCACAGCCTCACAGGATCTCCCCTGGTCATTGGACTCATCCTCCTCCAAACTCCTGGATCCATCCTCGCTGCTACCAGCACTCGCTGCCTCCTCTGATCCAGTGCTGGACCGCAGACTGCTCCGTTCCCTCAGATGCCGCCAGCCGTTGGGTCGACCGCTGCACCTCATGTTACAGCTCCAGACCCACTGTCAGGGCAGAGGTAAGTTTCACCCTCCCCCTCGATGCCAGCAGTGACGCTGGTTTCTTGTAATTTCTTCTTTTGTTGGGCCGGCCCTTTCCCCACAGGGTTCAATGCCGCTGCTCCGTGTCTGTCACCAATGCCGACTTCATCTCGGGCCCCACACCCACTGCGAGCGCGCCCGACCTGGCGATCTCATTGTGGAAGGGAGGACCTAGTCCTTTCCCTTTCTCCAGGGACTTACAGGGGGGTTTCATTGTGTACCTGTCAAATATTAATAAAATTTTTCTCCGTGTTCCTTCACGTTCTTGCTTGTAGATTTGCTTTTCTTAGTCATATTGGAGAACCCTTCTTACGTCCTTTTCTGGTATTTTAGAATGTCCTGTTGAGGATTTGGCCCTGTTTATATTCAAAAATCCTAGGAGTTCTCAGATTCCACCTCCTTCTACTCTCCCTGCATCACGTGATCCCCCCTCCCCACAGGTGCATTGCTGCATTAACGATAATGACAGTAGCATGGTCATATATTTATGGGCAGACTAACTGTGGGTGGCATTCATTGTGTGATATTACACAGACAGTACCTCTTCAAAACTAATCATGCTAAAACCTTTGATTAACCTTCCAAATGGAAATTAATGATTAATTTTCTCACCACTGATATAATTTTATTCTCATAGGATTGTTATTATTCTGACTCATACCTGTTTCCCACCTCGAAATAAACCACATAGACTGTCAACCCCCTGTCAAGCCTTTAGGGAAAGATCACAGAGACAAAGAGGTAACAATCTCATTCAGTCTGAGATGAATTCGGTGACAGCAAAGAAACCTGGAGACTGAAGGAAATTGACAAACTTGCAACAGCGAGGGGACATGATGATTAATACGATGAAAGTCTACATATTGGGCGGCGCAATTAGCACAACACTTACAGAGCCGGATCGAATCCTGTGCTGTCTGTAATGAGTTTCTACGCTCTCCCATGTCTGAGTGTTTACTCCAGGGTCTCTGGCTTCCTCCCATCATTCAAGAAAACCGTACAGGCATTGTTGGTTATTTGGGGTATTTGGGCAGCACGGGCTCATAAGCCAGAAGGGTACGTTAATGTCTAATGTTTAAATAAAAATAAACATAAAATGTTATATAGAAAAATTTTAAATATTCAATAAAATATGTAAATTTGATGTATACAGAAATCCCAAGTGTATTGTGGAAAATGCCAAAGGTGCCCCCATCACTCCTGGTGGAAAAATGAATAACAGCAGCAAATCCAAAACAGTTGAAAGGTTTTGGAAAATAAATACATGTAATTGGTGATGAAAGACATTGAGGAGAGGAGGATAAATTACAAGGCAAAAATGCAGTTGAATATAGTTTATAGAATTAAACATCGGATTGAAAGACTTATCTGGAACAGCAGTGGCATTAAGTATTGGATAGTAACTCACTTAGAACCATAGAATGCTACAAAACATAAAACAAACCATTCAGCCCCTCTAGTCTGTGCTGACCATCAATTCCCTCATCCCTCTGACCTGCTCCCATTCCATAACCTCCAGGTCTTTTTCATCCATGTACCTATCCAATTTATTCTTAAAACACACGATTGACCCTGATACAAACTAATAAAATCTTGTTAGCACCAACAAAGGAACAGCAATGGAAAATTTGCCAGTCAATGGTAAATTCAAAATAATAGTTTTTAATTAAACTATTAATGACATAACAATTCTTACTTATCTCTAAACTTAACCCCATCTTAAACCCCACTATGCGCTAATGGATATAATTGTGTGAGTGTTTAAATTCCAGGAATAACACACAACAGTACCTTTTCTGGTTTCTGTATCTTCAATTCCAAAACTGTCCTCCTTATTCAAAGAGACAGTGAAGTGACTCTTTGTTATGGCCACAGATTTTGTGTATCTTCAATGATAAGGATAATACAATACAGAACAGCAGCTACTTCTCTCTCAAGAGACTACTGTTTTACCCCTGTATCTTTCACAGGAGGGCCAATTTCTCCTTCTGGTCCCAAAATGTTACTGCCTTCTTCATTTATGTTTCTCTGAAATCACTTGACCCAACATCACTACTGTTTCAGTTTCATTTTGCCTTTCTTCAAAACCACTCCATATCCATAAAACCTCTAAGTGGTTTACAATTTTGGAAAGTCTAGCACATGTCACTCAAATGGCTCTTGAGTTTCAAAACAACTGTTAGCATAATGCCGAATGTACACAAAAATGCTTTTAAGAACCACACATGGCACTTGAGTGTCAATTAAGACATTTCTTCAGCTTTATGGCTTTGTTTGTCCAGATGCATCAACTCTGAAAATGAACTTTGTTTCTGAATTCAATGGTGCATCAATGTGTTGAGTTCAACATGCTGTGACCTTTGGGTGACCCTGTATCCAGCCCATAATTCCCTCACCACTAGAAATATATTTAACTCTATTAATTACTTTACTAAGAAATATATATTTTATGACTAAAAAATTAACCTTAAAGATTAACATAAATCAGTTACAGAGCCCACAATGATCACATCAGATGGCAACCCATTCCACACTCCCACCACTCTCTGAGGGAAGAACTTCCCCCTAATATTTCCCCGAAACCTCTCCCCTTCAGCTTAAAATGATGACCTCTCATATTTATCTCTCCCAATAAAAGTGGAAAAGGCCGACTGGCATTCATTCTGTCTATTCCTCTCATAATCTTGTAAACCTCTATCAAATCTCCCCTCATTCTTCTTCACTCCAAGGAATAAAGCCCTAACCTGTTTAGTCTTTCCCTGTAATGCAACTCCTGAAGGCTTGACAACATCCTGGTATATCTACTCTTTCAATTGGAAGGTGGCTCAGTGGTTAGAGCACTGGTCTTGTAAACCAGGGGTTGTGAGTTCATTCCTTGCTGGGGCCTTATTTCATTTCTGTGAGGGGTGCTGGACAAAGTGGTGACACTCTGTCTTCCTTAAGTAGACAAAGTTAAAGAATTTTATGTATGTTACATTAAAATGTCATATTATGTGACAATAATGGAACCTTTAACTCTTACTGATACCCTTCCTGTAGTTAGGTGCCTAGAACTGTACACAATACTCAAATTGGCCTTACCAATGTTTTAAACAATTTCAAAATAGTATCTCAACTCCTGTACTCAATAGTTATAAATGCTAAGGTACCAAAAGCTCTCTTTACCACCCTGTCCATCCATGGCGCCAACTTCAGGGAGTAATGTATCTGTATCCCCAGACCCCTTGGTTCCCCCACACTCCTCAGTGCCCTATCATTTACTATGTCTCTCCTACCTTAGTTTCCACTTCCAAAATGGATCAGCTCACACTTGTCATCATTAAACTCCATCTGCCATTTTTTGGCCCATTCTCCTAGCTGGTCCAGATCCCTCTGAAAGCTTGAAAGGTTGTGTGATTCAAGCATCTAACGTCAGTCATAATTTCCAAAAACAAAGCATAGCAGAAAACATTTTTTTACTTTCCGTCTACCACCCGTTTCTGCTGATGCCGAATCCAGAAGCATTGCTGAGGTCGCTCTCTAATCTCTCTTGGTGGAACTTCAGATTTCTGCTTGAACCCGACAACCCACTCACAGGCACTCTGGTACATCAGTGAAAACAACAGTCAAACCAATATCTCTACTGAAACAATTAGTCCCTCCCTCTGGAGACTATACTCCATGAACATTCAACCACCATTTCCTCTATTTATAGATTGTCGGATCACCAAAATTGACATGACAAGGTTGCTGGATGCCAAAAGTTAAAAACTATATTTTTTTCACCTGTTCCTCCAAGAGGGCAACCAGAAACACACTTATTATTTTTGCAATTGGGGGATCTATGGATAATATATAAGGCCCCAAGTACATAAAGTCTAATTATTGGTATGGACAGACAAACAGTTTGATCAGGATGAGGTCTTGCACTTTAGGAGGTCATAATGTCTGAAATGTCTTCTTCACCTTCCGGTCTATCATGTTACCACATTCATGGAACTATATGCAGACATGCCCAAGCTACTTTATTTTGCAACATTCCAAAGTGACCTGCCATTTAATGTATAAGTACTGGCTTCATTTAAGCATCCAATATGCAGCACCCCACTCTGGTCTGAGATGAATTCCATCTGCCTTTCATTGGAGTACTTTCCCAGTTCAGATGGACCATGGTGTATCCTGATGTAACTTTCTTCACTGTTAATGATACTAACAAATTTAATGTCATCTGCAAACTTAAAAGCTGTGCTAAATACATTGCCATCCAAGTCAGAGAGCTGGATGAACAACATCAGAGTGCCCTGCAGCACACCACACATGTACTGTGAGTGGCAATCTCCCACCACCACTTTCTGACTACTCTGAAGCTAATTCTATACCTAGATCCCATGCATACCGACCATCCAGAATAACTTTCCACATGGGACACTCATCAACATCCTTGTGCAAATCAATGAAAACATATAAACCACACAATGTACATTTTAATCTAAATCTTTGCTACAGATGACAAACAGCAATGGGTTCAGTCCCAACCCTTGTGTCTTACCATCAACCCATGGCCCCCAGTCATTAAACAGCTTTCTTCCATGAGGCCAATTTTCTATCCGATCTACTATATCACTTTGGATTTGATGTGGTCTGACCTTCCAGAGTAGCCTCCAGTGTACGATTTTATCAAATGCCTTGCTGAACATCCAGCATAATGGAGTCAGTTTTTGTCCAGGAAACAGTCAAAACCAGCCAGAAATGCAGTCAATAGAAAGCTTAATTACATTTCTTTCATCATTTTAAGATCAGGTAATCAAATAACCACCCAAATTCAATGACTTGTTCACAGAAAATTGAGCATTCTAGTGATAGAAGGTAGAATAGATTTGAATAAGAGTATTCAGATACAATACCAGGAAGCATTTATTCTCCAATACAGTGAAGTCATTCTGGAACATTTGTATTTAAATTTTTTTTCCGAACGGTGGGAGGAAACCCACACAGACTCAGGGAGAACAGCGCAGGATTTGAACCCCACTCCCGATCGCTGGTGCTGGAACACCGTTACACTAACCACTAAGCTAACCACGCCACACTCTATCTAATATACACTGTAGTTAATACTGGGAATCACTTTAAAGAAATTAAAGTATTTATTCCCTTGCTCATTTTGTTATTACCATCTGTCTTGTTTTAAAATTGGGACAGTGTAGAAGAGTGTAATCAGCATATCGACCATACACATTTATTTCAATGTTTTGCCCCCTACTCTTTCTACAGAAGCTGCCACACGTAGAACCACACATAGTATCTCTATTATTGTGGTATATGTTTCATTTCATGAATATCTTGTGCCTTGTGTATATTTATTCAGGCCTAAATTTGGGTGCTTGTGAAACCCAACCAATGAACCATTTCCTGCAGGATCTCCTGTTTACTGGACAGGCACTTTGCCCAGTTAAGCCATGGAGCCAACAGGTGGACATGGAATTCAATTTTAAAAATTGTGTTCTTCATCTATTTCCAAAGATTGTGTGACCTGAACCAGCAGTGGACTTCACACATCCACCCGCCATGCCAATCGCAAAGATGGCATTTGCTGACAAGGAAGGGTTAAAAACAAATGCTCGAGTAAATCAGTGGGCTGTGCAGCATCAGTGGGAAAATTGTGGGCATCGTTCATCAAGAGTGAGAGGAGATGCCAAATACAATGAGGACAAGTGTGAGATGGGTTAGAGAGCGTGGAGTACCGAATTGATGATCCAAGGAGCGATAAAACAAAAGTAAGCAGGATTTAATAGAGAGCGAAGACGGTTGGTGGACAGTGATTTTGATTTGTAGTGAAAAGCATACTGAAATATTAGAGGAACTCAGCAGGTCTTTTCAGTGTCTATAGGAGACAAAGTTTTATTGCCAATGTTTTGGCCTGAGCCCTTCTTCGAAGAATAACCAGGAAAAGTCTGAAGCAGGAAGTCTCAGAATTCAAACAATGGGGGAGGAATCCAGACCAACAAAAGGTGTTCATTGCAGTTGTGCAAGATTTTGGTGTGGGCTCATTTGGAATGTTGTGTTCGTTTTGTGATCACTGTACTACAGGAAAGATGCTGTTAGGATGGAGTGGGAGCAGAGAAGATTTTGATGATGGTTGCCAAAGATTACAACAGAATTTTAATGTGTTTGGCAGGTGAGCAGATGACATGTTTGGATATGTAACTGTTGTAGCACCTACACCATGAATGGTCGCCATATGGGGAGTGTTGTGGAGCAGAGGATCGAGGAATAGAGGTGCGTTGACTCTCGTGAGTGGCGTCACGTGTCGATAGGGTGGTCAGAAAGACTTTCGGCACATTGTGTGTAATCAGGCAGTATGGACTCGTGGGCTGAAATGGCCTGTTACCATACTCTATGTCTATTTTTAAATGAAAATTAAATTACATTACAAAATGTAAACAGTGGGGGTGACAGACAACTGCTCTAGGTGGAGCAGATTACAACTATGGAAAGTCATTGAGATGCACTGAATGAAATCATGTGCCGACGATTCAACATTCATAATGAATGCATCATTTAAATTGAAGGGAGGGGCTGGGACTGATCATGACAAATATTTAAAGAGGACATGGAAGGTTAGTGAGGCAGCTGAATAAAATCTTGTCAATGAGCACCGACCGGCAAAGTAGCAGTGACAACAGAGATGTAGCTGCCAAAATCTTGTTTGGAACTAAGTAGAATTATTTATGCATTCCTTGAGATCATACCACTAAGGAATTATACACAGCGTCTGCCAAGACTCCAACAGAAACAAACTTATTTTAAACGAGTTTGTACTTGGACGTGAGAGAAGGGGTTCACTCATTCAACTTTCTTCTTTGGAATATGTGAACAGTTTGCACAATTAAAACTATTTATTTTTAAATCCACTTATTTGCAAAGGTATAGAAGGAATCAATCAATTGGTTTTATTCTTCATATCCATTCATGGAGTTATTTTAATTCCTCTTGTAAAATGCAAATAGCCAGAGAGGATCCGGCTCCATCTAAATGAAATGTCTCGTGTTTTAAAATTCAGCACGTGTCTGGTTTCATTGAAACGGAAGAGACAGTTGACAGTATAAATAGGGCTATTTTTGTACTTTTAGCATGTGAATAGGCCTTCACAACTGAGGCTATTATAGATCATGCAAATGCATTCTATCAAGTGCCCTTTAGTTCAAAATGATTTGTGTGCCAAAATATTTTCTTTTGTATTTTGAAAAAGATAATCAAAGATTGACGTATTCCTTACTCTTGCAATTTAAAATAAATTTAGCAGTTTCAATATTTTCCTTTTTTTTCTACAAAACATCTGTTTTTGAAAATCGAAACTGGAAATTTTTTTTGGGGGGTGCGGTGCAAGTTGTGGGCCTTGCCTTGGGTGCAAAATAGTCTGGCCCTGACCCTGGGGGGAGTGTATTGTAATCTTTTAAGGCACAACCTTTGAGATCAAGGTGCTGCATTTATTAACAAGTTAAAAAGAACCATCACAAAATAGAAGAGTGAACAGATCTTACTTTGAATAAACATCTGGGGCTGTCACATACAAGGAGCAGCTATCATCAAAGATGTTCTTTGCTAATAGAAAGAAATTACCAGTAAGAAACTAGGAAGGACTCAATTATAGGCTAAAACATTGAGGCAAAGGACAACCTGGGCCACATTACATGCACACAAAACGGTGATCACGTGATTATCACAATAATAGCATTGCTATGATGTCCTCGACATTACGCCAAAGAGAACATGCTCGGTTCTTGCTATTGCTATCAGGAAAGGAGTACAGGTGCCACAAGACTCGTATCACAAGATGCAGGAATACTTGCTACCTTTCTGCCATCAGACTCTTAAACAACACACTTAATGAGGAGAACACAAACTGACATGGTTAGAGGTGTGAAGCCCTCGTCTGAAATATCGGAACAAATCAAATGTATTCCTCCGTGCATGTTATTGACTAATTAGGTGCTTTCAAATTGCAACTCCTGGGTAGCCCACCTGGGGCCCAGGTGAGATGACCGAGTCCTGCACCTTTCAAATAGCAGCCTAGCCTTTCTTTTAAATCGCCAACCTGGCAGTTTAAGGGGGAATCCTGCCCCTGCGATGATGTGGTGAGTGACACGTCACGCAGCCAGAGGGAATTCCCCTGGTCCCTGTGTTCTTTCTGTTTATAGTTCCAGAGTAACAGGGTGAGACATTTCCCCTTTTCAAATAGGTGGAGGAAGACACCTGGGCAGGTTTTGACCGGGTTTGCCTGCTTCGGCCCTTTCAAATAGCCCTGTATCTGGGTCTTCAACTTAGTAAATTGCCCGATAAACCCCATTTTACAAGGCAATTTGAAATGGCTTACTGGCAACAATAACAATATTTCTTAATTGAACTGGATGGTGGAGATTGCAATAGAATAGTTCAGTGGTAACGGGATGAAGAAGGAAAAAATGAGTTGTACTATTGACCTGGTGTCATTTTATTCATTATGAATAGGAGGGAAATAGGTATTGGAGACAGAATTTAACTCCTTTCCAAATCTCACACACAGTGTTTGTGCAGAAATGAAACCAACAACCTGAAAGGTGAGTTCCGGGTCTGGGACCCAGAGAACAGAGCAGAGACTAATCAGTTTTTGTTTATTGGGGTCTAGTGTGGTGCAAGTGGTGAATATTTGTACGTCACCTTTCCAAACAAGAGCTTTAATAATCCAGTTTAAATGTAACAATTTGTGAGGAGTACTTCTCGTATAGTTAAGTGGTGGTGGCCTAAGTGCAGAATATTAGAGGCAAAACTCTTCCCGCCATCGAAAAAACTGACTTGGAACACGCTGCCATCAGAGAGCAGCAGAAACCATCAAGGATCTACATTACGCCAAAGAGAACATGCTCGGTTCTTGCTATTGCTATCAGGAAAGGAGTACAGGTGCCACAAGACTCGTATCACAAGATGCAGGAATGCTTGCTACCTTTCTGCCATCAGACTCTTAAACAACACACTTAATCAGACTCATCTAAGGAATTTACTTTGCACTTGATTTATTATTGAATATTTATTTTTTCTGTATTTGCACAGTCAGTTTGTTTACACTTCTTTCTTTTATATACATATATTTTCTTGAGTTCATTTTACACTAAGGATAACTAGAACTTCTATCTAGCCCGCAAGAAGAAGAATCTCAGGGTTGTATGTGATATCATCTATGTACTCTGATAACAAATTAAAATCTTGAACTTTCAGAAACAACAGCTGCTGATCTGACCTCAGGAACTTTCTTTGCCCCATCGTTAAACAACTCAATCATATATGTGAGATATGACATTCTACACAATATTGTGCTGACCGTCGCTAATCGACTTTTGTTCTTCCAGGTGCATGTTCTTCCAGGAGTATTTATCTCTTGGAATACTCTGGTCTTACCAACCATGGATGTTAAGCTCGCTGGCCTGTAGTTCCCAGACTTTCGCCCCTGCAGAGCTTCTTAAATGGAGGCACCACATTTGCTGCCCTAATCTTCTGGTATCTGAACTGTCTTTAATGGGGGATAATTTTCCATTCTCGCTTTCCCGAAATCCAGCCCGAACCATTTCTGAATTAAAATTGGTGTCTCGACAGCATGGTATTTATTTCAAAGTTTCGCCCCTTCTTTCTACTTAAATTGTCAAACCTTTGGAATACAAAGAGAAATTTATGCTGTATTGCTGTTCTTTCTTATTTCATTTACATCTTTGATGGTTGCAAACTTATTGAGGGCCTAAATTACAGCATTCTTGAAATTCTGTAGTAATGCTGAGAGAAAATTAGCACTTTCATGCAAAAGGCTTCGCTGGGATTTGAACCCAGGATCTCCTGTTTACGAGACAGGCGCTTTGACCAGTTAAGCTACGAAGCCAACACATGGAGGAAATTACTACCAAATTCAACTCTATTTGCATATGCTTGCAACTTTCTGTATACCTTAGTGTACACTTACTTATATTCTAGTAAAAACTCAATGCTGGAGAAACTCAACAAGTCAAACATAGCAAAGGCAAACATACATAACTGACATTTCGGGCTTGAGCCCTTCATCAAGGTCTGGGAAAATGTCAGCAGGCGTCCAAACAAAAGAGAAAGGGAGAGAGGTGTGGTCTCAAAGGCAGGAGGTAATAGGTGGAGAAGGGAAAGAGGGCACAGCACCGAGCAGGGGGAGAAGGGATGGTTAGGTTAATAGAGAGGGAAGGGAAGTTGGGAGGGAAGGGGGAAGAGGAGAGCAGGTTAGCAGAGATAGGAGAAGTCGATGTTAATGCCATCCGGCTGGAGAGTGCCCAGACAGAAAATCAAGTGTTTATCCTCCAATTTACAGATGGTCTTTGACAGACATATGAGTGTGGGAGTGTGGCACAGAACTGAAAAGTTTGGCTACTGGGGAGTCTCTGTCACTGGTGCATACAGAGCGAAGGCCTTCTCTACACTAGAGAGACTGGGCACAGACTGGGAGATCATTTTGCTGAGCAACTTCACTCCATCTGAACCAGTGACAGAGACCTCCCAGTAGCCAACCATTTCAGTTCGGTGTCACATTCCCATCCACACGTCTGTCCATAGCCTCAAGTATTAATCAACTAAGACCACCTATAAATTGAAGGATCAACACCTGATTTTCCGTCTGGGCACTCTCCAACTGGATGGCATGAACATAGACTTTTCCTGTTTCTGCTAACCTGCTCTCCTCTTCCCCCCTTCCCTCCCAACTTCCCTTCCCCCTTCCAGCTCTCGACCCCCTTCCTTCTCTATTCACCCAGCCACCTCTCCTCTCCTTGCTCACTGCTGTGTCCTCCCTCCCTTCTCCACCTATTATCTTTGTGACCTCACCTTCCCCTCTACTCTTTTATTCAGTTGCCTGCCGACATTTTTCCATTCCTTGCCCGAAATATTGGTTCTGTATATAACTTTGGTACATAAAGGACACTGTTTGACCTGCTGAGTTTCTCCAGCTTTACGTTTTTACTTCAACCATGAAGATTTTTGTGATTTACCTCATTTAAATTCTAGCCCTTTTGCTCTCCATCTATTTCCAAAGATTGTATAATCAGATCCAGAATCAGATTTTGGACGTTACTCAACCAAACCAGTCATGAATTGATAAAGTTTGCTGGCAAGGGTAAAAATTTGCTGGAGCTATTAAATACTATTAAATCACTCAATGACAGAATCATCCGAAGAATAGTCGACCTTTGTTCACCTGAAGTACACAATTTGACTCATTGTCTCATCCACATTGAGATTCAGTTTGTTGTCTGGCACCATTTTACGAGCCTTTCTCTGCAGATGGGGCCAACTGATCACAATCTGCAAATGATGATTCTGTTGGAAGTGAATCTGGTGAGTCAGCAGGATGACACAGCCTGAATTCAGTTGGAGAGGCAACTGGCGGGTAAACTGTCCTTGCTGGGATTCATCATCACTCTCTGCAGCTGGATTCTGGACTTCTTGTCGAGAAGATCACAGTCAATATGGGTTGGTAGCAAAGCCTCAAGTCCCATCACTGAACTCAATTCAGACTGTGTCATCCTGCTGACTCACTAGATTCACTTCTTCCAACAGAATCATCGTTTGCAGATTGTGATCAGTTGGCCCCATCTGCAGAGAGGAGGAGAAAGGCTCATAAAATAGTGCCAGACAACAAATTGAATCTCAATGTGCATGAGGCAATGAGATAAATTGTGTACTTCAGGAGAACAAAGGTCGACTATTCTCCGGATGATTCTGTCATTGAGCGATTTAATAGTATAACATTCCTGGGCACTCTCCAACCGGATGGCATTAACATTTGTTTGTCAAATTTGTGCAAGACTGGGGGGCCTATATAAGTTGATTTGAGTTTTTATATAAAGATATTATTGGTATTTAGTAATAATAGTAGATATTTCAAAGTTGAGGTTTGCTACTTTTAATGTTCGAGGATTGAATAGTCTGATTCTTCTTCTTTGCTTTGCTTCGCGGACGAAGATTTATGGAGGGGTAAATGTCCACGTCAGCTGCAGGCTCGTTTGTGGCTGACAAGTCCGATGCGGGACAGGCAGACACGGTTGCAGCGTTTGCAGGGGAAAATTGGTTGGTTGGGGTTGGGTGTGGGGTTTTTCCTCCTTTGTCTTTTGTCAGTGAGGTGGGCTCTGCGGTCTTCTTCAAAGGAGGTTGCTGCCCGCCGAACTGTGAGGCACCAAGATGCACGGTTTGAGGCGAAATCAGCCCACTGGCGGTGGTCAATGTGGCAGGCACCAAGAGATTTCTTTAGGCAGTCCTTGTACCTCTTCTTTGGTGCACCTCTGACACGATGGCCAGTGGAGAGCTCACTATATAACATGATCTTGGGAAGGCGATGGTCCTCCATTGTGGAGACGTGACTTACCCAGCGCAGTTGGATCTTCAACAACGTGGATTTGATGCTGTCGGCCTCTGCCTTCTCGAGTACTTCGATGTTAGGGATGAAGTCACTCCAATGAATGTTGAGGATGGAGCGGAGACAACGCTGGTGGAAGCGTTCTAGGAGCCGTAGGTGGTGCCGGTAGACGACCCATGATTCGGAGCCGAACAGGAGTGTGGGTATGACAACGGCTCTGTATACGCTTATCTTTGTGAGGTTTTTCAGTTGGTTGTTTTTCCAGACTCTTTTGTGTAGTCTTCCAAAGGCGCTATTTGCCTTGGCGAGTCTGTTGTCTATCTCGTTGTCGATCCTTGCATCTGATGAAATGGTGCAGCCGAGATAGGTAAACTGGTTGACCGTTTTGAGTTTTGTGTGCCCGATGGAGATGTGGGGGGGCTGGTAGTCATGGTGGGGAGCTGGCTAATGGAGGACCTCAGTTTTCATCAGGCAGACTTCCAGGCCAAACATTTTGGCAGTTTCCGCAAAACAGGACATCAAGCACTGAAGAGCTGGCTCTGAATGGACAACTAAAGCGGCATCGTCTGCAAAGAGTAGTTCACGGACAAGTTGTTCTTGTGTCTTGGTGTGAGCTTGCGGGCGCCTCAGATTGAAGAGACTGCCATCCATGCGGTACTGGATGTAAACAGCGTCTTCATTATTGAGGTCTTTCATGGCTTGGTTCAGCATCATGCTGAAGAAGATTGAAAAGAGAGTTGGTGTGAGAACGCAGCCTTGCTACACGCCATTGTTTATGGAGAAGGGTTCAGAGAGCTCATTGCTGTATCTGACCCGACCTTGTTGGTTTTCGTGCAGTTGGATAACCATGTTGAGGAACTTTGGGGCGCATCCGAGGCGCTCTAGTATTTGCCAAAGCCCTTTCCTGCTCACAGTGTCGAAGGCTTTGGTGAGGTCAACAAAGGTGATGTAAAGTCCTTTGTTTTGTTCTCTGCACTTTTCTTGGAGCTGTCTGAGGGCAAAGACCATGTCAGTAGTTCCTCTGTTTGCGCGAAAGCCGCACTGTGATTCTGGGAGAACATTCTCCAATTAAGCATAAACGATTCTTGGCGTATATTAAGAAAATTAAAATTGATATTGCCTTTTTACAAGAAACACATTTGAATGTGAAGGAAAGTGTGAAATTAAAAAGGGACTGGATTGGGCATGTATATTCTTCCTCATTTAATTCTAGAGGTAAAGGTGTAGCAATTTTGAGACATAAAAATTTATCTTTTGAATTACAATTAATGGAGGAAAAGGCAGGATGTAGTCTTAAATTGAATTGTAAGATTTTTAGTGAATTTTGGACTTTACTTAATATTTATGCCCCAAATGCAGATGATGAAATATTTATTTCAGATGAATTTTTATGTTTGGGTGCGGCTAATGATAATATTTTGGTTGGTGGTGATTTTAATTTTGTTTTGGAACCTTTATTAGATAAATCTCCAAAGAAAGTTAAAAAATCCAAGATGGCAATTCAGGTCCAATCGTTGATGAAAGATCTTAATTTAGTAGATATTTGAAGATGTCTTAATCCGATAGAAAAAGATTTTTCATTTTATTCATCTAGACATGAATTGTTTGCAAGGATTGACTTATTTTTAGTATTGGCACATTTACAAGGGAAAATACAACAAGCAGAATATAAAAGTAGGGTAATTTCAAATCATTCTCTGTTGTATTTTACATATGAAACTTCTGAGAAAATTCAAATAGCTTATCGTTGGAGATTTAATACAATGTTGTTAAAAATATGGAATTTATTGAATTTTGAAAAAACAAATTAATTTTTTTTGAAAGAAAATTCTAATTCTCTTCAAAGTAAGATTGTATTATGGGATGCTATGAAAGCCTATTTGAGAGGACAAATAATTAGTTATACTTCTAAAATAAAAAAAGAATCGATTAAATCAGAGTCTTGAATTAGAGAAACAGATTGCTGGGTAAGAAAAGAAATTTCAGAAAGATGCTACAGAAGATCAGAAAATAGAATTATCTAGGCTGAAATTGAAATATAATACTTTGCAATCTTATCAATTTGAATGTGTGATTAATAGGACTAAACAATGGTATTACGAATGGGGAGAGAAAGCACATAAGGTATTGGCATGGCAATTAAAGAAAGAACAGATATCGAGGATTATTGATGCTGTTAGACGGAATTCTCTTATTATTTATAAACCTCATGAGATTAATGATGAATTTTACTCATTTTATAAAAAGTTATATACATCTGAAGGAAAACAAGAAAATGGATCAATTGATCTTTTTTTAATCACAGTTGAATTTACCGATATTAGAGGATGCAGATATACAGGAGTTAGAAGAACCAATTACTGATTCAGAAATTAAAATGGCTATGCTGGAAATGCTGAACGGTAAATCGCCTGGTGATGATGGATTTTCGGTTGAATTTTATAAATGTTTTTATGATGATTTGTCTACAGTGTTTGGGGATGTATTACGTCAAGTTGGAGAACATTATGAATTACCTGAGTCTTGTCTAGTGCTTTAATTGCAGTAATACAAAAAAAAGATAGAGATCCTTTGAACGTATCTTCATATAGACCAATTTCATTGTTAAATGTAGATTATAAAATAATAGCTAAAATATTAGTGAATAGATTGGCAAAATTTTTACTAAAGTTGATTCATATTGATCAAACAGGTTTTATCAAGAATAGATATGCTTCAGATAACATTTTGCGCGTGATTAGTTTGATTAATAGATTTCTACAATCTTTAGATCACCCGATGGTGATATCCTTAGATGCAGAAAAAGCATTTGATAGAGATTTTTTTAACTTTACTTAAAATTTTATGACATGAATAAAATAAAAATTACATTTAAAGAAATAATAAAAAATAAGATAATAAAAATTAGAATACTACATCATTAAACTACACAAATTAACCCCCCCAATAATAACACAACATTAATCATCTAATTTAAAATTAGTCCAACCCTCCCCCCAAAATAAAGAGTGAAGAATTAATTAACAATATTGTAAATAAAATAGAAAAAAACCCACTTACAAAAAAAAGGATAAAATTTAACAAAAAAAATTACTAACAACAAAAAAATATCAATACTAAAATAATACCCTTAAACATATATTTAAATCAAACATAATACATGTATTTAACAAATGAAATCCACTTTAAAACTAAGTTCAAATATCAACCACATATCTGTTATACAAAAAATCATAATTAATGATACATAAATACAGAATTTCCATTAATACCAAGTTTCCTTTTATGGTTCGAGAGAACAAAAACATCCCTTAGAAAAACAATCAGATAAACTTTTTATTCCCTTCCCCTTCCCTTATATAAAAAAAAGAAAAAAGTTCAAACTCTTATAAAATTCTCCATATTCTTCATTTATAACATCTTCAAAATTCTCTATCGAAATTAACTTAATTTTATTAAACTCTTCTCCCTAAATGTATTTGTACTTAATTTTCTTCTTTTTCTTCTTATCACCTTTCCCCTCATCTTCCTCTTCATCTAATTCAACATCCTCAATTTTTGACTTATTATCTTCTGTGACATCATCCTCTTAAAAAAAGAAAAAAAGAGAAAAAAAACCTTAAAAAAAGAGAAAAAAAAGGAGAGAAAAAAACCTCCTAATTCCCTCTCAATTACAATCAGAAAACAAAAAGAGTTTTTTAAAAAATTATTTATTTTTTAAAAATAATTTTAAAAATCCTTCACTTCTTAACCCAAAAATTAAAAAGAAAAAAAAACAGGTCGGAGGTCACAACTACCTCCTCCTGTTTAAACCACCCAAAGCGGTAACTCCCCCAAAATATTGGGTGTGAGATAACTCACAGATAGCTGATGACTTCTGGAAACTAGTGTCCACCCAGTTCCCTCTCCCAACTCCCATTTCATTAAACTATCATCATTATTTAAACTATTTAAACTCTTCTCAAAAAAAAGATAAAAGATTTATTTTTTTAAATCAACGTTACCACTTCAGTCACCATTGCTTCCATTTCTTTTAAAAATCTGGATCCCACCTTACATCTCTACTCTCTTTGGAGACCTTGAAGGACTACATCGGTCCTGAAACTGCATGATTGGTAGAGACTGAGCAAAGTCCATAACCTCTTTAGGATTGTCAAAGAACTTTGGCTAATTTCCATCCTAAAAAATCTTCAGTACTGCAGAATACCTGAATGTTGCCTTATGTCTTTTTTTCCACAACCGTTCTTTCACAGAATTAAATTTGCGTCATTGAATCATAATTTCTTGACTCAAATCTTGATAGAAGAAAACAGGATTATTCTGAACCATCAAAGGAGATCTATTTTGCTGGGCATTTCTAGTGACCGTACGTAAAATTGTCTCTCTGTCACAATAGTTTAAACAATGGATCAAAACAGATCTTGGATTTTGTCCTGAAAAAGATTTTCTTCTTAAAACTCTATATGCACGTTCCAGTATTAAACCTTCAAGGAATTTATCCTGTCCTAACACTCGTGGAATCCATTCAGTAAAAAATTTCTATAAATTTCTATGCCTTCTGGCAAACCAACAATTATAACGTTGTTCCGTCTGGATTGATTCTCCAAATAATCAACCATTTTTGCTAAATTTTTATTTTGGATCTGCAATGTTTCAATTATTCTATTTTCATCTTGCAGTTGATCCTGTACATCGACTAAACCTTGATCACACATTTCAAATCTTTCAATGGTTTCAAGCTTAAAAGCTCCATTAATGACTTCCGCCATCGCATTAATCTTGGAAATAAATTGTTCAGAAAATTAGCTAAGTGACTCGATACAGAATATATCTTAACTTCAAGATCCTTAACAGACATTTCAACAGAAGTAGATTCAGGCATAATGGAGTCTTGCTGTTCCTTAGAGACCACGGGATCTTCTGTCCCTTCCCTTAATTTTGTATCTTTTCTAGCATTTTGACTTCGTTTAAAAATCCCTCTCAAAGTCCCCCCAGCAATGCCAGGAGACTGAAGATCAGAGTTATCTTTAAGCCAAATCTCTTTAATCATCTTCACTGAATCGATGTCTGGAAAAACCTTTGTAATTGAAGATGCATTTTGCAGCGCCACC
This sequence comes from Narcine bancroftii, assembly GCF_036971445.1. Taxonomy (NCBI): domain Eukaryota; kingdom Metazoa; phylum Chordata; class Chondrichthyes; order Torpediniformes; family Narcinidae; genus Narcine; species Narcine bancroftii. The sequence goes on from NC_091475.1 coordinate 68,811,695, forward strand.
ACTGTAGCAGTCAAATGACAGCTCTTTAACTCTCCAGCTGGTGGCGCCCCAGCTGATTCAACTGTCAAAGACTGAGTAACAGCACTCACAATGGCCGTTGTGTGAAATACTGGCACCCGTCCAGTTCCTTGGTCCAAAAGCTGTTGAATGTGACCTTCAAAGAGCCTCACCGGCTTAAAACAGAGCTTCAATGCCGAACTCTGTACGTCCTCCTCTGGATCCATTCTACACTGAGTCCTGGCTTCTTGTAAACAAGTAGGCTCAGACAATTTCGGAAAATGTAGTTTTTTAACAGTCTGTTGATGTTTTCTTTTACCTCTTTTTTTGCATATAAACCATTAGGCACTAATCCAACACCTCTTATTATTTATAAACTTTTAAAAGAACTTTAATGGGCACTTAAAGACAAAACAATAAATCAGAGTCAGGAGAGGTCTGCAAGGCACGTCTGTTCCCTACGCCATTTTGCCACACCCCCACACCCCCCCACCCCCGCATTTGATAGAGTCGAATGGAATTTTTTGTTTAAAGTTTTGGAGAAATTTAAGTTTTGTCCTTCTTTTATTGGTTGGATTAGGGCTCTATATAGTAAACCGGTAACTAGAGTATTGACGAATGGTTTGATTTTGGAATCTTTTAAGTTAACTCAATCAACTCGTCAAGGTTGTCCTTTATCACAAGCTTTGTTTGCATTAGTGATTGAGTTAGTGCACAGTTGATAAGACAAAATACACAGATACAAGGTATGAAAGTTTTAGATGAGGAGTATAAAATTAATTTATTTGCTGATGATGTATTGGTGTATTTAATAAACCCAGCTCAGTCACTTTTGCATTTGAAGGAATGTTTAATACAATATGGATGTCTTTCTGGATATAAAGTTAATTGGGAAAAAAGTGAAATATTACCAGTAAGTGAAGGAGATTATTCAGTTTATAAAAATATTATTAATTTGAAGTTGACTGATCGAATTTAATATCTGGGTATAATTTTGAATGTTAATTATCAATCTTTATATAAATTAAATTATGCTCAGTTAATGAAAAAAAATTAAAACTGATTTGATTAAATGGAAAGATTTACCTATTAATTTAATGGGAAGGATAAATACAATTAAGATGAATATCTTTCCGCGTATACAATATTTGTTTCATTCTATTCCGTATTTACTTGATAAAATTTTTTTTGAGATTTGAATAAAAGGGTTAGGGAGTTTTTGTTCAGGGGTAAATTTTCAAGAGTAGCTTTGAATAAATTAACTTGGAAATATGAGTTAGGGGGACTACATTTACCACATTTTCAAAATGATTATGAAGCAGCCCAACTTAAATTTATTAGTTCATTGATGGATTTCGTACAGGCTCCTAGTTGGGCTAAAATTGAGATGGCAAATATTTCTGAATTTGAAATACATCAATTTTTGTTTAGGTGCAATATAAATTTGTTACAAGAAGATAATGTGCCTATATTAAAACATTTAATGAAGTTATGGATAAAGAAATGTAAAATGATAGGCTCTAGGGGTAAATTATTGGCTTTGACTCCATTGTATAATAATCAACTTATTTCTTTTTCAATACATAATCATAGTTTATTGCATTGGAGATTTAAAGGTGTGAAATAATGGGAGATTCTTTTAAAGAGGGTCAGTTTTTATCTTTTAATCAGATGAGGGAAGATTTTGGTATTGATAAGAACTCTTTATTTCTTATTATCAAATTCGATCTTTGGTAAAATATATGTTTGGTAGAGATATAATTTTACCTAAAATGACTAAATTTGAGACTTTTCTTATGAAGGTACCAGAGAAGGGTTATATTTCATCTATGTATCAAATATTACAGGATGGTATGGATAAAAAGGGTTAGGATAGATCTAAAATTAAATGGGAAGCGGATATTGGTTTTATTTTTTCTGAAGATGATTGGTTAGATATCAGTTATGATAGTGTAACGAGATTGATAAATGCACATTATGCAATGATCAATTACAATTTTTTACATCAATTATATTTGACACCTGAAAAATTTTAAAAAATAAGGTTATAATGAATCAGATTTGTGTTTTCGATGTGGTGATACAGTTGGAACTTTTTTTCATGCTGGTTGGTTATGTATACATGTACAATCTTTTTGGAAGAAAATTCAATCGTTCTTAGAATACCTGTATAAGATTAAAATAGTTGTAGATCCAACAGTATTTTAATTGGGTAGTTTGCAACCTCTGAAAGGTTTAGGATTAGATAAGTTCCAGCTTGCTTTTGTATATTTAGCTTTATCCATAGCTAAAAAATATACTGCTAGTACGTGGAAAGATACAAATATGATTGATATTAATAGATGGCATAATGAGATTAAATATTGTTTAATAATGGAAAGATCATGTTTCATATGATAAATATAATTTTTTAATTAATAAGTGGCTGTTATACTCAGAATATTTACATTTCAATTTAGATTGACTAGATTTCAATATGAATATTTAACTTGTTCTTTAATATTCTTTCTTTTTTTCTTTTTTTATGGCTCTCCTTAGGAGAGTTGGCTGAAGGGTGGGGGGTTCTTTTCTTTTTTTTCTATATATAAAAAAAGTTCATGTTCATGTTTACCTGCTGCATATGTCATATATTTGTTTTTTGAATGAATAAATAAAGTTTAAAAAAAAACTATGTGCAAGAGCAGAATTGAGAGTGTAGTATTTGGGTGCATCATTGCAAGGGACAGCAGTTGGAAAGAAATGGATTAGCAGTCAATACAAAAGGTAATTAAAAAGGTGGCAATCACTGGGGTCTCCCTTTCCTCTATTGACATCATTCACTGAGAGCATTACTTAAATAGTGCTCAAAGAATCATACAGCAACCTTTCCATCCCCTACCATCAAGAGGAGGAGGAACGGATCTGCTAGAATGGCGAATAGCTGCTTCCCACAGGCTGTGTGCTTGATGATCAGTATTCTGTAACTGAGTAAATCATTCAAAAATATTGATATATTTTATATTTGTATATTAATTTTAAATTACTTGTGCAGCCAGATGACAATAAACTTGAACTTGATGTGGGAGAAAAAATGTTGACGTTTGTGCTGCAAATCATCATCTAGGGCAGAGAGAAGGTAACCAATTTAACGAGAAAGATGGATAAACTGGGGTGAGTACGCAGTTGCTGAATTAGGGAGGGATGACAGTTAAGGGGTAGGGGTGGAAACTGAGGTGTTGAAAGACATTGGCACTAGACTGGCAGGTGCCAGACAAAGTGGGAGAGTTGGAATCCTATAAGAATCGTCAAGATAGACTTCCATTGATGATGTTCATCCCGATAATTTCACCAGCAGATTAGTTTGTACTCCACATTCCAGAATCCACTGGCACTGCTTTCTTTCAGAGGAAAAAAAAGTTGTCAGGATCCTAATAGACAGTGAGACCTTTGACTACATGGTGAAGATGGGTGTCAAAGATTGCAGTAGGATCTTGACCAGATTGGCAGGTGAGCAGTGAAATCATGATGGAAATGGAATAGAACAATGCAATGTCATGTTTTGGAATGTTTAACATGGGTAGGTAAATTGTAGGGATCTGGGGAGTTCACTGAGGCAGAAGATCCTAGGACGAGATGTTCTCGAACCTTGAAAATGGCATCATAGTGAGATTAGGTGGGCAAATGATTTTCAGTCCATTGGCCTTGGTCAGTCAAGAGTAGTATTGAGTAGAGAAGGTGGCAGAGAATTTTGCAGTTGTGTAAGACTTTGATGAGGGACTTCTGGTTGGCTGCAACATACAATCGTCAGAAACTCCGACATACTTATATTTTTTCTACCTATTTTACAACCAAAATTCTCCTTTCCTTTATTCATGCTTACTCTAAAATGGCCAAAAGAAGTAACCCCAGGAAAGTCACAGCCTGGGAGGACGTGCTCTGGAGAGTGAAGAAAGAAAATGGTACCTCGATGCAACAGATTGTTAGGCCTTGCACACAACCAGCAACAAGGCCACAGCAAGCAGAGAGGCAAGTGGACCCCCCACTACCCAACAGTACTGGTACTATCACCAACGATGGGGTGCGGGGACCCATCGATGCCGCCCAGCCTGCGCATTTCTGGGAAACAACGTGGCCTACTGTCATTAATGGCTGAGGTGGTTGGCCAACATGACAGCCTCCTCCACATGTGGGACTCTCAGCACCGAACCCCCCCACTGGCCTATGACTCCGGGAACAGCAAGCCAGGCCCTGACCTGAGGGCAGCGAATAGCCCCATCATAAGAACTTTGGGCATCTGCACCATCCCCTTCCGCTTTGGCAGCCACCAGTTCACGTGATCATACATGATTGCAGTAGTAGCACAACCACTCCTGGGAGCAGACTTCCTGTGAGCTCACTGCCTGCTGGAGGACCTTAAAAGGCAGCGTTTGGTGCATGCCAGGACTTTTCTAACAACACCCCTGAGGGAAGCCAAGTTACTTGCTCCCCACTTCGACTCCGTCACCGTGTCTAACAACACATTTACGCGGATCCTAGTGGAGTTCCCTTTGATGGTGGCACCAATTTTTCTCCACTGAACCAAAGCACAGGGTAAGACACCACATCCTCACCGAGGCCCCCTGCTCCACACCAGGGCATGCCGCCTTCCCCCCGAGAAGCTCACACTTGCCAAGGAGGAGTTTTTAAAAAATGGAAGAACTGGGGATAGTTCCGACAGCCCCTGGGCCTCCCTCCTGCACTTGGTCCTGAAGGCAGCAGGAGGGTGGAGGCTGCGTAATGACTGTCACCACTTTAACGAGGCCACCATACCCGACAGGTACCCTGTGCCCCACATCCAAGACTTTACCACCAACTTACAAAGGGCACAGGTGTTTTCAAAAGTCAATCTCATCAGGGGTTATCCTCAATCCCAGCCCATCCCGATGACATCCCCAAAATCATCATCATTACCCCCTTTCAAGTTCATGAGAATGCCCCGTGGACTTAAAAATGCAGCCCAGACCTTTCAGAGGCTGATGGATGTGCTGGGTCAAACCCTCATTTTCTCCAATCTTTCATTAATTCCACGACACTGGTGGAGGCTGCGGCATTTTTTGAAATTGTGCTAAACTCTGACGAGAGAGTTTGCTAAACATGGTCTCTCCTCAGCACCAGCGATAGCGGATATTTGTGACGAGCAACTTCAGAGAAGAGAGTAGTTCAGTTGTGACTAACTTATTCAGATTTATAATCCTATTTCCACTGGTGTTTCTTGGTTCCACTAATAAAAGAGGAAACGTGCACATCACTGCTCCAATGGTGCACACACCACTGGACATTTTCTTTAATTTCTCTGGACATCTGAGATTTTAATCAACCCTTGTGAACCTTCAGTCACATGTCAAATGTAGCACAACCTGAAACCAAGAGCCCTTCATCCTGAATGCCAAATTTAATAAAATGTACGCTCTGGTGCACTCAGGCTTGTCACTATGTGCCACCATGATAAATATATCACAATCTTGTTTGAAAATACGCTAGTTCTCAGCAATGTTACCCTGGAAGCCAAGTGGGTTGGGTCGACTGAATCCATCCTGGAGTGCGGTGCTGGTTCCTCACTTTCAAGTCCTTTGGGAAGCCTCAAGCTTGGGTCGTCCCTACCTGACACCATGTTTGTCAATGGGGTAGTAACAACATGACTCGAGGAGAGGTTATAACAATAACTATTTATTACTATCTGCAGGTAAGTGGGAGCTCTGTACATGGTGGCCACAACGCGCCTGGATTCCGTTGAACTCTGGCCCACCAATCTGGAGCTCGCGCGTGCGCAGACTGCTACCACGAGCTCTGGGGCTGCAATGTGATTGCAGCAGGGGCCGAGCAGCTGGTCTACAACAATCAATACTTCATTTGGAATCTCTTCAGCTACCCCTTTCGGAACCCTGGCAAGAGGCTTTGCATCCAGTCAAGGTAAATTAAGCGACTTCTGTGCTTTCAACATATCAAAAATCTTCTCCTTTGGTAAGAGCGACACATCACTTCTGCCGCCTGAATTGCTCGGACTTCAGGCTTGATACTAATGCGTCCCGTGGCGAAGACAAAATAATAATTCAGTTTGTTTGTCATTTTCCCCCATGTTGGGTGCTATTGGTAGCCCAATAATGATGCAGACAGAAGACTGAGGGGAACGATAGGCTTTATTAAGCAAGAGACTGCTGACCTGGGTCTAGGCTGGGAAAATGAGCAGGAAGGAGAGGGGACTCAACATTTATGGCCAGGGGTTACATGGGAAGGATCAAGGGAGGAGCTAAAGTAGGTGGACCCTCGGAAGGTGGGCCAGCCAGTACATACAGCCATATCACCACATTCACCCCCCCCCCAACCTTTTTCAAAAAGAACGCACTGGTAATAAACAAAACCTGGAACAGCAAAGACAATAAGATTTAACAATCAACAAAACTGGCCGAGGAAGCAGGACCCCCTCCCCCCTCCCCCCCCCCCCCCCCCACCACCGGCTAGAGGTTGAGCAGCACAGATGGCCTCCTCTGTCTGCCAAGCTGCCAGGGAACTGGCGTTTCAGTACGGTGCTCCTCCAAAGAGGGGGCTGACAGGGGAATGTCTGCTGCCGGAACTGTGGGGGTTTGGGTGCTGGTGGTGGACTCCTGAAGTGCTGGGGGGGGGGGGTGTTCTCCGCTGCTGCAGGAGGGGTAGGAGCCTGGACATCCAGCTGCAGGTTGGGCAGCTCAGACTCCAGGGCTGTGCCTGGGTATGGCACCATAGGGTCCGCGGCGTTGTCAGCAGCTGGCAAGGCAGTCTTGGGATCTCCAGCCCTTGCCAGGTCTTGTAAGGGCACCATCTCCTCGTGGCCATCCGGATACTTAACAAATGCATACTGGGGGTTGGCATGAATGGGGTGTACCACTTCAACCAGTGAATCTGTCTTATAGCCTCTGACGTGCTTCTGAAGGAGAACCGGCCCTGGGGATGTCAGCCAGGGAGGGATGGAAGAACCATTCGCCGACCTCCTAGGGAAAGCAAAGAGGTGTTCATGTGGGGTGGTGTTAGTTGTGGTGCAGAGTAATGACTGGAGAGCATGGAGGGCTTCTGGCAAAATGTCCTGCCAGCGGGACACTGGTAAATATTTGGACCTGGGGGCCACGAGCACTGCTTTCCAGACAGTGCTGTTCTCCCTTTCCACCTGGCCTTTACCTCTAGGGTTATAGTTGGTGGTCCTGCTGGTGGCTATGCCTCTGGCCAGGAAGTACTAACGCAGCTCCTCACTCTTGAACGAGGTCCCCCGGTCACTATGAATATAGTCGGGATACCCAAACAGAGTGAAGATACTGCTCAGGGCCATGATGATCGTGGTTGAGGTCATATCCGGGTAGGGGATTGCAAAGGGGAACTTGGAAAATTTGTCCACCACCATCAAGAAGTAGGCATTCCTATTTGTGGTAGGGAGGGGGACTGTGAAATCAACACTGAGTCGTTCGAAAGGGCGGGTGGCTTTGATGAGGTGTGCCTTCTCTGGCCGGTAGAACTGAGGCTTACATTCAGCACAGATTTGGCAGCGTCCGATCGTGGACCGATCATCCTTGACAGAGTAGGGGAGGTTCCTTGACCTAATAAAGTGATAGAGCTTTGTGACTCTGGGGTGGCACAGACTACTGTGCAGGCCCTGGAGATGGTCGAGATGTGTACTGGCACACGTCCCCCAGGATAGGGCATCCGGGGGATCATTGAGCTTACCCGGCTGGTACATGATGTCATAATTGTAGGTGGATAACTCAATCCTCCACCTCAGAATCTTGTTGTTCTTGATTTTACCCCGTTGTTTGGAGCTGAACGTGAAGGCCACTGTCCTCTAATCAGTCAACAGGGTAAATCTCTTACTGGCTAGGTAGTGTCGCCAGTGGCGCACTGCCTCAATCATTGCCTGCATCTCCTTCTCGACAGAGGAGTCCCGGTGTTCGGGGCCATGAAGGGTATGGGAAAAAAATGCTACCGGCCTGCCTGCCTGGTTTAATTTGGCGGCCAGCGTGAAGTTGGAGGCATCACTTTCCACTTAGAAGGGGATGGAATCAACCACGGCTTGCATCGTGGCCTTAGCGATGTCTCCACGGATCTGATTAAAAGTATCTTGGGCCTCCGCCGATAGTGGAAATGTGTTTTTTTTTAAACTTTATTTATTTATTCAAAAAAAAAATAATTTATGACATATACAGCAATTAAACATAAACATGAACAGTTTTTTTATATAGAAAAAAAAGAAAAAATAAAAAATAAAAAAAAACAATATTTAAAAAAAAGTTTAATATACATATTAAAATCTAATCAATATAAATTGAAATATAACATAACATAACATAACAATTACAGCACGGAAACAGGCCATTAGGCCCTTCTAGTCCGCACCGAACCAAACACCCCTTTCTAATCCCACCTCCCTGCACAATGCCCATTACCCTCTATCTTCTTCTCATCCATATACCTGTCCAACCTTTTCTTAAATAATACAATTGACTCCGCCGCCACTATTTAAATATTCCGAGTATAACAGCCACTTATTAATAAAAAAATTATAATTATCATGCGAAACATACATAATTTTTTCCATTATTAAACAATATTTTATCTCATTATGCCATCTATTAATATCAATCATATTTGTATCTTTCCACGTACTAGCAGTATATTTTTTCGCTATGGATAAAGCTAAATATACAAAAGCAAGCTGGAACTTATCTAATCCTAAACCTTTCAGAGGTTGCAAACTACCCAATTAAAATACTGTTGGATCTACAACTATTTTAATCTTATACAGGTATTCTAAGAACGATTGAACCAAACAGCATGAAAAAAAGTTCCAACCGTATCACCACATCTAAAACACAAATCTGATTCATTAAAACCATATTTTTTTTAATTTTTCAGGTGTCAAATATAATTAGTGTAAAAAATTGTAATTGATCATTGCATAACGTGCATTTATCAATCTCGTTACACTATCATAACTGATATCTAACCAATCATCTTCAGAAAAAATAAAACCAATATCCGCTTCCCATTTAATTTTAGATCTATCCCAACCCTTTTTATCCATACCATCCTGTAATATTTGATACATAGATGAAATATAACCCTTCTCTGGTACCTTCATAAGAAAAGTCTCAAATTTAGACATTTTATGTAAGATCATATCTCTACCAAACATACATTTTACCAAAGATCGAATTTGATAATAAAGAAATAGAGTTCTTATCAATACCAAAATCTTCCCTCATCTGATGAAAGATAAAAACTTACCCTCTTTAAAACAATCTCCCAAATTTTTCACACCTTTAAATCTCCAATGCAATAAACTATGATTATGTATTGAAAAAGAAATGTTGATTATTATACAACGGAGTCAAAGCCAATAATTACCCCTAGAGCCTATCATTTTATTTTTCTTTATCCATAACTTCATTAAATGTTTTAGTATAGGCACATTATTTCTTGTAACAAATTTATATTCCATCTAAACAAAAATTGATGTATTTCAAATTCAGAAATACTTGCCATCTCAATTTTAGCCCAACTAGGAGACCGTACCAAATCCAACAATGAGCTAATAAAGTTAAGTTGGGCTGCTTCATAATAATTTTGAAAATGTGGTAAACGTAGTCCCCCTAACTTATATTTCCAAGTTAATTTATTCAAAGCTACTCTCCATGTAACTGTTTATGGCATGGAAACAGGCCATGTCGGCCCTTCAAGTCCACGCCGGTTCACTTAACCATATAACCACTTACAGCACAGAACAGGCCAGTTCGGCCCTACTAGTCCATGCCGTAGCAAATCCCCACCCTCCTAGTCCCATTGACCAGCACCCAGTCCATACCCCTCTAGTCCCCTCCTATCCATGTAATGATCCAATCTTTCCTTAAATGTAACCAATGATTCCGCCTCAACCACATCTGTCGGAAGCTCATTCCACATCCCCACCACCCTCTGCATAAAGAAATTTCCCCTCATGTTCCCCTTATAATTTTCCCCCTTCAATCTTAAACCATGCCCTCTAGTTTGAATCTCCCCCTTTCTTAATTGAAAAAGCCTATCCACATTTACTCTGTCTGTCCCTTTTAAAATCTTAAACACCTCTATCAAGTCCCCTCTCAATCTTCTACGCTCCAGAGAAAAAAGCCCCAGACTGCACAACCTTTCCTGTAACTCAGACCCTGAAATCCTGTCAACATTCTTGTGAACCTTCTCTGCACTCTTTCTATTTTGTTTATACCTTTCCTATAATTTGGTGACCAAAACTGCACACAGTACTCCAAATTTGGCCTCACCAATGCCTTGTACAATTTCATTATAACCTCCCTACTCTTGAATTTAATACTCCGATTTATGAAGGCCAACATTCCAAATGCCTTCTTCACCACACCATCTACCTGAGTATCAGGCTTGAGGGTACTATTTACCATAACTCCTAAGTCCCTTTGTTGCTCTGCACTCCTCAATTGTCTACCATTCCATGTATATGACCTATTTAAATTTGCCTTTCCAAAATGCAGCATCTCACATTTCTCTGTATTAAATTCCATCAGCCATTTCTCAGCCCACACCTCCAGTCTTCCTAAATCACCTTTTAATCTATGGTAATCTACCTCACTGTCTACAACACCACCAATCTTTGTGTCATCCGCAAACTTGCTTATCCAATTCTCTACCCCTACATCCAGATCGTTAATATATATAACAAATAATAGTGGACCCAGGACCGAACCCCGAGGTAGTCCACTAGTCACCGGCCTCCAATTGGACAAACAATTTTCTACCACTACTCTCTGACACCTTCCATCCAACCACTGCTGAATCCATTTCACTACCTCCTTATTTATACCTAATGTCTCCACCTTTTTTCCTAACCTCCTGTGGGGAACTTTATCAAAAGCTTTACTAAAGTCCAAATAGACAACATCCACAGCTTTCCCTACATCAACCTTTTTTGTAACACCCTCGAAGAAGAAAATTTACCCCTCCATAAAAACTCTCTAACCATTTTATTTAAATCTCAAAAAAAAATTTATCAAGTAAATACGGAATAGATTGAAACAAATATTGTATACACGGAAAGGTATTCATCTTAATTGTATTTATCCTTCCCATTAAATTAATAGGTAAATCTTTCCATTTAATCAAATCAGTTTTAATTTTTTTCATTAACGGAGCATAATTTAATTTATATAAAAATTGATAATTAACATTCAAAAATATACCCAAATATTTAATTCAATCAGTCATTTCAAATTAATGATATTTTAATAAACTGAATAATCTCCTTCACTTACCGATAATATTTCACTTTTTTCCCAATTAACTTTATATCCAGAAAGACATCCATATTGTATTAAACACTCCTTCAAGTGCAAAAGATTCCGAAATCAAACCATTAGTCAATACTCTAGTTACCGCTTTACTATATAGAGCCCTAATCCAACCAATAAAAGAAGGACAAAACTTAAATTTCTCCAAAACTTTAAACAAAAAATTCCATTCAACTCTATCAAATGCTTTTTCTGCATCTAAGGATATCACCATCGGGTGATCTAAAGATTGTAGAAATCTATTAATCAAACTATTTAAGCGCAAAATGTTATCTGAAGCATATCTATTCTTTATAAAACCTGTTTGATCAATATGAATCAACTTTAGTAAAAATTTAGCCAATCTATTTGCTAATATTTTAGCTATTATTTTATAATCTACATTTAACAACGAAATTGGTCAAAATGAAGATACTTTCAAAGGATCTCTATCTTTTTTAGGAACTACTGTAATTAAAGCACTAGAACAAGACTCAGGTAATTCATAATGTTCTCCAACTTGACATAATACATCCCCAAACACTGTAGATAAATCATCATAAAAACATTTATAAAATTCAACCGAAAATCCATCATCACCAGGCAATTTACCGTTCGGCATTTCCAGCAGAGCCATTTTAATTTTCGAATCAGTAAATGGTTCTTCTAACTCCTGTATATCTGCATCCTCTAATATTGGTAAATTGAACTGTGATTAAAAAAAATCAATCAATCCAGTTTCCTGTTTTCCTTCAGATGTATATAACTTTTTATAAAATTCATCATTAATCTCACGAGGTTTATAAGTAATAAGAGAATTCCGTCTAACAGCATCAATAGTCCTCGATATCTGTTCTTTCTTTAATTGCCATGCCAATACATTATGTGCTTTCTCTCCCCATTCGTAATACCATTGTTTAGTCCTATTAATCACACATTCAAATTGATAAGATTGCAAAGTATTATATTTCAATTTCAGCCTAGATAATTCTATTTTCTGATCTTTTGTAGCATCTTTCTGAAATTCCTTTTCTAACTCATCGATCTGTTTCTCTAATTCAAGACTCTGATTTAATCGATTCTTTTTTTATTTTACAAGTATAACCAATTATTTGTCCTCTCAAATAGGCTTTCATAGCATCCCATAATACAAACTTACTTTGAAGAAAATTAGAATTTTCTTTCAAAAAATATTAATTTGTTTTTTCAAAAAATCAATAAATTGTAAAAAAAAAATTAAATCTTCAACGATAAGATATTTGAATTTTCTCAGAAGTTTCATATGTAAAATATAACAGAGAATGATCTGAAATCACCCTACTATTATATTCTGCTTGTTGTATTTTCCCTTGTAAATGTGCCAATACTAAAAAGAAGTCAATCCTTGAAAACGATTCATGTCTAGATGAATAAAAGGAAAAATCTTTCTCTTTTGTATTCAGACATCTCCAAATATCTACTAAATTAAGATCTTTCATAAACGCTTGGACCTGAATTGCCATCTTGGATTTTGAACTTTCTTCAGAGATTTATCTAATAAAGGTTCCAAAACACAATTAAAATCACCACCAACCAAAATATTATCATTAGCCGCACCCAAACATAAAAATGCATCTGAAATAAATATTTCATCATCTGCATTTGGGGCATAAATATTAAGTAAAGTCCAAAATTCACGAAGAATCTTACAATTCAATTTAAGAATACATCCTGCCTTTTCCTCCATTGATTGTAATTCAAAAGATAAATTTTTATGTATCAAAATTGCTACACCTTTAGCTCTAGAATTAAATGAAGAAAAATTTACATGCCCAACCCAGTCCCTTTTTAATTTCACACTTTCCTTCACGTTAAAATGTGCTTCTTGCAAAAAGGCAATATCGATTTTCATTTTCTTAATATACGCCAAGACTCGCTTATGTTTAATCAAACTATTTAATCCTTGAACATTAAAAGTAGCAAACCTCAACTTTGACATATCTACTATTATTACTAAATACCAATAATATATTTATATAAAAACTCAAATCAACCTATATAGGCCCTCCAATAAAAAAAAATCACAAATGAAAAACTATAAAAAAAGAAAATCCCCCCCCCCCAAAAAAAACTACCAAAAGGTAGTAATCCCCTAAATAAAAATTGGGTGTGGGTCACCCACCAGTGGCTGATGAACTTAGTGCAAATCTCTCCCTCCCCAACCAAACAATCAATAACATCAAACTATCATAATTACAAAAGAAAAAATAGAATAAGAAAATTCTTCTTTTCATCCAAGAGATTCCAATCTCGAAGATCCCATTTCAGAAGAAGTTGGACTCTTTCCATTCCCGTTTTTCCCAATTCTGCCATTTCTTCTATTTCTAGAGCAACCAGATTTTTCTTTAGGAGATAATGGTGGACTACGTCTTTGTCCTCTTATATCTGGCAATTAATCAGCAAAAATCATTGCTTCACAATCAGTTTCAAAAAACCAAAATTGATAGTCTCCATAAAACACCTTCAACACTACAGGGTAACCAAAAGTAGACTTATTACCTTTACGCCACAAAACTTCTTTAACTGGATTGAATCGACGTCGATGTTGAATGACCTCTTGACTCAGATCAGGATTAAAAATGACTCTGCTGTTCTGAATCAATAATGGGGTTTGTCGTTGTCTCACATTTTGTACTGCAAGTTGAAGTATTGCTTCTCTATCCAAATAACTCAAACATCGAATTATTACCGGTCTCGGTTGTTGACCAGCTGAGGGTGTTCTTCTTAAAGCTCTATGGGCTCTTTTCAGTGCCAATCCCCCCAGAGAAATATTCTTGTCCTCATAGTTGCAGAATCCAGTCTTTAAAGAAACGAAGAGAATCTTGTCCTATACTTTCTGGCAAACCAACAATTTTCACATTATTCCTTCTGCTTTGATTCTCCAAATAATCTATTTTTCTTTCTAGCTCCTTCTCATGTTCTCCTAATTCTATGACTGATTTTTCCACCTTCAACACTTATTCTGTGTTAGAAGTCAGTTGTTGTTTACAGTCCAAAAAAGTAGTCTGAATTTTTTAAAATTCTTCATAAGATGCATCCACATGTGTCTTAACCATATTTTATTCTGAACTTATACCAGCATTCATTTGAGCCATTTCATTCATTTGAGATGTCAACAAAGGTTTTATAACATCTTGAACAATAGCATTCAATTGCATACACTGTGATTCAGTAAAGCTCAGTTCTGCTCTCTCTGACATAGTGGCCCAACAAGGTAACTGCAGCTCCTGCTGCAACTCAACAGAAGGCATTTTAAAAGTTTTACTGCGGATCTGGATTCCCAGTGACGGCACCCCAACTTCCTCAGGGGGTCACCGCTGGTCTCCCCCTGTATCTCGTTGTTTTTTCTTCAATTCATGAAGAAAAATTATTTCTTCATATTGAAATGCTACCTGATGCATTACCAACAATGGAGTCATCTTCCTGTGTGCTCCCTCCATTGAAATCGAAAGGCTTTCCAAATCGGGGTCCACTTCTTGGGAACCACCACTTTCTTCCAGAAAACGGGTAATTCCAGCGCCATCCTTCATTTGGTGAGTAATAGGTTTTTTTTTCAGCCCCCATAGGCAATCTTTGGGGTTTAGACAATTAAGAGATTAAGCCTAGGCCCCAAGATGTCTAGGCCCCAAATCTTCAGCACTTCGAAAATGTAACTTCTTCTCGCATTTTGCACCGCCAGTCGAAGTATCACTTCTCTATCCAAATAATTCAAACATTGAATTATTACAGGTCTCAGTGGCTGACCAGGTAAAGATGATCTCCTTAAAGTTCTATGAACCCTTTCCAATACCAGGCCTGCAGAAAAAAAAAATTCTTGCCCTAGTACTTGTGGGATCTAATCTATAATGGATTTTTCAACCTTCAACATTTTTTCTGTATTAAAAACCACTTGTTGTTGACATTCCAAAAAAGCAGACTGAAATTTTTAAAAAATATTCACAAGATGCTTCTACACATACTTTAAGTTCAATTCTGAACTTATCCTTTGAGCCAGCTCATTCATTATACGCTGATTGACAGCATTTAATTGGTTAAATTGTAATTCAGAAAAGCTCAGCCCTGCTTTCTCTGACATAGTGGCAGAACCAGGTAACTGCAGCTCCTGCTTTAACTCAACAACAGGCGTTTTAACAGTCCTACTGCGAGTCTGGACTCCCAGCGACGGCATCCACACTTCCTCAGGGGGTCGACGCTGGTCTCTCCCCGCAGCTCGCTTTTGTTTCAAAAACTGATGGAGAAGATCAAGATATTCAGGTTGGAGTGCTTCCTGAAGTGTTTCAGGCAATGGAGTCATCTTCCTGCGTGCTCCCTCCATTAAAGTCGGCAGGCTGCCAGAATCGGGATCCACTTCGTGGGAACACGCACCTTCCTCCTGAGAATGGGTAATTCCAGCGCTGTCCTTCACTTGATGAGTAGTAGACTTTTTTTTTCCGCTCCCACAGGCAGTCTTTGTAGTTTAGGCACTGAAGAAATTAAACCTGAGGCTGTAGCAAGCTGTTTAGGCCCCAAGTCTTCAGTACTTTGAAAATGCAACTTCTTCTGCACTTGAGATTTAATCTTTTTACCATTAATGGCCATAATAGTTCCTTAATACTTTAAACTAAAATTTAAGAAGTTTAAACTTGAAAACAAAGGGTTAAAAAACGGGTACTTAAAAGTCCGGCCAGAGAGGTCGAGATTACACGTCTAGACTCTACACCATCTTGCCACGCCCCCGTATTGATTCAGAACAGCAGAATTTTTTTCTATCTTGATTTGAGTCAAGAGGTCATTCAACATCAACGTCGATTTAATCCAGTTAAAGAAGTTTTGTGGCGTAAAGGTTATAAGTCTACTTTTCGCTATCCGGCAGTGTTGAAGGTGTTTCATGGAGACTATCAATCTCGGTTTTTTGAGGATGATCAAGAAGCAATGATTTTTGCTGATTCATTGCCAGATATAAGACGTAGTTCACCATTGTCTCCTAAAGAAAAATCTGGTTGTTCTGGAAACGGAAGAAATGGTAGAAATGGGAAAAACGGGAATGGAAAGAGTCCAACTTCTTTTGAAATGGGATCTCCGAGTTTGGAACTTCTTGGATGAATAGCAGAATCTTCTTATTCATATTTATCTTTTTACGTTATTATGATATTTTGAGATTATTGCTTTTTGTTTGTTCGGCTGGGGAGGAAGAGATTTGTTCTAGGTTCTATTAGTCATCAGCCACTGGTGGGTGATCCACATCCAAATTTTGTTTAGGGATTACTACCTTTTGGTACTTTATTTTGGGGGGGGGGGTTTCTGTTAATTTTTTTTATTTTCATTTTATTTAGCTTTTATTTTGTGATTATTTTTTCTCCTATTGGAGGGCCTATATATGATTATTTGAGTTTTTATATAAAGATATTATTGGTCTTTAGTAATATTAGTTGTCAGCCACAAACGAGCCTGCAGCTGACGTGGACATTACCCCTCCATAAATCTTCGTCCGCGAAGCCAAGCCAAAGAAAGAAGATATGTTAAAGTTGAGGATTGCTACTTTTAAGGTTCGAGATTTATACAGTTCAATTAAACGTAATGATGAGGGACAGCTATGGTATTGATAAGAATTCTTTTTTTTTTTATTTTTAAATTTGATCTTTGGTAAAATGTGTGCTTGGTAGCAATATGATTTTGCCTGAAATGACTAAACTTGAGATTTTTCTTATGAAGGTACCAGAGAAGGGTTATATTTCATTTATGTATTAAATGTTATAGGAGGGTATGGATAAAAAGGGTTGGGATAAATCCAAATCTGTATAAGATTAAAATACCTTTAGATCTGATAGTATCTTTGGATTTTAGATAAATTTCAATTTTCTTTTGAATATTTAGCATTATTTGTAGAGAAAAAATGTATTGTTAGTATGTGGAAAGATACAAATATGATTGATAGTAATAGATGGCATAATGAGAGGACATACTGTTTAATAATGGAAAAAATTACATATGTTTCGTGTGATAACTATAGCTTTTTTATTAGTAAGTGGTTGTTATATTCAGAATATTTACATTTTGATTTATGTTGATTAGATTTTAATATGTCTGTTTAATTTTTCCTTACTAGTTTTTCTTTATAACTCTCCTTAGGAGAACTGGCTGAAGGAAGGGAGGGGTGGGGTTCTCTTTTTTCATTTTTTTTCTATAAAATATAAAGTTCATGTTTTTGGTTTACTGTTGTATATGTTATTTACTATCTGTATTTTGAACGAATAAATAAAGTTTAAAAAAAAAGAAAATGTAACTTCTTATGAACTTGAGGGTTAATCTTTTTACCATTAGTGGCCATAATAATTCCTTAATACTTTAAACTAAAATTTAAAAAGTTTAAACTTGAAAACAAAGGGTTAAAAAACAGGTATTTAAAAGTCTGGCCAGAGAGGTCGAGATTGCACGTCTAGTCTCTACACCATCTTGCCATGCCACCGTAGTGGAAACGTGGTTGACCGAATTAGGGGATGGGCCTTATTGGTGTAGTTAGGCACCCACTGCGCATAGTATGAGAACAGCCCTAGGCATCGTTTCAGTGCCTTCAGGGTGCTCATGACAGGAGTTCTCGAAGTGGTCGAATGCGGTCAGGGTTGAGAGCAATGACATCATGTGCCATGACGCATCCAAGAAGGGCCAAGCGCTCCGTGTTAAACATGCACTTGTCCTTGTTGTACATGAAGTTAAGTAACTCATCTGTACGCAAGAACTTGGCGAGGTTTGCGTCATGGTCCTGCTGATCATGGCCACAGATGGTGACATTGTCGAGGTAGGGGAACGTTGCTGTCAGCCCGTATTCCTCCACCATCCGGTCCATTACTCTCTGGAAAGCAGAAACACTGTTAGTAACACTGAAGGGTACCCGCAGGAAGTGGAAAAGTTTCCTGTCGGCTTCAAATCTGATATAGATTCGATCGCTTGGACGGAGGGGAAGTTGGTGGTAAGCCAACTTGAGGTCAATGGTCGAAAAAATTCCATATTTGGCGACCTTATTGACCAAGTCGGCTATATGGGGGAGCAGATACGCATCCAGCTGGGTGACGTGGTTGATGGTTTGACCATGAGGACCTGTGCTCTCCAGGGACTGGTGCTAGGGGCTATGATCCCCTCCGCCAGGAGTTGCTGAACCTCAGCCAGGATAAATTGAATATCCTCCAAACTATAGCACCGAATCTTGGTAGCGATAGGTTTGCAATCTGGCGTGAGGTTCGTGAACAGCGATGGAGGGGGCACCCTTAAGGTGGTGAGGCCGCAGGTCGTAGCCGGAGACCGAGTGCCGGATGGTGCCAAGGACCGAGTGCCCATACTGCTGGACGGTGCTGGGGATTGGGTGTTGAGACAGTAATGGGGGCTGTCCATTTGGTCAGGGATGGTCACCCGAACCGAGGGCTGCAAACGGTCAACGGTGGTTGGGGGGCCTCTGAACACCATCGCCACGCTCCTAAACTGACTCTGAAAGTGAAGCCCTAGGAGGATCGACGCGCAGAGGCGGGCATGACTAGTAAAACAAAGTTGTTATAACATTCCCCCCTCCACCATCAGCAATGCTACAGAAAACCCCTGAATACTCATCTGTTGGTCCTTGGCCGCCATTGAAACCATCCTGGTCATGGGTCTGTCCAGGTGGGAGAGTCTTTGGACCACATCAGGGTGTATGAATCTTTCTGTACTGCTGCTATCAAAAAGACAGTTAATTTTATGTCCATTCACCTCGATCTGCATAATTAACTTTGAGATTGGGTGAAGACCAGCTTGATTTAGTGTCACTGAAGTGAGGAGTGGCATTTCTTCATCGTCCTCGTCGGTGGGGAGGCCCGTCCAAGATGGCGACCTCCATGTTGACCATGCCGCATAGAATGAAGAAGAAGCCAGAAGTGGAGTCGAGGTGACCAAAAGTGATGTCACTAGTGCGGTAGGCCAAGGTACCGAGGCTGGGAGTGGTAGCCAGTAAGATGGCGCTCCCCTCACCACACAGAGCTTTCAATGGTTGCTTCTTCAAGTTGTATAGAATGTATCGGCAGCCGACTATATTCTTAAACCTGGCAGAAATTATAAAAAAAATTTTACTCCTGTATATAATGCGACCCCCCCTACTTTGAGCTCGAATTTTGGTACAAAGTTTTTTGCATTATACTCGAATATTTACGGTAATTACTATTGAGCGAGGTTTTTCATCTGACTGCAGCCATGGTCTGAGGGCTCGATGTGCTTTTTCAATTGGGCCTTCAAATTGATTTACCCCCAGAACCTTAATCGTCCATCCTTGGCGGAACTGAATCATGTCGTGCTTCCTCCTAGCCAACAATTTTAATGTTGTTCCTCCTACTAAACTTTTCTATCTTATCATTTTTTGCTGAATTTATCTTCTTCTCAACAATTTCTTCCTTAACTTCAGACTCCAATTTTTCCAGCTTCTGCTCTACATTTTCAAGCTTTTGTTGAATTTTCATAACTTCCTGATTTTCCTCCCCCTCTGTTCTTGTACTCACATCATGTTTGTTGATAACTGCTTGTAATTTTCATTCATATCCTTAACTTCAGATCTTAAATCTTCTATTTCTTTTTGCATTATCTTCATATGATCCCACGTTTCCCATTCCATCTGTTGAACAAGCAGGAACAGGTCAGGGACCAAGCCAGTTTCATGGACTAAACTGCATATATTTTAATCTCATTAATCAGAATGGCTGCAAAATATTCATGCGTATGTTGCAAGGGAGGGCTAGAGACTACTAAACTGCATATATTTTAATCTCATTAACCAGAATGGCCGCAAAATATTCATGCGTATGTTGCAAGGGGTGGTTAGAGACACAAGGGGTGAGATTGAGTAGGAGAGGAGATTTATTCATCGAGCTTTGAAGGCTGAGGGGGACATTTTTGAGGTATAAAAATAGGTGACTGGTGACAGTCATTTCCCATGGTTTGGAGAATCTAAAACTAAGGGCATTAGCATAATTTGAAGGGCAACTCTGTGAACAAGGCTGGTGCGGGATGTGGAATGAGCTGCCAGAGGAAGATGTAGATGTGCCTACAATCACGACCATTACAAATCAGCCAGAGGGACTGCAACTTGGTTGCAATGGACGTTGGGGAATCAGAACCTTTGAATGGATTCCACAAATATGAAGGATGTGGGCAGAAAGAAGGCAAACAAATCCTTGCCTTCATTTATGGGACATTGGGGAGAAGAGCAGTGAGGTTAAGCCACATTGATCAACGTGGGTTAGGTAACAGCTGTTGTAAGGTAAAACATCATGAGATGGGAATGTGTAGGGAGTTACCCTGTACAGGGCAGTAACAAGAAGGGGAGGTGTCCTTGTACTCCTGTTAGGTAAAACATCATGAGATGGGAATGTACAGGGCTGTAACAAGATGTAAATGCATCCTTGTACTTACAAGATAAGAGAGACATTGATGGATTGAGAGGCAGGAAGCTAGCAGGGAAAGGATAGCAACAGTTTTAGTCATTGGACAAGTAATGATATGATGATGTTCTAAGCATGTATCCAAGGGTATAAAAAATCACCATTTTGCTGATAACGGCAGAATGCATTCTCCGACTAACTTTGTTAGTCGCAAGTGTTACAATCCGGTAATAAAGAACAAAGAACCCTGATTTCGACTCAGCCTGGTGTTTGTCTCACTCATTCATGAACAAAGCAGACCTAACAATTTGGTGACCCCGACGTGATGGGTGAGTGAACACTGGACGACGGTTTCTGTTTTTTCTGACAATCATCTCAGCCGGCTGATAAAAAGGTCCAGAGAAGCCTGTTTTAACAAAATTCTCTTTTTTTTAAAATCTTTATGATTGTCAGTAAGAACTGGAGATCGGACAAATTAGACGACCACAATTGAAGGTCGCATGCCAGGATTGTAACACGTAAGTGATTACAGACAAGATAAAAGTCCTTAAGGTGTTTGAATGACATTTATTAAGTGCTTCGCAAGAAACTACTAGAGTTTAAAAGTCTTTATTGTGTCGTTGCAAAGTCCAATAGAGTGAGAAGGTGGTCTATAAACAATTGAGGACCTGAGTTTTCTGCCCTAAACTGGTTATTAAGAGGAGAAATCTCCCACGTGAAGGTTGGGCTTTGAAAGAAAACAAAGGTTCAGGCTTATTGGCCTCAATTGTATCTGAGAGACTGACTTATAAATGTCCGGTAGGTATGATAATGTCTGTACACTTGAGAAGTTAAGAATTTATTTCCCCAATTCGCCGTGGTTGAATACCACAGCAGACACTAGAGACCTTGAGACAACAAAAAAAGTACTCAGGGACGCCTGCCTGGTGAACAAGAACGACGACAGAAGGCTGCGACAGCTGTGTCCGGATCAGGTAGGAGATATTAATGAAAAAGTTGACAAACTCCTAAGAGACACCCAGTTTATTCGAAATACTTTTGATAAGTTAAATGAGGGTATTCCCAACATCACCAAGGAGATAAAGTTACGTAAATTCATAGATTGGTACAGGGAAACAGGACAAAAGTATAGCCCAAATATTTGGTTTTCTAGTTGTAATTTAACTTTCAGACCCCTTTGGGAAAACAGAGAGTGGAAAACGAGCAATCAGAGTATACAGGACAGTCTGAAGTCAATTGGAGGACAAGACTTAGAGACTGTTCCTTTAAAAGATATTAGTCATCCAGCTTGCAAGGAGACATTTTTAAAAGCAATTTTCGTTGACATAGATCCCCTAAACGGACAAAAACCTAAATTAAAACAGGCATTAGAAAGCGGTCCCGCAGCTATGGCTGTACAGTTGCCTGCTAAGACTTTTGACCAAGTTATTAAGGAAATTAATCAGGAATTAGAGGAGCGAAATACCAGTAATGCGGCATTGGAAAAACAAAAAATGCTCCGAAAATGTGTAGACCGCTGGAGGAAGAGGGGTTGGTTACCCGGGGGCACTGAGATGTTCCTGACAGGTGAGGGAAAAAAATTTTAAAACGTAGAGGCTTAGATAAGCTGGAAGAAACAAAACACAGAAGGGAAAGGAAAAGTGCCTGTTTCCAGTTTCCAGCCACGAAGTGTCCGGGTTTGCTCTCTCCCTCCCTCCTTTCACCCTCCCCCCTCTCTCTTCTCTCCCCCTCTCTCTCTTCTCCCACCCCCCCTCCTCTCTCACCCACTCCCTCTCCCAATCCCAATCTGTGGCGGTGCTGCCCTGAAATCCCCAGGTTGGGCAGGGCAGAGAAATACAATTTGGTTTTAATTTTGTGCCCACAATTCCAGCTCCGCATCAAATGGGATCCTGTTTTATCCTCTCTCCCTCCCTTTTTCCCGCACCCCCACCATTGCGGGATCAGGGCAGACATTGTGGGCTGACGTGTAGCTCACTCGAGGTGGGAGGGAAGGAAGGAGTGATAGTTCCCAGTGGTGGGAGACCCAATCTGATCCAGACCAGTGATCACAGGATGAGAACCTTTTAAAACCTTTGAAACGAAAGTGTTAATCTGAAGACTTTTCTCCCAGTGGGGCCAGTGCAAGGCATTTTCTCTCTCTATCTCTTGTGCTCTGTGTATCTGCCTCTCTATCTCTTTCTCTCGCTATGCTCTCCCTCTCTCTCTCTCTCTCTCTCTCTCTCTCTCATAGTCTCTGGATGTATGTGATGTCATGTATGTACTCTGACAATAAATCATTTATAAGTGAGTCTTATACAATTAAACAAAACGGGACACAGAAAACAAAATCTTTAATCGCGAGTCAGCAAAAAAGAGGGTGAGAGACAAGGAGATGCAGTACCGCGATGTCCTAGCTATATTCGAAGAATTTGGTCTCCCTGATAACCCACCTATTATGGCCCCTGTAGAAATAGCTTGTAGACCCCCGCCCTATGCATATGTGGAGTCACAAGGTGCCCCTGGCACCCCAGATGGGATCCTGGAGTCACGTCCCTTATATCCAGATATTGAGACACTGGGGTGTGACAAGAGCCTCGGGAATAGGGACACATCAGACGAGGTACAGGCCCCTTTAATAAAAATAGAAGGGGGAGTAATAGATGTAGAGACCCCTCTGGAGTCCAAGAAAATAGAAAAGGAGTTAGAGATACAGAAATGGAACATGAAAAAGGTTCAGGATAACATTAAAAAATTAAACAGAGATATTAATGTGCTGGGGCAGATCAGTGAGGATCAAAAAGAATTAATGGTAGGTGTATTGAAGGAAGTGGAAAAGATAACTACAACACTGTCAGGAGAAATTAAAGCTGAAGGAATGGTAATAGGAGTAAAGGACGAAAAGTGTAGTACAGATGAGGAAACGAGATACGATCCACCATGGGAGGAAAGTAGAAGGAAAAGACTCGGGAGGGAGAAAAATAGACATGCCTACCTGGACATAGTTAGAACAAAAGAGAAAGATGTGAAACAACTAAACTATGGCCGAAAAGATTATCTTAGAGATGAACGTGACCAATATACCTTTGACCCTGAGACATTGGAAGCTGATAGGGACAGTGACAGTGACGAAGAAGAGTCAGAACAAGGTGGGATAAATAAATGCATGCCAAGAGTAAAGAAGGAGCAGAAATCCCCAAAATTGAGATATCAATGCCCATTACTGATCACGGGACGGGGAACTCAAAAATATGTACCCTGGTCACGAATGGACTTAGAGAGTTTAACGAAAAAACTACCTCCGTTGAGTAATGGGGCTAGTCCATGGATTTCTTGTTTTGAGCGAGAAACCTGCCAAGAACAATTAGCACTCGCAGATGTCAGAACTATCATGATAAAATTAAAGGCAGAAGGGGCCCTGAAGCAAATAGAGAAAATTGTAAGAAGCAGTAAATTGGGGGATGAAATAGAATTTAACCCACTTTGGAATAAATTTTGGGAAGCACTTAGAGAAACATTTCCTACACCCTATAGTTTGGATGCCTTGGTAACCCTTCAACTAAAGGAAGGAGAGACTGCACACGAGTATTTCACTCGAGCATGGGACTTATGGGAAACAGGGACTGGAGAAAGACCCGACCACAGCCCCTTAGGAAGGGCTCACTTTCGTAATGGGATAATAAACGGACTACCTGCTACGGTTCAAGCAAAATTAAGGGACATTGTGGGATTAGAGACAATGTCAGAGGATTTGTGGAAAAGACACCTGACACATGCAATCAAACGACATCGTCAATCAGAGCATGCTAAGTCAGAAAGTGCGTCCCAGAAGGAGGTGGACAAAACAACCGATAAATTGGTGAGAGCCATAGAACATATAGGGGTTAAATTAGCGGCCCAACAGATAGTCCCACAGGTCATGGGGCCAGTGATAAATCCGGGACCCCAAGTAAGAAATGGTTGGGAAAGACAGCTAGGTACAATGTATAGAGGGGAACATGCAGTATGCTGGTACTGCCAAAATCCTGGACACTACCAGCGGAACTGTCCGGAGGCTGGGAGAGCAAGGGGAAAAAGATTACCCTCTATGAGAGGCTATCGGGGAAGAGGAGGAAACTTAAGAGGACAAGCAAGGGGTAGGGGTGGACACATTGATGGGCCCCAGAGAATCGGGGGGTGGCAGAGTGATCAACAAGTCCAGGCACCTCAGTGTAATGACTATATTGAGGAAGGTGCTGAATTTGATTATTGAAGGTGCCCAGGAGAATCAAAAATCACGCCTCCCTGGGAGCCACCAAAAATTTGGGGGACGGTAAATGGAGAAAAAATTGAATTTATGGTTGACACAGGGGCAGCAGTTACGACAGTGATTAAAAAACCCCCAGGGAGCACATTTTCGGGCAAAACATTATCTACAATAGGATTCTCCGGGATAAGGGAAACACAGCCCTATACAGATAACATCGACATGACATTTGGACGACAAAGGGTTAAAACGCCTGTCCTGGTTGTGCCAAGTTGCCCCATTAATTTATTAGCAAGGGACATTCTTACCAAACTAGGAATAACCATACAATGTTCTGAGAAGGGCCTTCGGTTAACATACCCAGGGGATACAATAAGAAGGGGAGGACAGTTTATAGTAATGACCCCATCTAACGCTTCAGAAGACTCTGTGGAGGTTAGTATTTTCTGGAGTCGGCTACTGTATGATGAACCAGGCCCAGGGCTGATTAAACAGTTTTTTGAGTGGAGGGCCAGTATTCCTCGGTATGGGGATTACCATTATCCACTAGATCCTATGCATGTTACATTAAACTACACCATCCACGCGGACCAGGAATATGAGGAGAGGTGGGACTCTCTAAAAGAAGGGAAGACAGAAACGATACATTGTCCATTTATCTTTGTAGGTAAGGAGGGAATAGCTGCTATGGTTGTCATGACAGAAGAACAAATGGAGTGGTTCTGCTTAGGAGTAGAAAGTGTGCCTCATGTGACCTTGGGTATTGACAAAGATCATCACGCTCGACAGCTGGGTCCGATGGTAAAGGAAGCGATAGGGTGTGAATACAGGCAGACAGAAATCCCGGGATATTCCACCCCGGAGGGAGGAAAATTTGTCAGACTGAATATTGAAGCATGGGACCAGGTAGTGAATGAGAAAGTAGAAAGAGACCGAGCCATAGAAGGAGAAAATATTGATCACAGAGACTCAGACAAATATCTTTCTAATCTGAGTCCACATATATGGACAACGGGGCCCTATGATGTGGGAGTAATAAAAGGAGAGGTATTTCTAGAATTGGCCAACCCCGGGCAGAAACCAATATGGAGAAAACAATACCGCTTGTCGCCCAGTCAGGAGGAGGGTATTAAAGGAACGATAGAAGGGTTAATGGAGTCAGGGGTTTTAAGGGCGGCACCTGACAGTATGTGGAACACGCCCATCATGCCTGTTCCCAAACCGGGTAGAAAAGACTGGAGGATGGTACACGACCTCCGGGAGATTAACTTGGCTACCAAGACCATCGGGAGACCAGTCCCAGACCCATATGTAGCACTTAGGGCTCTGAGTCCGGAGCACGAATACTATACTGTCATTGATCTGGCAAACGCATTCTTCTGCTTGAATTTAGCTGAGGAATGGCAAGACTGGTTAACTTTCACTTACCAAGCACATCGGTACACATACACTAGATTACCTCAGGGTTATAAGGACAGTCCAGGATCAGGCCCTTAGCGAAATCCTAATGAAATTAAAGCTCCCGGAAGATGTTACACTGATTCAGTATGTAGACGACCTACTATTAGCAGGGAAAACGCCACATGGGTGCCTGACAGGGCAGCCAAACAGGTTACTGGTTATCATGAACATATACAGGGGATGATTTTGAGGTCCCATAACAAAAAAAAATGAATCTGAAACTAAGGAGACTTGTAGCAGATTGAATGACTACACAGATGAGTTTTGTGGAGGAAGAGTGCTGTACAACTGGCTCCCCGCTAACTGGGATGGTCGGTGTGCTCTAGTAACCCTTAATGCGCCAGTGCTGATTGTCAAAAGGCAGGAGGGAGACGAGGATTCCCTAGAATTGCGCCACACAGAGAGTTGGCTGTGGAGAAAAAGGAGGAGTGTTGGACTCTTGGGCCCGGGAGGAAGGAACCCTGATGGGGTATGGATTGATGCCATTGGCCAAGCCCGGAATATTCCGGACGAATTTAAATTAGCCGATGAGATTGCAGCTGGGTTTGAAAGCTTTCCTGTTTTTAGTGCAATATTTCCCATCACTGTAAATAAGAATGTTAATAGAATCAACCTTATTCACTATAATGTCCAGCGCCTTGCAAATTTGACCAGGGACGTTGTTGAGGCAATACATCAACAACTGTCAGAAACTTCCCTTATGACACTTCAGAATAGGATAGCGATTGATATGGTCCTGGCAGAGAAAGGTGGAGTGTGTGCTATGTTTGGAGATCTATGCTGCACTTCTATCTCTAATAACACAGGGCCAGATGGATCACTCACTAAGGGGTTAACGAAACTTAGGGCATTGGCGAAAGAATTAAAAGCCCAGTCTGGAGTCTCCAATCCTGTTTTATCCTGGTTACAGGGAGTGTTTGGGAGATGGAGCACATTGTTAGGACAACTTTTGCTGGGTTTGTTCATTTCTGTATCAATTTTTATCACTTGTGGCTGTTGTTGTATTCCATGCATTCGAACGCTGGTCACGAGGACCATAGAGAAAGCCTTTGCTGACCGTGATGAACTGCCTCCGAAATATCAAGCTGTGCAGGCTGTGGAGCAAGACTATCTCACATTACAGGAGGCGGAGAAAGTTGCTGAGATCGATCTGGAGTCTGAAGGGGAATGTGATGGGAAGGAGGGATTGTGAATTAGATTGTTACACATATAATTTTAACCTTGTTTGTAACCCAAATATTATAACATTGATTGTAACACAAACATTATTAATCAGATTGTAGAACAAGTATTATGAATTAGATTGTAGACCATATGTTAACTTGGGAATTTACTAATGTACGGGGGGTTAGCTAGTTTTTTGCTTGGGGGCAAATGGGATGAAACTTGTAAACGGGCAATGGGATCGGGGTGACGGATGGGGGGTGTACGCAAAGGAGGGTTGGGGGAGCCCTCGCCCACCAGCCGAACTGCCCTGTGAACAGAACCCGTATAGAGCTTGGCAATAATAGGCGAACTAATGTAACGCGGTGGTAGCATAGTCAGGGCGAGATTGTCCTCTAAAGAGGACAAAGGAGGGATTGTAAGGTAAAACATCATGAGATGGGAATGTGTAGGGAGTTACCCTGTACAGGGCAGTAACAAGAAGGGGAGGTGTCCTTGTACTCCTGTTAGGTAAAACATCATGAGATGGGAATGTACAGGGCTGTAACAAGATGTAAATGCATCCTTGTACTTACAAGATAAGAGAGACATTGATGGATTGAGAGGCAGGAAGCTAGCAGGGAAAGGATAGCAACAGTTTTAGTCATTGGACAAGTAATGATATGATGATGTTCTAAGCATGTATCCAAGGGTATAAAAAATCACCATTTTGCTGATAACGGCAGAATGCATTCTCCGACTAACTTTGTTAGTCGCAAGTGTTACAATCCGGTAATAAAGAACAAAGAACCCTGATTTTGACTCAGCCTGGTGTTTGTCTCACTCATTCATGAACAAAGCAGACCTAACACTGTCCATGGGTTAATGTGTTGGGCCTGGCCCTAATCGCCTGAGAACGCAGGTCTATGAGGCTTATTCAATACACTGAGATCAGATCCAATTTCAGATTTCAAATTTCATATTTATTGCCAGAAAATATACATGACATCACATACATCCCTGACATTGTTTTTCCTGTGGGCAAGGCAGAATTATCACTTATTGGTACTGCAAAAAGAAAACTGATTCAATGTAAAGAAATGTAAACAAACTGACTGTGCAATACGGAGAGAGAAAAAATACAACACAAAACAGGTCCCTTCATCCCTTCTAGTCTGTGCCAAACCATTTTGTTTTGCCTGGTCCCAGTGACATGCACCCAATCCATAGCCCTCTCCCATCCATATACCCATCCAAATTCCTCTTAAATATTAAAATTGAGCCTGCATTCATAACTTCAGCTGGCAGCTCGATTCACACCCCCACCACTCTCTGTGTGAAGAAGTTTCCCCTCATGTTCCCTCTAAACTTTTCCCCTGTCAACCTTAACCCAGTCATCTGATTTTTATTTCACCTACCTTGGTGGAAAAAGCCAACCTACATTTACTCTGTCTATCCCCCTCATAATTTTAAATACCTCTATCAAATCTTCCCTCTTTCTTCTATGCTCAAGGGAATTAAGTAACTCAGTTCCTTAAGTCCAGGCAACATCCTAGTAAATCTTCTCTGCACTTTTTCTATCTTATTGATATCTTTCTATAGTTAGGTGACCAAAACTGCACACAACACTCCAAATTTGGCCTCACAAATGTCTTATACAACTTTACCATAACATCCCAACTCCTGGACTCAGTTCTTTGATTTATGAAGGCCAATGTGCCAAAAGCTCTCTTTTCAACCTAATCCACCTGTGATGCCCCTTCCAAGGAATTATGTATCTGTATTCCCAGATTCCTCTGTTCTACCAAACTCCTCAGTGCCCAACCATTTACCGTGGATGACTTTTTTTGGTTTGTTCTTCCAAAATGCAACAGAATCGATAAATTGGAATGGGACTTCCTGTTTAAGGTACTGGAAAAATTTGGATTGGGACAAGCATTTATAAATTGGTGAGAACATTATATCATAAACCCCAAGCCAAAATTATCACAAATAGACAAATATCTCCAGTGTTTGAGCTGAGCAGATGTAGTAGACAAGGTTGTCCTTAGTCGCCAGTTCTGTTTATATTCGCAATTGAACCACTTGTGGAAACCATTCGACGGGATCCAGACATAAATGGACCAGGTGGATTTGCTGATGATGTGTTAGTATATTTGACAGACCCTGAGGGATCATTGGCCAGACTAAGGATGACACTGAAAGATTATGGGAAGGTCTCAGGATTTAAAATAAATTTGGACAAAAGTGAAATTATGCCTTTGACTAAAAGTGATTACAAACCATATCAACAAGGAAACAAGAAGGTATCAGATATTTAGGGGTAAGAGTAGAAAAAGATTTAAGCAATAATATGTTATTGCTCTGGAAGATAGAGGAGGACTTGGCTAGATGGAAAGGTCTGCCTATAACGTTACTGGGCAGAGTAAATTGAACCCCATTATAATGTGGTGGTTCGGGTCCAAAAAAAATTGGATCACACTAAATTGGGGACACAAAAACATGGTTTTCAAAAAATAAAAAACATGTACATTACCTCTATTTGCAATCATCTTTTTTATTTCTTACAATCATCATTTTATTTTGTAAAAAAGCAATCGAGTGTTTGTTGCCTGAACGCAGCAGGTCGCTGGCGGCGAGAGAAATCCAAAATGCTTCTGGCTGGAGGAGCTTTCTGTGATCCACATCCTGGCCAGGTGTCGAGGTCGTCAATGGCTTCATACACTTACGGGGGGTGGGAGTGGAGGTTCCTCACTGTCATCCTCCTGTGGTTCGGAACCGGTGTTATAAGCAGGAAGAAAAGTTTTGTAAAACCAATCCTCAAAGATGACACTGGTCATCCAAACATTGCTGCTATGCGTGTATTCGAACGGTAACAACTTCATGTTGACATGGTGGAAACAGTGGGGCAAGCAAAATTTGCCAATCATGAGTATTTTTAACTCATGTTCCAGTCATGTTAACACAAAACAACAATGTCCCATGATCTTTGCATTGTTTGAACCCCTCACATTGATGGGTGTCATCTTTGCTGGACAGCGTATGGTCTGGGATCATTTTGTAGCAGAGGCCTGTTTCATCACAGTTGTTCACTTGTCCTTCGATGTAGCCACTTTTTTCTAAGAGAATTTTTAGTTCTGCCGGGTATTTTCTGGTGGTGGCACTGTCAGCTGAGCGAATTTCTCCAGACACTAACACTTGAGAAATCCCGTGACGGTGTTTAAACTGGTCTAGCCATCCATTGCTAGATTTGAACTATGGGGTTTCACAGTTGATCAGCTGGTCAAACTTCTCGGCTTGAACTTTGAGAATAGGCCCAGAAATTGGAAGGCATTCTGAGCGCACTTGAATGAATCACTTGTACAGGGAGTCAGAGGCCGACATCTTTGGCTGTCTTCATGCATTTGGCCTTTAGTCCTGCCTCTTCTTCAACTTTCCAAAGTGACGCAGGTAACTTAACTTCCTGAGATTTCCAGCCACGAAGTTTGATTCAGGTATGTTGAGGTCACGTGCAACTTGGGTTTAACTTGTATTCCTGATCGCATCCAGTGCGTGGTTTATCTTTCACTAAAAAAGATGGTTGTCTTCTAACGGTGTGCTCCATTTTGATCTGAAAACAATTTCAATTCCGGAAGAAAGGAAAAGGAGTCCACTGGCTGATTGCGCTATACCAGGATTTGTGTTAAATCGGGTCGCATTAAATCGGGGTTCCACTGTATCAAAATGAAGGTGATGATAAAACTGCAGTGTCTTTTCCAAACACTGCCCATTCCGTTGCTCTAGAGCTTCTTCAAACTGCTCAGTGAACGTGTCAGGAACTTCTTGTGGAATGGGAAGGTGGCGAGATTCTTCATGGAAAAATTAACATGGGAATGTAAATTAGGGAGTCCAAAACTACCAGATTTCAAAAAATATTATTGAGCTTCACTGCCCCAACTCTCTGCCTCAGTTTTAACATTCCCATCTCGAGTTCAAACGTCTCCTTATACCTCCAGTAACTTCCAGTCCTGTGACCTCTGAAATCTACGATTTCCCCCATTTTGTACCTTCACATCCCCTCTCTTTTCAGATAGGATACTGTGACCAGTGGAGTTGTTTCTGGGTTCTCTGGTACTGGTCACATGTATGAATGATTTCCATGAGAATACAAGAGGTTTGCAGAGGACATCACAATGGATGGTACAGATGGTGAGAATGGAATTCTCAGGTTACAGCAGATAGAGATGAACTGAGGAAGTGGACACAGGAATTGCAGATGGAACTGAACAGTTAATGCAGCATGCTACATTATGGTAAGTGTAGTGATAGAGTACTGTCACTTGACAATGGATCATGCTGCAGTTTAGAGAATTCCAGAAATCTGCAGGAGAGTATGTTTTCCAACATGTGACTTCTCAAGCCCTCTGCATCCACAATCAAACGGTAAAGCAGAGAAAGGAGTTCACGTAGTTAAACAGTTGCTCAGGAAAGCAAAGGACAGTGGCTCAGATCTGTATCTAGCTTTACTGAGTTACAGAGATTCACCACTTGAACATGGCATGTCACCAACTGAGTTTCTGATGGGACGTAGACTATAAGGTGACATGGTCCTATGGAGATCCACACAAAAGCAACATTCCCCAGATGCTACCATGACACAAAATATAGATATGTTTTTGGGAGATAAACGGAGGCAGGTTTTTTTTTATAAGAGTAGGTCACATACAAACACTTTAACAGATCTTATTTAAAATATTGGAGCTTGTTCATGCTAGGAATGTCAGGCCCAGAACCTTTACAGAAGCTCTGGAGAGTCCCCAAGAGACTTCACTAATGGATTGTTGTTTACAGAAAGGCAACAGATAAAAGAACTTGTCGGAGCTGCCTTCTGACTGGAGTGGAACTTGCAGATCTAGGAAGGTTATGTGATTTTGCAAGTAGAGAGAGAAAAAACAGGTTTTCTATGTGTGTGTGAGAGCGAGAGAGATCACTTTTACAGTTTTACAGTCAGCAGCAGCAACTGGGACTGGAAGAGGACAAGCTGGCAAGCTTGTGGAAAACCCCATTTGGAAGATGGATTGTGAGTGCTTAGTTCAGCCTGGTCAAAGCCCTTGTGGTTCATGCAAGAGGAGAGGACTGGCTTTCTAATGTTTCACTTGAAATAAGAGAAACAAGAAGGAATTCTGTGGTAACCAAAAAGAAAGAGGTTATCATCTGGAGAATCATGAGGGGGCAAGTTTCTTCGGCATGACACTGAAGTGGCTGATTAAAAAAGGAATCAGTTGTGGGTGTCAGTGTGCAACAAATCTCTCTATGAAAACTGACAAGAACCTTCCTGAGTGGTAACCATTTACCTTTCAAGCACCACAGCCTGGTGAACTTTATAAATGTTAAATTCTGTGCACAGTATAAGAGTTGCTTGCAACCAGTGAACTTGGAGGAGTGAGAAGTGAGATTGGTTTGTGAATCAAAGAACATTTCTGAACTTACACACACATTACATACACATGCGCTTAGAATTAGAAGGGGGCTAAATTAGGTTAATTAAGTCAATAGTGATGTTAAAGTGTGATTCTGTTTTCATGTTTAAAGATAATTAAAGGCAACTTTTCTTTAAGTAACCATTTGTTTTAGTGAATATCTATTGCTGCTGGGTTTTGGGATCCTCTGGGCTCGTAACACTACCCACTCTGTCCCTGACTCCTGGTTGTAGCACTCTCTCATTATGTTTTATAAAGAAAAAAGAGATGCACACCTAAATGTTTGTTTTGCTGATCTTCCTGTCATGTTTGCGTTGAACTTTAAATTGAAGGAAAGCTGTATTAATGTGTCATATTTGATTAAACATCTCAAGGAAAGGGCATGTAGTGATAGAGTTCTACACCCAGGAGGAGTCAGAGACAGAGTGTGTAGCATTGGGGGAAAGTTGTTGCTTCTTTAGCAGATTCAAGGTGGATGCCTTCCCATAAGGTCTGGCATGTGTTTGTTCTATTCTTAGTGCTGGTTGCTTAGTTAACAAATCTAGTTGTTTTAAAAAGAGCCCAAGTTTCTTCACTGTAATAAAGAAAATCACAGAAAGTGAAATGAGGACAGGAGTGTTGTGGAACAGTGTACACAGTCTTAATTTTAATTTAATTATTTTGAGTTTAATTTAATTTAATTTAGACATACTGCACAGTAAAAGGGCATTTCAACCCACAAGTGCGTACTGCCCAATTTACCTGCATCCCCAGTATGTTTCAAATGGTAGGAGGAAACGGGAGCCCCAAAAACTCACACCATCGCAGGCAGAACGTACAAACTCCTTACTCGCAATTCAAACCCCGGATCTGATCGCGGCCACTGTAGAGGCCCGTTAACTGCCACGCCAACTGCGCCACCCGTTCCCATGAAAATTGTGTTACAGGAAGGCAGGGTGGGGAACAAGGTGAATGGCATGCTTGCCTTTGTCAGCCAAAGTAATGAGTGCAGAAGTTGGGGTGTGATGTTCCAGTTGTACAAAATGACACATTAATACAGTTTTATTTCAATTTCAGGTTCAATGCAAACATGACAGGAACATCAGCAAAACAAACATTTAGGTGTGCATCTCTTTTTCTTTATAAAACATAGTGAGAGATGGCTACAACCAGGAGTCAGGGACAGAGTGGGTAGTGTTACGAGCCCAGAGGATCCCAAAACCCAGCAGCAATAGATATTCACCAAAACAAAAGTTGCCTTTAATGATGTTTAAACATGAAATGCTAGTTGGTTCACACTTGAGAGTGTGATGTGCAGTTCTGGCTGTCACATTGCAGGGAATGTACAATTATACTGAGATTCATGAGATGTTTTCTGGATTGGAGGGCCTGAGTTACTAGGAGAGGTGGGATGGACTACTTCCTGGTTTCACTGGAGTGAAAGAGGTTGAGGGTGATGTGAAATGGAACATAACATTAAGAAGTTCCCTGATAGGGTTGATAGGATCTGCTTCCCGTGGAGGGGTGTGTAAAACAGGAGCGAATGAGTTGAAGGTGAGAGTGAAGGAGTTTGAACGAGATTTGAGGAGTAAATGTTTCACACAGAGTGGTTGGTGTTGGAATGAGCTGCCCAAGAACGTGGTGGACACTGGACACAGGAACAGTGAAGGTGAATAAGCATCGAGGCACGTGAAATTAATGCAGCCAGGTGGGATTAGTGTGGACAGTGATGGTGGTTATCATGGAGATGGTGGGCTGAAGGGCCAGCTGGCAGTGGCTTTACTGCCAGGGCTCTCAGCCTCTTTCCTCACTGAACCTCTTGACTTCTGAGATGATTCGAGCTGAGGTTTGACAGACTGTGTTCCCACAGGACTGTGGTTGGTCTCTCCTTGTCCATCTCTTGCAGAGCAATACTGGAGATGCAATGGAGAGACTTTGTGAGTCCTGAGCTGGGTTGAACAGGTCTGTGTCCCTCCAGAGTAGGGGTGGCTGATGCAGAGTTCTCTGTCCACACTGGTCTTAATGGGCTGTGACTTCGCCGTGACTTTCCCTTATAGTTGCTACCCTATAGCAGTGTCCCCGCAGAGCAGTGCTGGGGTTGTTGGATTCAGACTTCAGATTCATTGTCAGAGGACACACATACAACCCTGAGATTCTTTTTCATGCCAGCCAGGCTGAAAACAACTAATTTAACATATACATGTAAACAAATAAAAAATTGTAAACAACTGATTGCAATACAAATAAATGAAAAACATAAATAATGTGCAAAAGTAAGAGTCCTTAAATGAGACTCTGATTGAGTTTGTCGTGAAGGAGTCTGATGGTAGCAACTGTTCCTGAACCTGGTGGTGCGAGTCTTGTGGCACCAATACTTTTCCTGATGGCAGCAGTGAGAACAGAGCGGGTGCTGGGTGGCGTGGATCCTTGGTGATTGCTGCTGCTCTCCGACAACAGTGGTCCCTGTAGATGTTCTCGATGGTGGGGAGGGTTTTGCCTGTGAAGTCTTGGTCCTTTGTCCATTTCATCATGCTGAGCTTTACACACAGGTGTATTGGTGTTCCCATGATGCAGCTGGTCAGCACACTTTCCACCACACATCTGTAGAAATTTTCCAGGGATTCTGGTGTCAAACCTCTCCAATCTCCTGAGGAAGTAGACGCACTGACGTGCTTTCTTCTCAATGCCATTGGTGAGTTGGGTCCAGGAAAAGTCCTCTGAGATAGTGAATCCCAAGAACTTCAATTTACTTATCTTCTCCATCTCTGATCCCCAATGATCATATGTACATCTCTGGTTTTCCCTTCCTGAAGTCAACAATCAGCTCCTTAGTTTTGGTGACATAGAGTGCAAGGTTGTTGTTGATGCACCATTCAGCCAAGTTTTCAGTCTCCCTCCAATTTGCTGACTCATCCCCTTCCTTTATACAACCCACTACCATGGTATCATTGGAAAATCTGTAGATGGAATTATTGACATGCCGAGTCACTCAGTCATAGATGTAAAGTGAGTAGAGCGGGGCTACGAACACAGCCCTGTGGTGCTCCAGTACTGATGGAGATTGTGGAGGAGAAGTTCTTGCCAATCCTCACTTATTGTTGTCTGGAGGTGAGGAAATCCAGGATCCAATTACACAGTGGGGTGTTGAGTCTCAGGTCTTGGAGTTTGCTGATCAGTTTTGAGGGGATGAGGGTGTTAAATGTCAAACTGTAGTTGATAAAGAGCATCCTAATATATGTATCTTTGCTCTCTAGATGCTCCAGGGTTTTGTGTTGAGCCAGTGAGATGGCATCTGCTGTAGACCTGTTGCTACAGTAGGAGAATTGGAATGTTTCTATGTCACCACTCAGACAGGAGCTGATGTGCTTCAATACTAATCTTTCAAAACACTTCATCACCATTGATATGAGTGCTACTGGTCGAAGGTCGTTAAGGTAGGTTACCACAGTCATCGGGCCTGTCTTCTTGATTGACGCCTGTTTGAAACAGGTGGGTACTATGCCCTGCTGGAGTGAGATGTTGAAGATATCCATGAATACATTGATAAGCTGGACAGCACAGATTTTTAATACTCGGCCTGTACTCCATCCAGACCAGATGCTTTCCTTGGATCACTCTCCTGAAGGCAGCACACACGTCATCCTAAGATTCATAGAGGAGAGGATCAGGGACATGGGAGTACACAGAGGTTGTTCTTCCTTGTTCATGTGGTCGAATTGGGCGTAGAAGATATTGAGTTAATCTGTGAGTGAAGTTTTGGTATCTCTTACTGCACCAGATGTGGTTTAGCAGCAGGTTATGTCATTTAGGCCCTGCAACAGCTGTCGAGAATCCTTCATTGTTTCCATTTTCTTCTAGAAACTCCACTTCACTCGGGGGATGGCTTTTCCTTGATCATACCTGCACCTTCTGTAGTGATCTGGATCTCTGGACTTGAATGCCTATGATCTGGCTCTCAATTCCAATTTCATTGTTCATCTGGGCCCTTTGCATGGGGAAAACCCTCAATGATTTGATGGGGATAGACTCATCCACAGCTGTTTTGATAAAGTCTGTGTCAGCCCTGGTGTCCTCAGCTGAGTCCTTGAACACCACCTAATCTGCTGACGAAGAAATCCTGTCACCATCCATCAGCCTCCTCAACCACCTTCTAGCTGTCCTGATCCTGAAGTCTCTCTTTTTAGACTCTGTCTGTATGAAGGCAGAAGGAGCACAGCCAAGTGATCCGAGTTGCCAAAATGCGGTCTCGGGAAAGAACGGTAGGCCTTCTTTACCTTTGTGTAGCAGTGACCGAGTGTGTTGGGACCTCTGGGACAGCAGGTTACACGTGGTTGGGCAGGGTTTTCTTGACACAGACCTGGTTAAAGTCACCAACTAAGAGTTGTAGTGCATTGGGGTGGGCCATCTCTTGTTTACTGACCACATCATGCAAGTGCCTGTTTATAATTGGCATCGGGAGGGATACAAACTCCAGTGAGAATCACTGACAAAAACTCTCAGGATAGATGGAAAGGCCTGAACTTAATTTAGATTTGCTCTAAGGCAGTAGAACAGGAGGTTGGCATAACCCCAACATCGTGCACCACCCAGTATTAACAAAATAAATCACACACCAGCCCCTCTCTCTTTTCCAGAATCCGAGTTCCAATCCAGTCTATGAATAGTGAAAACGTCTGGTTGGACAGGGGTGTGTTAATTTATCAATTTAAAAAATAAAAGTAAGCTGCGTATATTAAAATCAAAAATTTGAAATCCTAATAAATTTCCAAAGATGGGATTTCCCGCCTGCAAGCTCACACCAAGACACAAGAGAAACTTGTCCGTGAACTACTCTTTGCAGACGATGCCGCTTTAGTTGCCCATTCAGAGCCAGCTCTTCAGCGCTTGACGTCCTGCTTTGCGGAAACTGCCAAAATGTTTGGCCTGGAAGTCAGCCTGAAGAAAACTGAGGTCCTCCATCAGCCAGCTCCCCACCATGACTACCAGCCCCCCCACATCTCCATCGTGCACACAAAACTCAAAACGGTCAACCAGTTTACCTATCTCGGCTGCACCATTTCATCAGATGCAAGGATCGACAATGAGATAGACAACAGACTCGCCAAGGCAAATAGCGCCTTTGGAAGACTACACAAAAGAGTCTGGAAAAACAACCAACTGAAAAACCTCACAAAGATAAGCGTATACAGAGCCGTTGTCATACCCACACTCCTGTTCGGCTCCGAATCATGGGTCGTCTACCGGCACCACCTACGGCTCCTAGAACGCTTCCACCAGTGTTGTCTCCGCTCCATCCTCAACATCCATTGGAGCGCTTTCATCCCTAATGTCGAAGTACTCGAGATGGCAGAGGTCGACAGCATCGAGTCCACGCTGCTGAAGATCCAGCTGCGCTGGATGGGTCACGTCTCCAGAATGGAGGACCATCGCCTTCCCAAGATCGTGTTATATGGCGAGCTCTCCACTGGCCACCGTGACAGAGGTGCACCAAAGAAAAGGTACAAGGACTGCCTAAAGAAATCTCTTGGTGCCTGCCACATTGACCACCGCCAGTGGGCTGATAACGCCTCAAACCGTGCATCTTGGCGCCTCACAGTTTGGCGGGCAGCAGCCTCCTTTGAAGAAGACCGCAGAGCCCACCTCACTGACAAAAGGAAAAGGAGGAAAAACCCAACACCCAACCCCAACCAACCAATTTTCCCTTGCAACCGCTGCAATCGTGTCTGCCTGTCCCGCATCGGACTTGTCAGCCACAAACGAGCCTGCAGCTGACGTGGACTTTTTACCCCCTCCATAAATCTTCGTCCGCGAAGCCAAGCCAAAGAAGAATATGAAGAAATGACCAAATCTAATGAATTAAACAAGGATTTAGAAATAAAAATTATTCTCCAAAGCACCAGAGAATAATGTACAAACCCACTTAACATTTCCCTGTAGCTCAGCTCCTCAAGTTCTGGCAACATCCTAGTAAATCTTGTCTACACAGTGCAATCTTTTTGATATCTTTCCTGTAGTTAAGTCACCAAAACTGCACACAATATTCCAAATGTAGCCTCACTAATTTCTTATTCAACTTCACCAGAACATCCCAACTCCCATACTCAATATTTTGATTTATGATGGCCAATGTGGCACAAGCTCTCTTTTTTTTGGGAAAGAATATTTGGGTCAGCTCAACCTCAAGGGCTGAAGGGCCTGTACTGTGCTGTATTGGTTGATGATCTACCTGTTAGGGAATTATGTTTCTGTATTCACACATCCCTCTGTTCAACTGCACTCCTTAATGCCCTATCATTTACTATGTCTGTCCTCTCCTGATTTGTCCTCCAAAGTGCAATACCTCACAGTCTCTCCCATTAAATTCCATTGGCCATTTTGCAGCCCATTTTTCCAGATCTTGCTACAAGTGTTGAAAGCCTTCCTCACTGTCCAAACACCTATCTTTGTGTCATCATTATTTTCAAGGTCTTCAGTTATCATTTTAGGTTTGAGCATCTCCCTGACTTTGAGATGTTTCCTATCTCTTTCCTTTCTGAAATATGAGGACCACAGTTGCTATAATTCAATGAACAGGAACAATTCCAGAACACTTCACTTGAAAGCTATTAAACATAATGATCGCTGTTCAATCCAAACTCCAGGATATATGTAATTGTGTCTTTAGAATTTGCAGGCTTTCATAATTTCCCTTTGAATATTTTAACAATTTGTTTTATCCCTTTCTGCCATATTATTTGTTCAGAATCAGGTCAATTTTCATGAATGTGTGTTGTGAAATTTGTTGTTTGAGGAAGCAGCATTGTGTTTTGAACAAGATGCAAAATTACAATTTATCAATTACAATTCCATAAATACAAGATTTAAAAAACACTAGTGCAAAAAATGTGAAAAAGTGAGATGTGTCTATAGGTTCATTGTCCATTCAGAAACTTGACAGGAGAGGGGAGGAAGTTGCTTTTGTAGCATTGAATGTGTGTCTCAGTCTCCTGTACCTCCTTCCTGATGCTAGCAGAGAGAAGAGGGTATGGCCTGGCTGGTGAGAGTCCTTGATGTTAGAAGCTGCTTTCCTGAGGCACCACCTCTTAAAGATGTCTTTAAGGGAATGAAATGCCATAAAGCACAGAAAACAGGCTATGCAGCCCTTCTAGTCTATGCCACTAGTCCCAGTGACCTTAATCATTCCGTAACCCTCCAGGCCTCTCCCATCCATGTATCTATCCAATTTACTTTTAAAACTCAGGGGTGAGCCCACATTTACCACATCAGTTGGCAGCTCGTTCTACACTCCCACCACTTTGAGTGAAAAAGTTCCCATAATGTTTCCCCGAAACCTTTCCCCTTTCACCCTAAAGCCAGGTCTTCTCGTATTTATCTCTTCTAATCTAAATGGAAGGAGCCTACTCACATTTACTCTGTCTATACCCCTCATAAGTTTGTAAACTTCTATCAAATCTCCCCTCATTCTTCTCTGCTCCAAGATATAAAGTCCTAACTGGTTTAATCTTTCCCTGTTACACAACTTCTGAAGACCCAGCAACATCCTAGGAAATCTTCTCTGCACTCTTCCAATCTTTCTGTAGTTTAGGGACCAGAACTGCACACAATGTTCCAAATGTCGCCCCACCAACCTCACCAGAACATCCGAAATCCTGTTGTCAATACTTTGATTTATGAAGGCCAAGATGCCAAAAGCTCTCTTCACAACCCTGGCTACCTATGACACCATTTTCTGGGAATTCCCGGTTCTGATACCTGGTACTCCTTCAACCAGTTCGAGCCAGTCTCCAGCAGTTCGCAGTCCGGCGCAAGTCTCCCAACGGCAGTCTCCAGCAGCTCACACCCTCTGT
Organism: Narcine bancroftii; assembly: GCF_036971445.1. Classification (NCBI taxonomy): domain Eukaryota; kingdom Metazoa; phylum Chordata; class Chondrichthyes; order Torpediniformes; family Narcinidae; genus Narcine; species Narcine bancroftii. The sequence continues at coordinate 68,852,525 of NC_091475.1, forward strand.
GGGTTTCCTCGCCTTGAGTCACCAGCAGGCCACCTCTTTCAACTGTAGAGCCCCCTCATTGGTCCGCCACCATGGTTACTGTCCCCACAGATCATCTCTCTGGTTCTCCTTCTCAGACAGGGGATGGTCTCCTCGTTTTCTGTTACCCTGTGCCAGTCCTCGACTTCCCTGGAGTCTGCAACCCCTTGAGGCTGCTGTCAATCAGAAGCACCGCCATCTTCGATGCAGACCCCGCAGTCGCGGGATTTTAAATAAAACCTCCTTCTTCTCCTTTAATGAGCCATTCAAACCCTGTATGGAGATGACAGCAGTCATCTGGGCGGTAGGATCCTGTGGGAGTGCTCCTCGCTCCCCATGGGTCCACGCCGGCAGCGCCGCCATTTTATGTATCTGTACCATGGCTGCACCATTTCATCAGATGCAAGGATCGACAATGAGATAGACAACAGACTCGCCAAGGCAAATAGCGCCTTTGGAAGACTACACAAAAGAGTCTGGAAAAACAACCAACTGAAAAACCTCACAAAGATAAGCGTATACAGAGCCGTTGTCATACCCACACTCCTGTTCGGCTCCGAATCATGGGTCCTCTACCGGCACCACCTACGGCTCCTAGAACACTTCCACCAGCGTTGTCTCCGCTCCATCCTCAACATCCATTGGAGCGCTCACACCCCTAACGTTGAGGTACTCGAGATGGCAGAGGTCGACAGCATCGAGTCCACGCTGCTGAAGATCCAGCTGCGCTGGATGGGTCACGTCTCCAGAATGGAGGACCATCGCCTTCCCAAGATCGTATTATATGGCGAGCTCTCCACTGGCCACCGTGACAGAGGTGCACCAAAGAAAAGGTACAAGGACTGCCTAAAGAAATCTCTTGGTGCCTGCCACATTGACCACCGCCAGTGGGCTGATAACGCCTCAAACCGTGCATCTTGGCGCCTCACAGTTTGGCGGGCAGCAGCCTCCTTTGAAGAAGACCGCAGAGCCCACCTCACTGACAAAAGGCAAAGGAGGAAAAACCCAACACCCAACCCCAACCAACCAATTTTCCCTTGCAACCGCTGCAATCGTGTCTGCCTGTCCCGCATCGGACTGGTCAGCCACAAACGAGCCTGCAGCTGACGTGGACTTTTTACCCCCTCCATAAATCTTCGTCCGCGAAGCCAAGCCAAAGAAAGAAGATTCCCAGATCTCTTTGTTCCTCTGCACACCTCAGTGCGTCACCATTTACTGTGTATGTCCTATCTTAGTTTGTCCTTCCAAAATGCAACACCTCACACTTTTTCTGCATTAAATTCCATCTGCCTTGTTCTTGTCAATTTTTCCAGCTAGTCCAGAGCTCTCTGCAAGCTTGGAAAACCTTCTTCACTGTCCACAATGGCTCCAATCTTAGTGTCATTTGCTAACTTGCTGATCCAATTTACCACATTATCATGCAGATCATTCATATAGATGACAAACAACAATGGTCCCAGCACCGATCCCTGAGGCACCCGACTAGTCACAGGCCTCCAGTCTGAGAAGAAATCATCCACCACTACTCTCTGTCTTCACTCATTTAGTTAATTTGGAATCCAGTTTACAACCTCTCCATGGATACCTGGTGAGTGAACCTTGTGAACTAGTGTCCCATGTGGGACCTTGTCAAAGGCCTTACTAAATGTCCTTTTTAGCCAGGCGGTCTCACTTCTTGGGTTGGGCCATAACTACTGGCTCGGTGGGGTCGAGGTGGGCTGGCTTTAACCTGTCCACCATAAACAGTTCCGTCTTACCACCGATATCCAGTGTGAAAGTGGATCCTGAATGCTGGACAACTTTATACGGCCCTTCGTATGGTCTTTGTAGAGATGCTGTGGACGTGCCCCACCTGATTAAAAATGTACTCTGCTGAATACAGCTCGCTGGGGATGTAAGAGGCTTATGTGCCATGTCTGGGCAGCGGTGGGGGTGTAAAGGAGTCCAACTGGGCCCGGAGGTGGAGAGGTAGACCGTGCGGTGACTGCTGGGGTTTGTGAGGTGCGTTGATGAACTCCCCAGGTAGGGCTAGCGGTGCACCGTAGACCAGCTCAGCTGATGACGCCTGTAGGTCTTCTTTGGGTGTCAAGCGGATGCCCAGGAGCACCCAAGGCAGCTCGTCCACCTAATTGGGGCCGGTGAGGTGGTCCATCAGTGCCGACTTAAGGTGGCGGTGCAATCTCTTGACTAGCCCATTGGCCTGTGGGTGATAGACCGTAGTATGATCAACCCCCAGCCTGTTGGCAAAGACAGAGGTGAACTGGGTGCCTGTTAGGTAAAAACATCATGAGCTGGGAATGTAGAGGGAGTCTCCCAGTGCTGGACCGTAACAAGATGCAGTTGTGACCTTGTACTCTCAAGATAAGAGTGGGGATGACAAATTGATGCGCAGGAGGCTAGCAGAGAGGGACAGCAACAGTTTATTCATTGGACAATGTCATGGTATGATAATTTACTAAGTACGTATCCTAAGGTATATAAAAAACACCATTTTCTGATTACGGCAGAATGCGCCTTCTCCAACTAACACTGTTAGTTGCAAGTGTTACAATCCGGCAATAAAGAACAAAGAACCTTGAATTCGACTCAGTCTGGTGTTTGACTCACTCATTCATGAACAAAGCAGACCTAACAGTGCCCCGATCACTGGTGAGGTAGTTCAGGACGCCAAACCGGGCATCCCAACTGTTCAAAGGCGCACGGGAGCAGGAGAACATGGAGGCATCTGGCATCGGGATCGCCTCAGGCCAACGAGTGGTGCAGTCTACTACTGTGAAAGGTAACGGTTACCTCGGGAAATGGGTAAGGGTTCGACAATGCCCACATTTATGTGGCTGAACTGTTCTCGGACGTGTTCGAAATCTTGTATGGGCACTCTGGTGTGCCTGTGTACCTTAGAAAGCTGGCAATGGGTGCAGGTTCTGGCCCAGACCACAATCTGCTTCCGAAACCCGTGCCAGACAAAACGTTCTGCCACCATACAGACCATGGACATGATGGAAGACTTGCCTGCACCACTGCTGGGGAACCACTGGATGCAGGGTCTCCATGGAGACATCACACAGGACGGTGCCCTCACCGTGTGGAGTAAGGAGGGCCTGGATCTGGGCGAGCTGGTCGAAGTCGAGGCCAGTTGTCAGCGCGCAAATGGCCGGTCATGCGAGTGCGTTGGCGACCACATTGTCTTTCCCCGCCTTGTGCCAAATGTCGGTGGTGAACTCCAACACGAAGGAGAGGTGACGCTGTTGGCGGGCCAACCAGGGATCTCTTGCCATAGTGAGTGCCTGAGTGAGGGGTTTGTGGTAGGTAAAAATGGTGAAAGGCCTCCCCTCCAAGAAATACAAGAAATGACGCACCTCCAGGCACATGCCCAGCAACTCACGATCGAAAGCGCTATACTTGCGCTCTGGCAGGTGAAGGAGTCGGCTAAAGAATGCCAGTGGTTTCCTCTGTCCCTTCACCTGCTGCTCCAGGACGGCGCCGACGGCAGATGCATCGAAGGAGAGCACCATATGCAGGTCAGTGCGTGGGTGGACTAGCAGGGTAGCCTTCACGAGGGCATCTTTCGTGGCTTTGAATGCCCCGCTGGCCTCTGGAGTCCAGGTGAGTGTCTTGTCTCTGGCCATGATGAGGGCGAAGAGCAGTGCATGACGTGCGCAGCACCTGGAATGAAGCGGTTATAGAAATTGACCATACCCGCAAACTCCTGTAGCCCCATGAGGTTGTCCAGGTGTGGGAACTCCTTGACTGCAGCGACCTTCGTAGCAGCAGGTGTAGCTCCTTCGGCTGTGATGGTATGGCCCAGGAACTGCACGGACTCTTTCACGAACAGGCATTTGGCCGGATTGATTGTTAGGCCGAAGTTGGCCAGTTGGGGGAAGAGGGTACGCAGGTGAGACTTGTGTTGTGCTTGGTCTATGCTGGTGACAAGGATGTTGTCCAGGTAAATGAATATGAAATACAAATTCCTGCCCACCGTGTCCATGAGGCGCTGGAAGGTCTGGACAGCACTCTTGAACCCGAACGGCATGCGTAGGAATTCGAACAAGCTGAAGTGGGTGATGATTGTCGTTTTGGGTATGTCCTCGGGGTGCACCAGGATTTGGTGATACCCGCTCACCAGGTCAACCTTGAAGAACACCCTCGTGCCATGCAGGTGGGCTGTAAAGTCCTGGATGTGAGGGATCAGGTAACGGTAGGGTACTGTTGCGCTGTTAAGCTGTCGATAATCTCCACAGGGCGCCAACCGCCGGAGGCTTTCGGGACCAGGTGGAGTGGTGAGGCCCAAGGACTGTCGGAGCGTTGAATGATCCCCAGTTCCTGCAGATGCGAGAACTCTTCCTTCGCTATCTGGAGCTTATCCGGCAGGAGCCGGCGTGCCTTGGCATGGACCCGCGGGCCTTGGGTGGGGATGTAATGAAACACCCATGGCGTGGTGAGACGGTGGAGAACTGCGGCTTGAGGAGGGATGGGAACTCGTCCAGGATCTGCTGAAATTCATCCTTGGGTGTGCTGACCATGGCCATCTGCGGCTGCTCTGTGCGGGAAGTGTTGAGACGAATGGATTGGAAAATACAGGCATCTACCAGTCGCCTACCTCGAATGTCAACCAGGAGTCCATGGGCGAGGAGGACGTCAACACCTAGGATGGCGGTTGGGAGGGACGAAACGGTGAATCTCCGCGAGAACTTCTGCTGGCCAATCTGGAAGTGGACGGTCTTGTCTCCATACGTTCAGATCTCCGTTGAATTGGCTGCACGGAGGGGAGGTCCTCGAGGCCAGTTCCAGGACTTGATGGCTGTGGCTGGGATGATGCTGATCTGGTCCTTGGTGTTGACGAGGAAGCGTCGGCCGCTGACTGAATCCCTCATGTAGAGAAGGCTGTGTTCTTGTCCAGCCGCCACAGCCATTGCTCGTTTCCCTGGAATGAGCAGGGCTGATGTCACTTCCAAGCCTTGGCTCCCCAATGCTGGTGGATGAAGTGGATGGCTTGCTTCTGGCTATGCTCTTTGAGGCCCCTGCAGGGGCTGGGTGTTCCACCACAGTGCTAGAGGAAGGCTTGGCGGGGTCATGCCCGTGACTCATAACCTGCTGGACTGCTGAGCCCTTTGGGAATTGTTTGAGCCATAGCTCCTGACGCTTTTGAGTGACCTTCCTAGCATCAACGAAGCTCTCTTGGGACAGTAACGGCCAGATGTCTTCAGGTAGATGGTCGAGAAAGATGTGCTCGAAGAGTGGGCAGTTGGTGTGATCGCCCATGAACACGAGAATCTCATCCATCAACTCGATTGGGGTTCTGTTCCCCAAGATGTCGAGACACCATGCTGGTGCCTGGAGAGTCCAAGGGAGCCGGTGAGCACCCGCTTGATGGTCCCGTACTTATCTTCCGTGGGTGGGTGCTGACCGAGGTGCAGTACTCGCTTGGCAGTAGCCTGGTCCAGGGCGGCGACCACATGGTAAAACTTGGTCGAATCTGATGAAATCTGGTGGAGTTGAAACTGAGCCTCTGCGTGGCTGAACTAGGTCTCCAGCTCCTGAACCCTGAAGTCAGGAAACTTGATGGCTATAGCATTGATTGAAGGGTCATTCATGTCGGGTTCACCAATTGTAGCGGCGGCTACACTGCTAACTGAAGGATCACACAACCAGACGGGTTGAGTTCAGTGAGCAAAACTTATTTATTGCAGGCTACCTGGCTGGTCTTGTACTCCCAGCACAGCCACTCCATCCAGGTTTGGTCATTCTCTCCTTTCATCAATTCCTACGCTATCCTGTCAGCTCCATTCATTTCCGCTTATTCTTCCTGTGCCCCACTCTCGGATCCAGGGAGCGAGAGACATAACAAGAGAGGGTGGAGGAGAGAGGGGAAAGAAAAAGAGACAGGGAGTGGGAAGCAGGAAATGGGAAACGGGACAGGAAAAAGGGGTCGGGGTATGGGTGGCTGGAAATAGGGTGATGGAAAACAGGAGATGGGAAACAGAGTCGGGAACAAGGTTGTGGAGATTTCAGAAAGGGACACACTGGCGGGAAACGGGTTGGGAAAGAGAAGGCGAGAAAAAAGGAGGCGGGAATCAGGGGTGGTCAGCAGTAAGCGGGTAGCTGGGGCAGGGAAACATGGGGTGGGAAACAGAGCAGGAATCAGGGGGCCAACTTTTCCACACACACTTTCACTCTGTCTATTTCCTCCCTTGTCCCTGTTTCCCGCCAATTCTTCCAACACCCTCTCCTTCCAGCTCTCTGCCTCGCCCCCCTACTTTCTGCAGACTCTTTCACTCCCATTGTTTCCTGTCCTGTGTTATGGCAAACAGGGAATGGATCACATTGGGCAGGCAGCAGGGGACAGGAGGAGATTGGGAAACTCGGGGTGGGAAAGAGGGGTCAGAAAACAGGGGGCAACAACAGGGGACAGGAAACTGGGACTAAATTAGGGAGAAGGGAGTAGGAAATACGAGGCTGGCAAGATGAGACATAAATTGGGGGTGGGAAACAGGGGAGTGAAAAGGGAATCTGAACAGGGGGTGGGAAACAGGAGCAGGGCAGAGGTGCCGGGAAAGAGGGATGAGAAACAGAGAGTGGGAATTGGGGCAGGGAACAGGTATGATACATGCGTCGAGAAACAGTAGGTGGGCAGCAGGGGGTGGAAGAAGGGGACAAAAAATGGGTGGTAATCAGGAAAAGAAGCAGGGTGCAGGATCAGGGGTTTGGATCAGGCAGGAAATGGGGCAGGAAGCAAAAGGAAGCAGGGAAAGGAAATAGAGGGCAAATGGGTCGAAGCAGGAAAAAGGGTCAGAAAGAAGGGGGTGAAAAACAGGGGGTGGGCAACAAGCAGTCAGGAAAACAGGGAGAGTCTCCTGCTGGCACAGCATGGGGTAAGTTGCTGAAAGCACTGCTCCGATCTTATTTTAAAAAAAATCTCAGTTGTAAATAACCATTATACTTCTAACTCGAGCAAAAGTGGATCTTTCTGTTTTATGGTTTTGTGTCCTCTGAGGATGACGATTGGAAAAGATGAAGATCTTAAAGAATCTTCATCAGTGTCTGAAGGTATTATCCAGGCTACGTCTTGGCTGGAAACGAAGATGGAACATGTAACAACATCTACGTAGAATTTGGAAAGAATTGTATCGAGCATGAAAAGTCAGCAAGAAGCTTAGGGCCACTGGTACAACAGTGAGTCTCGGAGATTCCAATACCTGGGTCAGGAAGACCACTGCTCTGGAGGAAGGAAATCCAAGATCCTACACGGTCAGAGCAGAGGATGGTCAAATACTGAGGAGGAATCAAAAGAGCCTGCTGGAAATGCAAATGTCCAGCCTGCACAGCAACGGAGGAAACACCAACAGTGCTAGACAGTAGTGGACCAGTGGAACCGAAACGTGCACCTGTGTTGAGAAGATCCACATTATCAGCATTATCCAACAGACTGAATCTCTAAAAGAAAAAACTTTAAAAGTTTGTGCTGTTGATGTTTGTGTTTATGTTGGTGTTTAACTTAACATTGAAAAGAATACTGTATTACCATTTAATGTAGCTAGATTGAATATTTTAAGGAAAGGGGATGTGGTGATTGGGAGTTGGTAATCCTCCTGACAACTAGAGGGCATTGAATGTGTATTAGATGCACAAAATAGTTGTATTCCACGAGGTCATGAGTTGTTAATAAAATATAAGTAATATAGAAGAACCCAAGTTTCTTTATCACAATAGAAAAAAAAACACAAGGGGGTCCTGGCACAGGGAGCTTGGTGCAGGAGTTGTTGTTGAAGCTTTGGCTCGAGAGGATTCGGAGAGCAGAGGCAAAGAATCTGCTTATTTAAGTTAAGCTATGTTCAGATATGAAATTGGCATGTTAACAAAGAATGGTTCATGCAGATGGCAGCGAGGGTGGTGGAATGATCCAAATGTAGTATGTGGAAAATCTGGAAGAGCACAATTGTCACTGATGACTACACCTGCAACATTTGCATCCGGCTGCAGCTCCTAACACACTGTGTTGCAGCGGTTAATCATTCAGGAGATAGAAGGGGTGATAGATGGGATCTACAGAGAGCCCATTCAGAGCCAGCTCTTCAGCGATTGACGTCCTGTTTTGCGGAAACTGCCAAAATGTTTGGCCTGGAAGTCACCCTGAAGAAGACTGAGTTCCTCCATCAGCCAGCTCCCCACCATGACTACCATCTCCATCGGGCACACAAAACTCAAAATGGTCAACCAGTTTACCTATCTCGGCTGCACCATTTCATCAGATGCAAGGATCGACAACAGGATAGACAACAGACTCGCCAAGGCAAATAGCGCCTTTGGAAGACTACACAAAAGAGTCTGGAAAAACAACCAACTGAAAAACCTCACAAAGATAAGCGTATACAGAGCCGTTGTCATACCCACACTCCTGTTCGGCTCCGAATCATGGGTCCTCTACCGGCATCACCTACGGCTCCTAGAATGCTTCCACCAGCATTGTCTCCGCTCCATCCTCAACATTCACTGGAGCGTCTTCATCCCTAACATCGAAGTACTCGAGATGGCAGAGGCCG